>NC_079319.1:24155716-24463882 GCF_029931775.1 Euleptes europaea | reverse complement strand
CAGGGATGTGATGCCATACAGTCCACCCTCCAGAGCTGCCAGGGGAATGGAGATCTCTGTAGTCTGGAGATCAGCAGTAATTCTGGGAGATCTCCAGGTCCCACCTGGAGGCTGGCAACCCTAGTTAAAGGGAGGGCCCATGACTCAGTAGAAGAGCATCTGCTTGGCAGGCAGAAAGTACCAGGTTCAATGTCCAGCATCTCCTGTTAATAGGACCAGGGCAGGTTATATTGAAGGACTTCTGCCAGAGACTCTGCAGAGCTGCTGCCCGTCTGAGTAGACAGTATTGATCTTGACAGACTAATGATCTTGTTCAGTATAAGGCAGCTTAAGGTGTTCACTTTTTTAAGGGGATGGGCTGTGGGTCAGTAGAAGAGCTTCTGTGTTGCATGCAGAAGGTCCCTGGTTCAATCCCTGACATCTCTAGTTAAAAACGATCAGGCAGTAGGTGATGTGAAAGACCTTTGCCTGAGCCACTGTCAATCTGAGTAGACAGAATACTGACCCTGATGAACTGATTCAGTATAAGGCAGTTGCATGTGTATTCATGTGAGTTGTTGGGTCATATGAACAAATATTTGTTTTCCTACCCCTCTGGCAGTATATTTTAAAAAAATACATGGATCACCTTTTACCAGTGAGGTACCCTAGGTAACGTACAGTCTGTATTATAAAGCCAGCAGCAAAAGTATCAGGCATGGTCACAGGTGTCACCTTGTCAGCTTTAAAATGCTTTACATGGAAGCTAATGAGACACTTGCTAATAAAACCTCTCCGTTTGCTTTCTGTCTTATTGATCTGTCTGAAGTCAGCTGTCAAGGGCGTTGGCCCAACCAACCATGGGCTTTGCGGAGTTGGACCCTCTCCTGCTGCAGCCCACTGTCTCCACCAAATTTTGTTTGTAGGAGTCAGCAGGCCCTCGGGAACAGCAGAGTGTGGTGTCGTGGTTAGAACGTTGGACTAGGATCTGGAAAACCCAGGTTCAATCCTGGTTCTGACATGAAAGCTTGCTTGGGCCAATCACACACTCTTTGCCTAACCTACCTCATAGGAGAGGAGAACAATGTAAGCTGCTTTGGGAAGAAAGGGGGGCATCAATGAAGCAAACAAATAAAGTGGGGTCTGCAGTGGGAGGGGGAATTGGTGCGAATCATCACCTCGTCTTCTGTAGCCAGGAATGTTTACATCTGTTGGAGGAACTACGTGGTTGGACACGTGTAGAGATTTTAATCGCCACATCAGGATTGATCCTAAACTGCTTGCCTATGAGTTAAGTGCCGGAATAGTAAAGATCAAACAAATTCCATGTTAAATTAAAATCTCATCATGGAGTGTTTTAATTGCTATTGTGCAAGCTTTTGTTTCTTATGTTTAAGTTGTAATTGTAAATTGAGTTATAAATGGAGACAAAGATACAGCCATTAAAAATTAAGTGACGGGGAGAATGAAAAGGTTTTCCATTCTGTGACGAACATCCATTACTGGAGTGATTTGCCTGGGTCACTGATGTCAAAGGTACAACAACACTTCTGAAAATGCTTTATCTGAAGCTTCACAAGATCATGAGACCATCAGGGCCCTGCCGGACCCATCCATCTCGTCCAGCATCCTGTTTCTCACAGTGACCAACGAGATACAGCCAGGAGGTCTACAAGGAAAGCATAAAGTCCAACATGTCCCTTGTCATTGTCCCCAGCAACTGCTATTCAGAGGCACAGTGCCCCTTAACATGAAGGGATGAAGAGAGCTTTGATTTTCAAAAGCTTGTACCCCAAAAATCTTGTTGGTCTCCAAGCTATTACTGGACTCGAATCCAGCCAGACTGCAGACCATCACCACTACCCTCTGAAACTATCTAAACATGTAATGTTCCATTTAGCCATCAGTGGCGCTATCCTCCATGAATAGGGTTGCCAATCCCTAGGAACTAGCTGGAGATCTCCTGCTATTACAACTGATCACCAGCCGATAGAGATCAGTTTACCTGGAGAAAATGACTGCTTTGGCAATTGGACTCTATGGCATTGAAGTCCCTCCCCTCCCCAAACCCTGCCCTCCTCAGGCTCTGCCCCAAAAACTTCCCATCAGTGGCAAAGAGAGACCTGGCAACCCCATCCATGAATTTGTCTTACCTCTCCAAAAGGAGACCCTGAAGAAGGCATCTTTGGGCAGCTAATAGGGGAGGAAACATTCCTCCCTTGTGTGTCCTCATTGCAAAAGTGATATATTTCAAAGAGAAATACTTCCCCATTTCCCTAGGTGTGCGCTCTAGTTTTGTCATCTGTCGAGCCAAAGATAGCTCTCCACCCTGTACATCAGTGTGGAAGCCATTGAGAAAGAGAATGTGCATAATGATCAGCAGCTTCCTATGAGTGAATTTGGTAGTTGAGCTCACTACTGCCATCGTTAGCCCCATAAATGGGAATAATTCTGGAGCACTTACAGCCAAGCAGAGGTTTGGCCTGAATGTTGTGCTACTGGGACCAAATGTACTCTTGGCATGTTGAGGAAAATATTGACTTTTTTCTATATCTCTTTTCAAATAGGGTCAATTACAATTTGGGGGGCTTTCTAAGAAAAGTGAAAGCATAGGAGCTATGAAGTAATCTGTGTTCAGTTTTTTTTTTAAATTAAGGTTACAGTTACTTGTGTCCCATGTCTAAGGGCACAACCCAGCTAAAGCACAATGTAAGGACATGCTTACATTGAAATGAAGGACACATAAGTATATTTACTTTTGAGTAGATCATGCCCTGAATTATAAATAGCGGCAGAGAACACGACTCAGAGTTCTGTTAATACCAGAAGAAGTTTTCTATGGATAATCCAGGAATGATCGCTAATATTTGTGCTTTTGCGTATATGGAAATGGCGGGGAAAGATCTGACAGTGTAGCTTAGGGTTGCCAGGCACTACCATAGAGTTTTTGGAGATTCCTAGAGCAGCATGTGACACCACTTCTGATTATGTGATGGCAAGTCACATTGTAGTGTGGCTGTGATGTCACTTTTTTGCCTAAATTTCTCCTGCTGCTGCATCAATCAGCAGCGAGGGACTAGGGGTCGGGGTGGGAAGTCATAGCAGGACCTGGTTTCCTTGGTGCAGCTCTTATTGGTATTTGCAGTACCAACTGAGGGTATCTTATTGGTATTTGCGGTACCAACTGAGGGTCCATGTAGCAGTTTCCCCTACACTTTCCTTGGCTCAGTACCCTCCCCAGGACTGCTATTTCCCTCCATGCCACTTAGGGTTGCCAACCTCCAGGTAATTAGCAAAGATAAGCAGCACAAGGCTCTTAAAGATAAATCAGTTAATTTTACTAACTAATTTAAACGTTATTACACACAGCTAGAGGGCTGTTTCCACATTACAACATGCAACCGAAATTAAATACAAAATTAATGCAAAGTCCCAACCGGGACATATCACCCAAGTCCAGAAAAGAGGAATCCTAATTCGGGAGGGTTGAGTCACCCTTGAAGTCAATCCGAAGGGGGAAGGTTGCGTCACCTTGCAGCAGTAAGTTCCAATTAATTCCAAAGCAAAAAAGGTTGCGCCACCTCACAAAACAAGTTCCAAAATGGCTAAACTAAAATGTCTGTCATGCAGAGGAAAATCCTTATTTCCAAAAATGTCAAGCAAAGGTAATAAACGGAGAAAACGGAGAGACGACCTCTCTAGATCCGTGGTCGTTTCGCGAAGTGGAGCTTCTTCAGTCAATATCCTCCTGCTCAAGGGCATGCAAGCCTCTGCAACAATGTACATATCAATATGCAATCTTATAGAAACATTTTAACAACAAATCATCTGAAAACTTATCGTCTATATTAAATCTTACCAAGATTGGAGGTGACAAGACCCGTCCGGGTTCTCCGTACCTCAGTGAGGTTGGTTAGTTAGAAAGTAGATTCCCAATTAAATGCTAGTGGAGCAGATACAGGTGCGCGTGGTTGAGAAAGATTTTAAAGTTACAGAAAGCACGCCAGATCAGATTCATTATTCAGACCACCAGGTGCCAAAGTTTTAAATAAAAATATCATTTTCATTTCCTGTCTATGAAGAATTTGTGGGATGTCTTGTGTGGATGTGGTATGTATTTCCAAAGTGCAAAAAATCTAATATCATCGGCAGAATGACATTTTTCAAGAAAATGTCCAGTGAGGGGGGCGTCCCTGTGTTCCCCAATCCTCACTTTTAGTTGTCTTGATGTCGAACCAATATAAATCAAAGAACATGGACATGTGACTACGTATACAATATTAGATGTGGCACAGTTACTAAAGAAATTCAACTGGTATTTAAAATTAAAGGCTTTAGAACTTATTTCCTTTACTGGAAGGCTCAATGGGCACACCGAGCAGGATCCACATTTGTGGTGTCCTAGGATCTTGTTGCTGCTGTGAATGTAGAGACATTTGCAGTGCCAGCTGAGGGTCCATGTAGCAGTTTCCCCTACACTTTCCTTGGCTCAGTACCCTCCCCAGGACTGCTATTTCCCTCCATGCCACTTAGGGTTGCCAACCTCCAGGTAATAGCAGAAGATCTCCTGCTATTACAACTGATCTCCAGCTGACAGAGATCAGTCCACCTGGAGAAAATGGCCATTTTGGCAATTGGACTCTATGGCATTGGAGTTCCTCCCCAAACTCTGCCCTCAGGCTCCGCCCCCAAAATCTCCCACCGATGGTGAAGAGGGACCTGGCAACCCTAATGCCACTGGAGGAAATGGGCCCCTCCTATAAAATTAGTAATTGCTAGATGGCTATAGTGCAATAACATTTTAACAATCTATTGTTATGATAACACTACTTTTTTCCTGAATTCTTAAGCTTTTATTTATTTTTTAGTTACGTTTTTTGTTGCACAGCTATCCCCTAATATCTCTGCAGTGCAAAGGGCCTATTTTTTTGTTTAAAGCTGGGAATTCAGACAGCATGTACTGCTTCCGAAGGATTATGTGCGTTACAGGCCTACTGTGCAAAAGTTGAAATATTTGCCAATAAATCGTAACAAGAAAGTTTGGTCCTTTTGTTTTGAAAACTAGTAAATCTCACCAGACTTTTCTGGCAACCCATTCAACAGTATGCAAATCTGATATATGAGGTTACGTTCTTTATGGTGTTCTGAGAGAACTGGTTTAGTGTATTTCAAGTTTCTTATGAGAACTTGCATGCCTGAATCCACTGTGGTTTCTCTGCCTTCATCTTTTTTTATAATTCTGAGCCTTGTTACAATTTATGTCCAAGAACACTACATACAAACCAAACTGAACTGGTTGCAGAGGGAAGCTGGACTTCAGTGATCTCTGAAAGAAAACTGAGAGCACCAAGGTGATTTGTCAGAGTGAATGTATTCTTATAGTGCAACTTTAAACACACTTCAGTTTGTGTGGGAATTCGGCTCATTCTTTTGTGTAGCTTTGCTACCTGAACTGCAATCCGTTAGCCAAAGGCAGCAGTGGAAGTAGCTAAGCAGAAGTTTATCTTATTTGCTTTGAAAAGTGTCTAGACCACCAGTGTGATCAGAGATGCTCAAAGAGGATTGTAGCAATAAAGAAAACGTAACATGAACTGCGATCCACAAATACAAAACCGTAACATCAAACAGCACTAAGCTGTGGTAAACAGCAACAACTGACACAATAGCAATCAGAATCAAGGCATTCTCATGGAATTTGACCAGAACTCATGCAGCAGATTCAGCCAGCATCTATGGAAGAAGGGACAAATGATTGTGCTCTGGGCACATGGTTACACATGTTGAGCAAATCACCAGGTACAATGGATTTGGTAATTGAGTCACCATATCCATATTTATGCGAAAGGACATCTAAAGACTCATGGGTTAATTCTGCTGGTAAACGGTTGCTTAACCTTGTATTGAACCGGGGTCTAGTTATTTTAAATGTCGAGCAAATCATGATTGCACTTACTTGCGTGTGTCATCCAGCATTCCTGTCCTCTTCCCGTCATTAGACTGCCATATTTGTGAAGAGGGAGCCAGCATGGTGTAGTGGTTAACAGCGGTGGTTTGGAGTGGTGGAGTCTGATAAACTGGGTTTATTTCCCCACTCCTCCACATGAGCGGCGGAGGCTAATCTGGTGAACCAGGTTGGTTTCCCCACTCCTACACATGAAGCCAGCTGGATGACCTTGGGCTAGTCACACCTCTCTTAGAGCTCTCTCAGCCCCACCTACCTCACAGGGTGTCTGTTGTGGAGAGGGAAGGGAAGGTGATTGTAACCCAGTTTGAGTCTCCCTTAAGTGGTACAGAAAGTAGGCATATAAAAACCAACTCTTCTTCTTCATAGGCTCCAACAATATTAATCTTTCACTGCAGCTGGAACATCTGTCCACTGAGTTCTATCAGTGTCGCCCTTTTCCAGATATAATGGTCCAATGCATGGATGCGGGGAGGGGGAAGGGAGACACCATGCACAGCCTTGAACATCTGCATAGGACTTCCTTTGCCATTGCCAAAAGCACCTTTGGAATTGAGACAAGGTGGTGGGCGTGGCCACAAACTGGCCACCATGGGAGGTGGAGCCACACACAAAGGAAGCCCAAGTGCTGGGGACAAGTGGGGTAATTTTAAGAGGAAGAAGAGCTGGTTTTTATATGCCGACTTTCTCTATCACTTAAGGAAGAATCAAACCGGCTTACTATCACCTTCCCTTCCCCACAACAGACACCCTGTGAGGTAGGTGGGGCTGAGACAGCTCTAAGAACTGTGACTTGCCCAAGGTCACCCAGCTGGCTTCGTGTGGAGGAGTGGGGAAACAAATCCAGTTCACCAGATTAGCCTCCGCCGCTTGTGTGGAGGAGCAGGGAATCAAACCCGGTTCTCCCGATCCGAGTCCACCGCTCCAAACCACCGCTCTTAACCATGCTGGGCAGGAACAATGAGAGAAATAACAGAACAAACACTGTAGTGGATATAGCTGCCACTGAAAAAACATTCTTTCAATTTGCGCAGCCAGTCAGATCTCCAGTCGCCAGTCAGAAGTCCCGCTAGGCAGGAGTCTCACTTGGCCTTACCCACTTTCTAAAAACACTTGGAGGGCACCAGGAACGGAGTCAGTGGGCACCACAGTGGGGATCCCGTGTTAGAAAACCTCAACCTTTCAGGCTTAATTCCCCCTTTCTAGAAACAGAAAGAACAATAATGCCCCAAAATTCCAGTGTTGTGACAAATTTTATTAAATAGCGGCTAATGATCCCCTGCTCATTCCTCTCATGCTGCTGCACACAGTAGACCCTCTGGAACAGCACAGTGGTGGTGGTGGGGGGCCTACAATGTGAGGAGGGAATTTTTAGGTACTTCTGCCTCCCTGTAAGAAAACTTAAATGCTCAAGTCTTCAGAATGTGGTTGGATACAGGCCAATAACAATGAACTTGCCATATACAGGTCACAGGAACATAAGAAAAGCCCCAGTGGATCGGACCAAATGTCTATCTAACCCAACATCTTGTGTTTCTAGTAGAGGCCAGCCAGATACTTACAAGAAGTTTTTAACCAGGGCCTTCCCACTAGTATTTATCCCCCATATCTGATGCCCAGACAGGTACTGCCTGCCTCCAAATGCATTTAGATATCATGGCTAATTCATAGACATATGTAGCCACCTTGTACTGGCTCAAACCATTGGCCAATCAAGGTCAATATTGTCTACTGTGACTGGCAGTGGCTCTCCAGGGTCTCAGGCAGAGATTTTACATATCTATGACCTGATTCTTTTAACCGCAGATGCTGAAGATTGTACCTGGGAATTTCTGCATTCAAAACAAGGCTGATGTTGTCTACTCTGACTGGCAGTGGCTCTCCAGGGTCTCAGAGTGAGATCTTTCCTATCACCTACGACCTGATTCTTTTAACTGCAGTTGCCAGGGACTGAACCTGGGACTGTCTGCATGCGACATGGATGCCCTGAGCCAAGGCCGCTCCCCTTGGCTAAGAGATGTCAATATCAATTTTTTTTTAAAGAATGCATTTAAGCTAATTACTGTGATCTTATTTCATAGCAGTGAATTTCATAAGTTAACAATGCATTACATGAGGAAGCATTTTCCTTTTGTCCTGTGCTTTCTGCCAATGCAGTGGCCAGTCACAGATAAACCACCAGCAAGAGCCAAAGAGATTAACCAAGTGGAGTGTCAAAACCAAAAGGACGTTTGCTGCAAATGTCAGTAGCTTCACAGTGCCTGATGATTGGGGGAGGGGGGTGTTTGAGTGCAGGAAAGGAACAATTAGTGTGTTAAGGAGAGATCAGAGTGGAGAAATCTAGGTCATGGAATGCCACCTCATATGAATGAGCAGCCAGAGGGCTTGGTGTAATGTTTCATAGAAGAGGTGGGATGCCTAAGATTTTTAATAGCTCTGAATTAAGGTGGATCCGGGTGTTCGTTCAGCGAAGAGACATCCCAGGGCAGTTTGGAAGAAGGCATGACAAAGGCAAAGGGAGGAGAGAGATTTGAAGGTGGAAAAAGGCAGAAACTGTAGAAGAATGGATTTTGTCGCATCTCGACTCAGTGCCAAAGCAACCTGAATGTGGCTGGCTGCTCCTTAACAGAAATTGCATCTTCTGTCTGCCATGTATTCTGGTCCTTTCAGATGCTCGACAATATCTCATGGTTTTGCTGTCCCGGGCAGCAAACCAGGTTTAGCAAGATCCTGGCAAACCACAATATGTAGGCTAAATTCAGTGTCATGGATCACATTGTGCAAACTCACAGGGTTACTGGGTCATTCTTGAAAGCTAGGCTTGCCAGGTCCCTCTTTGCCACCAGCAGGAGGTTTTGGGGGCGGAACCTGATGAGGGCAGGGTTTGGAGAGGGGAGGGACTTCAGTGCCATTGAGTCCAATTGCTAAAGCGTCCGTTTTCTCCAGGAGAACTGATTTCTATCACCTGGAGATCAGTTGTAAGAGCGGGAGATCTCCAGCCACCACCTGGAGGCTGGCAACCCTATTGAAAGCTGCATATGAAACTGCCTTACGCTGAGTAAGACCATTTGTCTATTTAGCACTAGCCAGCATGGCGTAGTGGTCAGAGTGTTGGTCTAGGATCTGGAGGTCCGGGTTCAAATCCCCACTCTGCCATGGACGCTCACTAGGTGATATTGGCCCAATCACTCTCTCTCTCAGTCTAACTTACCTCACAGAGTTTCTGTTACAAGGATAAAATGGAGAAAAGAACTATGTTAGAAGCCACTTTGAGTTCACACTGGGGTGGGGGGGAGAAGAGAGCTGTGAATACTGTCTATTTTAACTGGCACTGGTTCTCCAGGGTCTCATATTGAAAAACGTCTTTTCTCAGTACTCCTGCCTGAGATCTATTAACTGAAGATGACAGGGCTTAAGCCTGGAACCTTCTGTATGCAAAACCATGGCCCATCACATACCACAATGGCTGCCATGGATCATGGGACCAGTCACAGAAGGGCTGCCATGAGGGCTCAGTACAATCACAAAACGTTAGAAGGTTCCAAATAAAGGATCCTTCTGTGATGGAGGCAGCTTTCGAATTATGTGCTCCTTGCAAACACACAGGTGATGGGTCTGCTGCTGTTCCTACTCCAATGAAACTGAAGAAAGTCAGGTTTGGCTCGTTGCGTTCAGGGAGAAGCAAGTGGGTGACATGGGCACCCAACACATTGGATCACTGCACAACATAGGTAGCCTACATCCTGTCATGTGACACTAGCCTTAATTACCAGTGGGTCACCATTCATTGTTACTGGCCAAGCCACTAAGCCACCAAGCACATGACTCTTAATAAAACTGAAGGGAATTTCCCCTTGATTCTGAGAAGTGATCTCCTAGGAACGGGTTTTCTCTTCTCTCTCTGATTCTATGATATAACCCTTGTGTTAACCATGAAGCATTCACATGGAAGTATAAAAGAAATGTAATTCTGGCCAGATTCCTCAAAATGCTATTGTGGTGTCAGCCTCTTTCTCTCTGCATGGGGTTTATTCCATTTGGCACTTGAAGAGAGGATCAGGCAGTTTGTCTGTCTTGGAGTTTCCTCTTTTTCCCCACTGTCTGCCAAGCTCTTACAAATATTACTAATATCATCAGGAGGAAATGAAAATCTCTTATCTTTTCTCTAACTGTACCATGCTGTCCTTATGAATAATACAGTACATTTTAAGTCGAGCATTTACATTATGAAATTCCTTGTCGGCATGAATTAGAAGAATGGCCTACATGAGCCATATAAAAATACCTGCCTTTTAGGAATTACTGGCCTACTTGAATTGCCTGTCAGAAGACATCGGAGAAAACGTTTCTGTTTCTTTCATGTTCGCTGGCCCCGCACAGTCACATGACAGGCGATAATCTCAGAGAAGAACATGACACAGCCTGGTGTGGCACTGAAGCAATTAGGAATGAACACACTTTCTTCACAGTTTTAGTCAGTGGCTCCCGGACAGCCGAAGTATTGTAGTATTCTTTTAAACCTCTGGAATACTCAGTCAAATTCTGATGAATCATGTCATGACACATTCTCCCAGGTTTGGCCTTTGGAACATGGGGGCCCTCGGGATAATATGAAAACACCCGTTGCCTGCACTCACTCTGTCCCACACCTCCTAGGGCCAGCAGCCCCTCCTCTAGGGTTGCCAGGTTTGGGGAGGGGAGGGACTTCAATGCCATAGAGTCCAATTGCCAAAGTGGCGACTTTCCCCAGGTGCACTGATCTCTGTCGCCTGGAGATCAGTTGTACTAGCAGGAGATCTCTAGCTACCACCTGGATGTTGGCAACCCTACCCTCCTCATTGGCAGGTAATGTACACCTTGCTACCAAGGATGCCACCCAAAATAGAATTCCAGTTTTCTACCCCACCTCTGCCATATCCTTTTGAAGCTCTTCCTGAGTGGACAGCCCCCTTCACACTGTGGGCAGCTACGCCTCACCAACAGCTACCAGGTACCTATCTGAGCTTGGAGGAAGGGTGGGATGGATGGGTATCAGCAGTGCAACGGCTATTCACAGCTGGATCATCTAAACAGTAAGAGCTTTTAAATGAAATGGAACAAGGGATGTAAAATTTGTCAAGCTGTAGGGGGATACTGTTTAGCAATGCCCCTTGGTGAGCAAAACATGTACAGCAGCCTACAGCCTATTTAGATATGCAGCAGAATCCCATGTCTTCAAACTGCAGATGAAGGAATTACATTTTTACCATATTTAAAAAAAACCTGGAAACTAGGGCATTAGGGGAGAACAGTTCTAAGCTAGCAATGGGATTGGGCACACGGAGATTTCCTGGCATCAGCTGATTGCAAGGCTTACTGCCCGAGTCCTCTCACTAGAATTGTGGACAGACCAGTCTGCTGTTGGTGTTTAGGATCGCCAAATTCCTGAGGCAGAACCAAGAACTCAGTGGACTCTAAATCTGTGCTGAAGCAACACTTAAGATTATTTGGAATCTGTCCTTAACGTTTTTTAAGCATACAGCCACTTCTTTGTTTCTATCTGTACAACAAAAAGGGCTATCTTTTAGTTTTAAATGAAACTAGAAATTCAAAAAAGCCAGTAGATCATGCAGTAGATTACCGAAACATTATAAAGCTGTAAGACAATGGCCATGTCTGCACTTCGCGTTTGCAGCTCCGATTTCGACGGGGTTTCCTTGCATGTTCGCACTTCATCTCTTCCGAAGGATTCTGGAGACGTCTCCAGAGCACAATTTCTCCGTGTTAAGAGCATTTGCTTATACAACGAATTAATAGAAATTAAACATTTTCCTCACCCGGAGCCTGAAGTGCGAACATAAAATCTGTCTTCAATCCACTTCCTGCTGCCAGCCCACCATCCACTCCCCCCGCCTAACTGGACCAATCGCCGTCCTTGTTCCCCCCACTGCCCCCGCCTCACTGCCCCCGCTGGACCAATCACCGTCCTTGTTTCAAGCACCGAGTGGGCATGCGCGGCAGGCTACCACCTCAGCCAATCACAATGCTCCTTCGAAATTGCACATGAAGGCTGCCGCGAGGGGAAAACATACGGATTTTATCTAATACAGCAGAGGAAGGCGTTGCGGTGGGAACAGAAATTTTAAGTCGCGTTGGGTGCTTGAGTACTGGACACGTTTAAATTGCGAGCAACTGCCAAATTAAAAAGAAACTGGAAAAGCCCTCCAGTTAGGGTTGCCAGGTGGGAGATTTTTGGGGCGGAGCCTGAGGAGGGGACAGACTTCAATGCCATAGAGTCCAATTGCCAAAGCAGCCATTTTTTCCAGGTGAACTGATCTCTATTGGCTGGAGATCAGTTGCAATAGCAGGAGATCGCCAGCTAATACCTGGAGGTTGGCAACCCTACCTCCAATGGTGGGTGTGTGGAACGGTGACGGCAACCACAAAGGATTGAGGCAAAGATAAAGGTGCTGATGTGGGAGGGACCTTTAGCACTCTGCCTTCACATCCACACTACGTACAAAAGTGCTCTGATATCAAACCAAGGTAGGGAAAGATAGCAGCAAAGCACAGGAAAACTTGGAAAGTGGATGATTCGGGGATGATGTTGTGTGGGTGCTGCCTGGAGCAATTCTGAACCACTTGTTTTCACTGCTTTCCAACAGAATGTCTCTGAGTATCCTGATGGATACTCAACACAACAGGCTATACCCTGGGAAACAAGTTCTAATATGCATGGAACACTGAAGAAATTCCTGACATACCTTACTGATAACTTCCTCTTTCAGAAAGCAGAGGAAAGAGCAAGCAAATCAACTTGAAGGTTTCAGTTGGTGAGGTGAAAATGAAGGGATTTTTTGGGAAAGTGACCACATAATACTGGAATGGTCGATCTTATGGAAAGCCGAAGATAAGCATAATCAAATGAGTTCCTTGAACAAGTAGAAAGCCTATTTAACAAATTTAGAGTAATGCTCAGTAGAATTCCATGGCCAGAAGTTCCTAACAATTGATTTGTTAAAGGCACAATCATGAACAATACCAGTGACAAATTGGAGATGTCTAAAGAAGCAAATGTGGCCGCATAAACAGCTAAGTGAGGAGCAGAAATTCAAAAATGGACACGTGAGGGAAGTACAGGTCACCGGGGATCTCTACTGACAAGCACCCCAGTTGTATAAGGAGTATTAAGAAAGCTGAAAATTACCTAAGGCTGGCAAAGGATTTGAAGAATAAAAAAGGGGTCTTTCTCAGATATTTTTTGAAGGAAGGAAATGGTAGGACAAACTGTTCTGCGACTCAATGGCTTGGATCCTTCAGATCATTTCCATGGACAGAAGGATTTCCACCCACTGGGTGTGACTTTCTTGGAGCAAAACAAAGGGCCTAGGTTCAAAACTAAGGTACAACATGCCGAAGGAAGCTTTAGAGTCTTTTTACCAACCTTCTTCCACCAACCCAATCATAACATGGCTTTATAAAATAATTATATTTAATACAACTGGAGGATGAGGGGAGAGCTATCTAATAAAAGGACTAACTGTATGTATAAGTATATAAAGTAGCTTTTAAATAATTCAGTTCCCACAAAATGTCCCTAGGCATCCTAATGTAAAGAGTGTTTTGCTACCATAATCCTGGAAATGCTTTAACACCCTCTTTTAGGAGAGCTGGTTTTTACTTCCCTTTCTCAGGAAGTCTCCAGAAGCTGGGCCTTTAAAAAAATCTATCTTTGGAGCATCTATATCAGAGCTTAGTCTTCTCCTGACATCTTTTTTTTCTTTTCTTTTTTGTGCGCAGAAAAAGTGGTTTGTATGTGTGTGTCTTTGTTTTATATGCAGGAGCACTCCATCACAGAAGTTCTCACCTGTAGTCTGAAGTGGCCAAAGCATAATTTACCATTTCAGTGAGAGCTAGGCCTCTCCCGAGGAGACCAGAAGGGAACAATATCACAGCCAAGAGCCCCCTTCAGTCCCCACTGAGGGAGATTTTACCATGATAATCAGGTCAGCTGCACCAAATAAAGAAAAAAAGGTAAAAGCTCCATAGGGGAGGAGGAGTAGAAAG
Source organism: Euleptes europaea (assembly GCF_029931775.1). Taxonomy (NCBI): domain Eukaryota; kingdom Metazoa; phylum Chordata; class Lepidosauria; order Squamata; family Sphaerodactylidae; genus Euleptes; species Euleptes europaea. Next base: position 24,449,895 of record NC_079319.1, on the reverse strand, counting down.
TGAGGTATAAGGTTTTCTTGCCCCGCTTGTAGGCTTCCCAGGGACATCTGGTTGACCACTGCGAGAAATGAGATGTCACTAGATGAACCTGATCCAGCAAGACTCCTTATATTCTTAGAAAGTCTTCCATCGACATTTTAGCATAGAATCTGAGGGTGTCCCCTTCCCCAGGCTCCAGTTACACGCCAGATTAGCAAATGGATTGTGCACATAAATTCACATTAAATATTGCTGTGAAACTGCTGAGTTTTCTGAAACGGTCTTGACCTGAAGTGACACACAAGGTGGCCTGTGACAGAAAAGCATTAATGCTTGTTAATGTTCCTCAGCAGGGTGGTAATTGCTAGAAGATGGGCCTCTGGTAGCTCTGTTCAATTGCCCATAAAACCTTCAAAAAAGGAGTTTCTTCCAGGTGAGGGGAGGGGACAGGTGTGTGTCTATGAAAAACAGACAGCTGTGAATGAGCTGAGGCACCTTGGGGGATAGAAAAATCCTTTTGGGATCTGAGTGGGGGATGGCATATCTGATACCTTACAGGAACACCCTCTGCCTTCGCTGGTGCTGTACTGTATTTGTAAATGAAGCAAATATCACCAAAATAGCCATCATGCTTACACTGCTGCTCTCTCATCCATAATCAAATCTAGTAGCGCTATCCTTGGGACTTTGCACTACTCCGGAAAGTGCGGGTGGGGGCACATCATGATGTGTGTTTACGTGTGGGTGATAAAGGCACCAGGGCTGAAAGGACCCTCAGTGAGCTGAACTTGCAAAACATACAGTGCTGTGTAACATAAGCCTTGATCAGAATGACACTCACTTCTGGCCCAATCCTGACCTGTGCAGCTCAGCTCAGCTCTGACATCTGGAAAGATTACTGCCACATCCCTGCCGGAATCAAAGTGCTAAATGCAAATAAAGTTGAACAGCCTGTTATGGAGGAAGAGAGGGGCAGAGATGCATTTGACAAGGGGGAGTCGCTGAGTGGCACCCCCCTGCACTAGTAACAAATCAACACATCATATTACAATTTGGAATTGGAATTATTTCAATTAATTTGCATGTATTTGCATGAGTGTGTGTGTGTGTGGGGGGGGAATCCCCAGTTGCTTTCTAAGCCTGTCACGTGGCTGGTGCCTCACACTGCTAGAATTTAATCCTTCCAGGAGGCAGGCTTCGTTGTTTGACTCTGCAAAATGCTTGGGCACATGATTGATTTTAAGACCATGAGAAATCCTGCTAAAGGAATTGCTAAGCATATGTTAAAGATGTGGCATGATTGACCAGAATGTCTCCCCCCGCACCTCCCCGGTGCTTAGCTGAGTTAAACGGGGATAGTTCCATTGACTTCGGCCAAGGGGAGGAAATGAAGCATCTGGCATAATTGCTTAGCCCCAATCCGCCAAACATGGGTCTGATTACTATCCATACTAGACTCACAGACAGGTCAACAGTCGGCTAAGGGCATGCCAAGGCAGTGTTTATACCCATGCTCCTAATCTGTGGTTCACAAAAGGCATACAAAATAGTAGCCAAGGAAAGTTATGTACCTTTTATCTAAGGACAAAGTACCTCCAGGAAACCATTTGGACAGTGGCCAACCTGAACAAGTCCGCCGTCTCCTGCAGCCCCATCAGCTGTATGGCTCATCATAAGCTGAAGCAGTGCTACAATTAATCATGTTTATATTCAAGGGAAATTCCAGTTCTGTATTTCACCTCTCCACTCCCCCCAACAAGTATCACACAAATTCGAAAGGGTGGCTGTGCTTTTCTGGGAGAAGCAACATAAAATAATTGTTATTGGTGGCAGATTCCAGGAAGAGAGGCTCCAATTTCTTGTCTCCGTGAGAACAATATTAAGCAGGTCTACTCAGAAATGTCCCGTTTTATTCAATGGGGCTGCTACCAGGAAAGTGCTCTGAAAGAAAATCATATTGCAGGAATCACACTGGAACAAAAAAACCTAATTTTAAATATATGATGGGGACTAAAGTGGCTGAGACTGACATTGAAAGTAGGGTTTCCGGGTCCACCCTCTCGATCAGCGGGAGGTTTTAGGGGGCTGTGCACACGCGATGATGTCACTTCCGGGTTTACTTCCAGAAGTGCCGCATCTCTGTGGCCACTTTAGCACTCAAACCCCCAAATTTTTTGGGGGTTGAGTACTAAAGCAGCTGCTGTGGTGCAGGTAAACCCAGAAGTGACATCACCACGTGCGCACGGCCATGCTCACACGCAATCGCCGCTCCAGAGCCACCCACCTGACAACCTTAATTGAAAGTGATCTTGAGGTTGTGGTGGAAAGCTTGATGAAAACATCAACCCAGTGAGTGGCAGCAGTGGAAAAGACAATATGCTACAAATTACTAGGAAAGGGACCAAAAACAAAACAGCTAGTAGTGTAATACCCTTGTATAAAACAATGGTGTGGCCTCATTCGGAATACTCCGTGCAGTTCTGGTGCCCGTAACTCAAAAAGGACATTGCAGAGTTGGAAAAAGCACAAAGCAAACATGGTGCTTAGGGGGTTGTAGCACCTTTCCTATGAGGAAAGGCTGGGGAGTCTGGGACTTTTCAGTCTAGAAAAAACCAGTTAAGAGGAGGTTTATAGAATTGTGCATGGGAAGAATTGTGAATATAGAATTGTGCATGGGGAAGAGAAAGAAGATACAGAGAGCCTTTTCTCCCTCTTCCACAATACTGGAACTTGGGGGCACCCAGTGAAACTGTTGAAAAATAGGTTCAGGACAAAGAAAGGGAAATACTGCTTTACTCAATGAGTAATTAACCTGTAGAATTCAGTGGAAGTAGTGATGGTCATGAGCATATATAGGTTTAAAAGAGGCTTAAAATATTCATGGAGGAGAGGTCAAGCAATGGCTACTAGCCACGGTGACTAAAAGGAGCATCCAGCAAACCTTTGAACTTCTGTGCTGGGAGGTAACATCAGGGGAAGGCCTTGGCCTGTATACTCTGTCTGTTTGCCCCCCTCCAACTGTATGAAACAGTATGCTGGACTAGACAGACCACTGATGTGATCCAGCAGGGCTCTTCTTATGTTCTCTTAGGAGTGCATCATAAAAATAAAAAAATGAATATTCCAGGAACAGGTGGAGGGAGGGAGTATCATCTTGCCCTTTTGTTTCAAGTGCAAAAAATGTCTCTGGCTGCTACCGATTAACAGCAACAGTCTCAGAAGCGAAAATGATAAAACAGGGATGTATCTCAGACTCTGAGCTGTTCCTATGTGTGTTAAGGCAGAAGCACAAATACGATAACATGCTGGATCCAACCCCAGGATTCCTAGCTGACGATTCCTTTGTTAGTTTAATGACCCAGAACGGCTTCCTCCAGGGGAGCCCCGGGTGAATCCCACCGGGGTGCAGGAACTCTCTCTCATTCTCTGGGAATTTGTAGCAGGGCTTCTTTACTCATACCTATTCTCTGCAATGGCTTTATTTACAATTAATGCAGCTAAAGGCGTTACAAGTCCCCAGTGCTCTCTAACCCAAAGGAAACAAAGCCCAGGAAATGCTACCACTGGAACCCGTCAGGGATATGAGGAGCGTGTAACAATATAAAATATCTACTGCAACTATTAGAGCTTCTTTGCACGCTGCAATTAAAAATATGTAAAGATCCTGCACAAAAATGAGCCAGTTTCTGAACCAAGAAATGCAGCATTCTTTGACTTATGTACATTGTGCAAATTAAGCAAATCTGTATGTAATTGCCCGCTTTTTGCATAATTCTATATATTAGAAGGGGCTAGAGAGCCATTAGAAGGGGCTAGAGAGCCAGAGTGGTGTAGGGGTTAAGGTGTTGGAATATGACCTGGGAAACCCAGGTTCAAATCGCCCCTTGCGCCATGGAAGCTTGCTGGGTGGCCTTGGGCAGTCACACACTCTCAGCACTGACCCTGGCTAGTATTTGGATGGGAGACCTCCAAGGAATACCAGGGCTGTGAGGAAGAGGCAGACAATAGCAAACCATCTCCACACGTCTCTTGCCTTGAAACCTCTATGGGGGGGGGGGGTCACCATAAGTCAGCTGTAACTTGATGACAAAAGGGGGGGATCAAAAGCTAAACATGAAGTTGAAGCTCCCTTTCTCAATGCCTGGAAGTCCTGTATAGGTAGGTTTGCCAACCTCCAGGAACTAGCTGGAGATCAGTTCACCTGGAGAAAATGGCTGCTTTGGCAATTGGATTCTACGGCATTGAAGTCCTTTCCCTGCCCCCCTTAGGGTCCACCCCAAAAACCTCCCGCTGGTGGCAAAGACGGACCTGGCAACCCTATGTGTAGGTCCTGAGTTCTACCTGACATTCCCCATACATTTGTCAAAACTCTCTTCGCTAGCTTAGAGACTAGAGATTTTTTAAAATTCCAATACTCTCATGATGGTAACTTTTGCACCCCATATACCACACTCCACAGTTGTAAAATACAAGCCTGCCAGTGACCTATTGCTTATCCTCCTGCCCTCTGGTTGCAAACTGACCTTGGACCAAACTATTCAAAGCCTCAGACCTAAGCACACATCCCTAAATCTACATTAGACCTTAGGAAAAAGGTTTGGGGTAGGAGAAGGTGAGCACATTTGGAAATCAGTTATGTCTCTGGGATTTCCCAGTGTTCAGTCTCTCTGGGCTCCTTTGATTTCAGTGCCATAAAATAAGTTTATGAGGCTTAATGTTAAGCATGTTGCTTTTAATCTAATTGCTTCAGTACTCAGATAAACGGGAAGGTGACCAGCAGAGTGAGTGCTACGCCCATATTCCCCCCACCCGGCTCCCTAAATAACACATAAACCAAGCATGCTATGGCAAGTGTGGTATCTCATGTGGGAGTTATGAGTCAAAACCCAACTTCCTACAGTCCTCAGAGCAGATCATGTTTCACAATAGCTTCAAAAGGGAAGCTTTGCTCAGGAATACCTCTTATGGCAGGTGTGCTCCACATAGGTGCGATGTGCCTAAACCTGTCTCTGCAGTAGACACTTCTGGGTTCTGTAATTCTTGCTTCTGCCCCGTAGATGCAACCCATCCTTCCCCATGCCATCAGATTCATATGGTTACAAAAATCCTGAAGGCTGATTGAAACCTTCCTTCACCGGGATCTTCATTTCTCCTTCCTGCATTATCAAGATGGCACCAGATTGTTCTGGCATTATGCACTCTCTTAAGCACTGGACAAAGAGGTCATGTACTGCTTCCTCTCCCAGATGTCCGGTGATCCTCTTCAGGGATGGAGATTACTGTTTTCCTGGATCATCTACTTTATTGGCCAGCTGTTCTCAATGCATCTGGTGCCAATCAAACAACGAGTAACAGCTGGGAAATGGGTGAGTATTATCCTTTCTCCAAGATCACCTAGAAGCATTGTTAAGTGTCAGGAAGCATTTCTCAATGATCTACAGATTTCATGACATAGTCATGAACCATTTCCCAATATCTACCATACACCTACTTTGCTTCAGACAGCCTCTCCTCCTCTGCTCCACCATGACAACTTTGCTCATCTGAATAGGGCCTTCTACAGGTGTGTGTGTGTCTCAAGTGCCGTCAAGTCATATCTGATTTATGGCGACCCCTTAGGGTTTTCGAGGCAAGAGGTGTTCGGAGGTGGTTTGCCATTGCCTGCCTCCCCTGGGCTGAGAGAGTTCGTAGAGAACTGTGACTGGCCCAAGGTCACCCAGCAGGATTCATGTGGAGGAGCGGGGAATCGAACCCGGTTCTCCAGATTAGAGTCCCGCTGCACTTAACCACTATGCCACGCTGGCTCTCATCTTCTACAGGTACCAACCTGCAAATGGGCAAGATCAGCAACTGTCCAAATGTGTGCATTCTCGGTAATGGCCCTCACCCTATGGAATGGCCTTCCTGAGGAGGTCAGGAAGGCTCTTATCCTTTTGGCTTTCCACAAACTACGTAAAACAGAACTGATCAGGAGTTAGGGTTACCAACCTCCAGGTAGTAGCTGAAGATCTCCCACTATTACAACTGATGTCCAACCAACAGAGATCCTGGAGAAAATAGGGCTTTGGCAATTGGACTCTATGGCATTGAAGTCCCTCCCCTCCTCAGGAGTGCATTTTTATAAAGGAAAAAGGGCTGCATTATAACAGAATTATTCAGAAAGACGCTTCAATAGAGGGTGTGGGACCATAGACTATACTAATAATATATATTATCTGCTGCAGTATGTTTTATATCTTGCGGTCACTCAGCTATAGTTGTACTTTTTGGAACAGAAGCACTCCGAAAACGACCTGAGATTTTTTGTTCTGTGGATGTTTAGAGACCACCCGCATAATTCAACCGATGTACAAAAAACCCTTCTCCAACACGAGATGCGCTTCATCCACCTATTTAATAATATGGCCCCTTACGGTTTGAATAATGAAATGGACCTATCTTGCTTTCTTTAGTGTTCCTTCTTTATTTAGTTTCTCTTAATGTAATACCAACCATAAATGGATTTGTTCCCTTTAAATTCTTGAGACCCATGCATATACTATCACGTGACTTGAAACAGGAAATATATCTGTCACGCCCCAACAGCTGAAACATAGATTTGCAGCCCGCTTTTCCTTGGGAGCATAAAACGTTATAGAGAAAACACAATAAAAATAGCAAAATATATTAGAGGTGTTCAGTCAAACTTATTGTTGAAACATGTTAATGGATCACCACGATTTTCCCAGGCAAACTGTGAACATTTCCTCTTTAGTGAGGTAAGAAAGTTGGTTTACTTATTATTAGCAAGCTTGCAAATTTATGCTTATATTTTGAAGTAGAATTTGTAGATAAGTTATTTGATTTTCAGGCTGATGAAGCTTTACTAGGTGAAAGCGCTTCAACTACCCGGGAAAACGTTTCCTCCCCTTTGCGCCGCTTTGTTCGGTTCCCGACAGCGGCAAGACTGCGGTTTCCACCCTGGAATTTAACATCTGACCATCTTTCCATTCGTTGGACTTGCTTCACGTCCCCTTTTGGAGACTGCCATTTGGCTTCTTTGTAACTGCTGTTGAATTTGTGGAACAGCCGTTGTATATTGTTGTATAATTGTATGTCTCATTAGTTTGAGTCTTGCACCTGTAGAATTGTGTATGTTTTTGGAATATAGCTTTTTGATACTTTGAGCCTGCCCTGCTTTATTCCTACAACCTCCAGGTACTAGCTGGAGATCTCCTGCTATTACAACTGATCTCCAGCCGATATAGATCAGTTCCCTTGGAGAAAATGGCCACTTTGGCAATTGGAGTCTATGGCACTTAAGTCCCTCCCCTCCCCAAACCCTGCCCTCCTCAGGCTCCGCCCCCAAAACCTCCCACCAATGGCAAAGAGGGACCTGGCAACCCTAACTTGGATGCCATGGTAGTAATGACACCTTTCCTGGTGCCCACCAAGTGTTTTTAGAAAGTGGGCTGGGCCAGATTGGGTTTTTGCTCAGCAGGGCCTCTGATTGGCCATTGGAGATCCGATTAACTATGCAGATTTTTTTTTTAAAAAAAAAACAATCCTTTGGCAGCAGCTGCCACCCCACCACAAGGATCTTCACTGTGTGACTAAGGGTATGCTGTGTGTAAGCAAGATAATACTTTAAAACAATAGCTCATTTTAAAAGGCATCATGTTAAGCAGAGTTTCTGCCTGAAATGTGGAAGTTTCTATTAGTCTGATGCATAACCTCACTCCCCATTTTGTGGCTGCACCCACCCACACAGTGTCAGAATTCCAAAGGTGCCCACAGGCTCCAAAAGGCTGGGAATCCCTGTCTTATGTAATACCATTCCTTGCATTGTTTAATGGGTCATACTGAATTCTTATGTCTAGGGGTGTGTATGTGAGAAAGCCAAACTGGAAAAAAAATGGCGGTTTAAGCTGTAGCCAGTAATCATGGTCCTGAAAAAGCCACCAAAAAAAGAGAGAGGCTTTTTTCGGGATCATTTTGGGATCTCCAGCTACAGCAATAGAAAGGGAAGAGATCCCTTAAAAAAAATTTTTTTTTAAACCCTGCTTTGATCAGCATATTTACGCCGCATTCCTCAGGGCTTTAAAGTTTAACCCTCCCCCTTCAGCTCTATTATAGTCTATGGGAAATCTTTCCAGGGCTCGGGGTGGTGGTGGTGTTTTTTAAGGTAGAGGCACCACATTTTTAGTATAGCTGCTGGTGACTCTCCTTAGAAGAATCCCCAAGTTTGGTAAGGATAGCTTCGGATTTTATGGGCCTCCATTTTACTTCCATTGTTTCCAGTAGAGGATGGATGGGGGAACCCCCTTTGGGGGCCCATAAAATTGGACACCCTGACCTATCGTTACCAGACTTGGGGGTTCTTCTAAGGAGTCACCAGTAGCTATGCTGAAAATTTGGTGCCTCTACTTTAAAAACAGCATCCCCACCCCCGAGCCCTGGAAAAATTTCCCATAGGCTACAATAGAGCTGAATTTTTTTTTATTTCCACCCGCACCCCCTCAAAAAAAAAAAAATTTTTTTTTAAAGGAAAAAAAAACATTACCTGTATAGGAATTTGGGAATTTTGGGAATTCTGAAAATTTTCACCTCCAGTATTCCAGGATCCAAATTTTTCTGATTTTTTTTGCACACCCCTACCTTATGTATTGTTTCTGCAGTACTACTACAATTATATTGCCTATTAGATCTCTTCTTGACCCATCCTATTGATTACACCGACATACATTATGTAACCCACCTTGATTCTCAGTGAGAAAGCCAGACTATAAATAACAATTAAAAAAATTCTGAACATACTGCTTCTTCTTTGTCCTTCAAATGACCCCCAATCCAAGAAATGGATCTGATGAAAAACTGAATGCACATGTCACAGTGAACCAAGCAGTCTTTAAGGCACTATGATTCTCCTTGTTTTGACGCTATGGAATGGCAGTCTAGCTTTGGCTGCTAAAAAACAAAAATCCCACCCTCATCCCCTGCTGCCAAGTGGGGGGGATGGCCAGTTATCATAGGAGGGGGAGTCTGTGTGTGGGGCAAACGGTACAAAAGAGAAAACATGCCGTTGGGAACAAAAAGGAATGATACATGTAGGCACATTTTAATGCACCAGTGCAGACATGGGCGATGCATATCTGCTCTTCAGAATTAGACGTGCCTTTAAACTGCCATCTGCAACCTCAGCAGTCAGTATTTCCAAATGGCTTTCGGAGGGTCTCTCTGTGATCCTCACAAACACCAGTAATGAGAGGTTTTTTTTAAAGTCTTGCACAATGCAGATAAGAATCAGATGGATGACCTTGCGCATCTTCTGATCCCCAACAACAGCATGGGAAAGGCAAATCCCGTCATCGTTATCTCCTCAGAGATAAAAAAATTCTCACAATGCCGAGCAACTATTTTGAGCAGTTTCTTTTGAAGACTTAGTTAAACAATCAAACAGGGCGTGTATTCACAGGCTTGCTGTGCGATGCCGTTATGGCAACGTGTGTGTCATGTTGGGCACAGGAAGCTGCCAGCTGTTGCATTGCCTGGCAGTATCCTGTTGTTGTTTTTAAGCCGACATAGGCTTCTTCTTTTTAATTGCATGACGTGCATCAGTGGTGGAGGAGGCTGAAACCTGCCAGGCAACTCTGCGGCCTCATAAAAGGGTGTGGTTCAGTGAAGCGCTCAGGAAATGAGCTGTGAGTCTCTTAAGTACTGAGTGAGTCAAGTTGCAATTAGTTCAGTTAGCCGGGGCAAGTTGCTGCAGGTGCATGACGAGAACTTTCATAATCACCAGGGCTCTTGCATTTCTCAGAATGCTCATTCTATTACTCAACCTGTCATTCCTTGGCTTCCATCATCCAGGGTTACTGAAAAGAGGATTCCCCACCCCTGAACAAACAGTACTGCGGCCAGAGGCTGTCCCTGGTGTGGACTGCTTCCTGGGGCTCAAGTATTCTTCCTGGCCGCCTCAGAACAACCCACAGAATTCAGATATCAGAGATCTATAGTGTTTGCTGGGACTTCCAGATTTTCATTTTAATTGGGCAATGGCTGGCTTGTTGAGAGTTTTGTGACCATGGTCAGTACTCTCTAGCCATTTTTAAGGCAAAATCGTCTTATTTACATGCTTCATTTATACCCCACTCTGCCCCCATAACAAGAGACAAAACAGTCCCCTTTTTGCTGATGGATAGAGATCCAAATATAACATAGGTCGCGGCCAAATATCTCTCCATCATATTTTCCTCTAAGGAATAACTGCTCAGGACCTATGGGTCATAGGAGGAAAGAAGGAAAGGGAAAGGGATTTATACCCCACGCTTCTCATCAATGGAGACAGAAAGCAGCTTACATGATTCAATTCTCCTCCATTTTATCTTCACAACAACCCCGTGAGGTATGTTAGGCTAAGATTGGCCACCCACCAAGCTTCCATGGCAGAGTGGAGATTTGAACCTGTCTCCGCCAGATCCTAGTCTGACTCTCTAACCACTACACTGGTACTCTGGTCTAGCTATCTCTCCTAATCCTTCTTCTGTGTAGTTGGCTCTTGGTAGCTCTTTCCCATAAGCATCTTCCACAAGGCGAGGCTAATGTTTACAAGTAACCCCATCGCATGCGCCGTGAATTTAGGTGCTTCCCATAGAATCAGCACTCTCCCTTCTAGCGAGGTGCCAGCTTCATGGCTGGCTCATCCCAGCCCTCCTGCCACCCCGGAGCCACTTCCAGAAAAGCAGTTCCCACACAACAAGCATAACATTTAAAGGGCCTCCCACACAGGTTTGGATCCATCAACAATTTGTACAGCCTTCCTTCTCTCTTGGGTGAGTTGGCTGTGCAACATGACAGGTTTGGTGACAGGTCTCGACAACAACTCCTACCCACATATTCACACACCACAGGACACTACAACCAAACAGCTAGCCCAGGCTTGCGTAAACTGTCACGTACCCGGTCACTTATGGTGAATAAGAATTGTCTGAACAATGAAGCTTTTGGAAGTAGCACCTGCCAGGATGCCAATGCATCATCAATGACTAACATGAGCATGATGCAGACACACGGATAGCTGTGTAGAATGTATAGTAGCTGGGGGCTCAGCAGGTGGTCAGCTCACCTATAGAAGCATCAAGGCTTTGGTTATGATCAGGAGGCAGGATTGGACAGGGAATACAAGGAGGAGGAAGTGAAGACACCATCCAGAGCCCATCTTAATGATTCTGGGGCCCTGAGGAAAAGTACAGAACGAGTCCCCAGAAGCACTGCCACCTCACTGCCAGCTTCCCCAACGGGGCCAAGCGAGGGTGGCCCTCCCTCCATGGATGTGGGTGGGGGAGGTACCACTTCCTCTGAAGCCAGGTGCCTGAGCCCCAGATGTAGTGGGTGTAAGGAGGCAGCAGGAGCCTGCTCTTCTTATTCTTTCCCCCTCCTTCAGGTAGGGTTGCCAGCTCCGGGTTGGGAAATACCTGGAGATTTTGGGGGGGTGGAGCAGGGTGGGGTTTGGAGAGGGAAGGGACATCAATTGCCAAAGCGGCCATTTCTCCAGGTGAACTGATCTCTTATTGGCTGGAGATCAGTTGTAATAGCGGGAGATCTCCAGCCACCACCTGGAGGTTGGCAACCCTACTGTCAGGGTGGGGCTGTGGGTGGTTGGGACCCCTGTCAGGGTGGGGCCCAGGTCAGCTGCCCCTGTTGCCCATTAACTAAGACCACCCTTGACACCAACACACACCCATTCCTGGCTAAGTTGGGCCATTCCTCCCTCATCACAGTGGCCATTGTCCATAGGCCCTCAGGAGAAGAAACCATGACATGCCTGCTCCTGCGTCAGTTGGATTCCTCCCTGCTTAAATTGACTTAAAAATGAATCTGTTGTATTTTATTTATAATATTCGTATCTCGCACATCCCTCTAAAAAGGGGTCCCTTACAACAAATAAACCAATTAACCTTCTCCCCCTTTCAAAGCCTTAATCCATAACTGGTCACCACAAAAGATCAATGAAAAACTTTTTATACACAAACAAAAGAGGAAATAATTGCATGAAACTGGTTTTGAGTCAGAGAGTAGTTTCAGACACAGTTGTTTTGTAATATATGTTGCAGTGCGGATTCAATACACAAATAAATGGTGGATTTACTTACATAGTCGAGCTTGGCAGATCTTTATACAAATGTTCCCCTTTCTTGACAGCCTCACTCTGCCATGAAGCATTCTGGGTAACCTTGGGTGAGTTTCTCTCTCTCAGCCTCAGCTACCTGACAGGGTTGTTAGGAAGATAATGGAGGAGAAAACCATGTACGCTACCCTGAGCTCCTTGTAGGAAAGCCAAGAAAAATGTGAGAGAATAAAGGGATTTTGCCCAAACATTACATGGCCCGTTAACCACCTTGAACCATTCAACTGACCTCAACAGTTTACCACAACACAAAGATTATTGAACAAACTCTCAAAGATAGCGTTGCCAGCTCTGGGTTAAGAAATACCTGGATATTTGCGGGTGGAGCCTGGGGAGGGGAGGGACCTCAGCAGGGTACAATGCCATAGAGTCCACCCGCCAAGGCAGCCATTTTCTCCAGGGGAACCGATCTCTATTGTCTAGAGATCTGATGTAATAGCAGGAGATCTCCAGCCCCCACCTGGAAGGAAGTTGGCAACCCTACTCAAAGACCAGTCTTAACTTTTCAACTAAAATGTTTAAATAATTACTTTCAAGAGCTTAAATGTTAATTGTAGAAAACATACGTTTAGGAACATGCAAGCAAAAACTTGAATCACCGGGCACGCAAGATTCTTTTTCAGATATCCCTGTGTCTGCCATTGCCACATTATATTTCAAAATGGAAGACTACAAATGAAGTTCAGGGCATAATACTCAATTTTTCAGGCCTACACGCGCAGCAGAAGAAAGTGGTAAGAAATCTGAGATGGTGAAATGGGCTGTATGTACCACTTCAGACGTTTTACTGTTTTGCTCTATTTTTTTTTAAGTCCCTGCAAAGAAAATATGAACATACCAGGGTGAAGGGTTTACATTTAGTGTTGTATATAGATATTTTTACTTTTTTTTACTAATGGGGAATTATTACTGTAGGGGATCTTTGAAGGATGCACTTCCCTTATCTGCAATATGAATAGGGTTGCCAACCTCCAGGTACTAGCTGGAGATCGCCTGCTATTACAACTGATCTCCAGCCGATAGAGATCAGTTCACCTGGAGAAAATGGCCGCTTTGGCCATTGGACTCTATGGCATTGAAGTCTCTCCCCTCTCCAAACCCGCCCCTCCTTAGGCTCCACCCTAAAAACCTCCTGCCAGTGGCACAGAGGGACCTGGCAACCCTAAATATGAATCCATTCTGCCACCTCAGCATTAGACAGCTCATTCCCACTTCATTTTGCTGTATGTGCAGACTGGTGCCAGTGTTAACAGTCAGAAATTTATTGGCACCAGTTGGGGGCTGACTCAGCGCCAAACTAGACATGACGTTTGTCGTGTGGTTGCTATGGAGACCTGCAGCACTATCCCAGCAGCACCTTCCTCGTGGGAACTCTGCTTAGCAGTGCCGCTTCTAGGCTCGCCAGTTCTGGGTTGGGAAATTCCTAGAGATTTAGGGGAGCAGCTTGGGGTAGGGAGAGACCTCAGCGAGGTATAATACCACGAGGCCCACCCTCCAAAGGGGCCATTTTCTCCAGGGGAACTGACCTCTGCAGTCCGGAGACCAGTTGATTTCCATTTCCCACCTGGAAGTTGGCAACCTTAGCTGCTTCTGTCAGGAGCATAGCATGGGGAAGAGGGGTTCCTGCCTTCCCCGTGTCCCATTTTCCTTACCCAAAATGGCACTGGGGGGGTTATTTGCCTAGTTGGAGGGCTGCACATACAAGCATTCAGTGCACATGCGGCTGCTTGGCAGGCCAAAGAATGCTTTTCTGGCTCTGGGAAATGATGCCAGGGAAAGGCTGGAACCCCTCTTCCATCTGCTGCACTATGGTCCCGATCCAAATCAGGCCCCTGTGGTGCTTGAACAGAAATGCCACAGGGGCTCACCAAGGGTTGCTAACTTCCAGGTGGTGGCTGGCGATCTCCCACCATTATAACGGATATCCAGGTAACAGAGATCAGTTTACCTGGAGTCAATGGCAGCTTTGGAAGGTAGACTCTATGGCATTATACCCCACTGAAGTCCCTTCCCTCCTCAACTAGGGCTGCCAACCTCCAGGTACTAGCTGGAGATCTCCTGCTACTACAACTGATCTCCAGCCGATAAGAGATCAGTTCACCTGGAGATAATGGCTGCTTTGGCCATTGGACTCTATGGCATTGAAGTCCCCCCTCCCCAAACCCCACCCTCCTCAGGCTCTGCCCCCAAAACATCCCACTGATGGTGAAGATGGACCTGGAAACCCTATCCTCAACCCCTGCTCTCCTCAGGCTTCACCCCCAAAATTTCCAGGTATTTCCCAACCCAGAGCTGGCAACCCTAGGCTCACCACTGCAGTATGGCTGCCAGTCCCTGTTGGGAACTTGTGTAAAACATCATGTCTGTTTTGGACCTCTGCCACAAGGAATAGGGCAGAAACTCTGGGCTGAGAGCCAATGGCTCTTTAGTTCCAACAGAGAAAGTGAGATGTTGGGTGCTTTTCTGCTACTGTGGATGGGGTTGGCCAGGTCCCTCTTCGCCACCGACGGGAGGTTTTAGGGGCGGAGCCTGAGGAGGGTGGGGTTTGGAGAGGGACTTCAATGCCATAGAGTCCAATGGCCAAAGCGGCCATTTTCTGCAGGTTCCAATGATCTCTATTGGCTGGAGATCAGTTGTAATAGCAGGAGATCTCCAGCTAGTACCTGGAGGTTGGCAACCCTAGCTGTGTAACAGAGACCTTGGGCCTTGCAACTGGGCCCAGAACATATGTACCTGTGGACTCATTCTTAAACTATACAGCTTCCACTGGGGCCCGATGCCACACCCTCATGAAGTGATATTTCAGGAAATGTTAAATTACCACCACCTCCTTTGCAAAGCGTGGGAAGAATTCCAATTCCGATAAATTGTACATTAAATGATACAAAAGTATGATAATAAAAATCCTCAATGGCTATGACAATTATTATAATGTAGGCATCTATATTATGCTTTTCCTAGTCTGTACTTTTAGGATTATCTGGCACAGGAGCTTTTGAGATTTCTTGACTCAAAGGTCAGTAGATATTTAGAGCATAAAAGTAGTTCTCTTTTGAAAATAGGAAAAGCAGACTTCAAATGATGATTAATTCTTCTCAGCATGTGTGGATTCAGCAGACAAATGGCAGCAGATGCATTTATGATTCCCTTTCCTACAAGTCAAAAATGGAAGAGCTATGCAAGGGGGTGCTACTTGGAGTCCAGATCTGCTCTTTGAACTATGGAACAAAACGTACTTTCTTGCCTACAGTTTGTATAATTAAATTTAGCTTCTCTGCCTATTACTGCAGGATGCTTCATTCTATCACCCATAAAATGGTACGACCAGAATATGACGCTACAATTTCTTGATTGTTTGAATTAAACCCCGTTTTTAAGTGGGAGGGTAAAAAGCAAAATAATTATATCCTTGCATTTTAATAATACACTTCTAGGTATGCATGTGGAAGTCCAAAAATGTGTCTATATGGACCAATTTTAAGAGGTAATTTATATTCTGATTTATCACAAGATTAGCAAAAGGAAGATGGCGAGTCTAGACCAGGATTTTATTGTATGAGGAACAAGTATAGCCGAAGCAATACTTCTAGGCTTATAGCTACAGCAAGGATTGTTCCTTCTGTAGTTCTCTCTCCCTTATCTAAATCTATTGACTGCATCCTTGTTGGTACATTTACAAGTGATGTCAGTGCAGACCTGCAAAGGCCTTCAACATCTAGATCTGTATCTGAGAGAGACAGAGAGAATTCAAGGACCACAGAGCTGTTTGCTCCCTTGTGACACCTATGTGTGACTGACCACCTAAGTAATGTGATTTTTACAATGGCACCCATAGTCGCTCCACAAGACTCTGCTGACACAGAGTATAGAAGAGAAAGGATAAAGTTGCTGTTCCCTGTGTACTGTGCTAACAGAAAAAAGCTAGTGGGCATCTGGGAGGCGCAAAACTCCTATCATATGTGTGATGCAAAGTCTTCATATTATTCCCTAACAAACATGAGGGCGAGAGCCAGCGAGAGGTAGTGGTTAGTGACATAATAGGATCTGAAAGTCCTGACCTGGATGGCCCATGCTAGCCTGATCTTGTCAGATGTCAGAAGCTAAGCAGGGCTGGCCCTGGTTAGTACTTGGATGGGAGATCACCAAGGAAGTCCAGGGTCGCTACGCAGAGGAAGGCAATGGCAATCTGCCTCTGTAAGCCTCTTGCCTTGAAAACCCTTTAGGGCCGCCATAAGTCGGCTGTGACCTGATGGCACTTTACAAACACAGGATCTGGAAAACTCAGGTTCAAATCCCCATTCTGCCACTGAAATTTGCTGGGTGACCTTGGGCCAGTCCCACGGCCACTCCTACCTCACAGAGTTGTCGCGAGGATGGAATGGAGCTGCCGTAAGCAGCTTGGGTCCCCAACAGAGAGGCAGAATATAAATGAAGTAAATAAATCAATACATTTGTCGTGTGTAGATGGAACCTAAGAGCAAAGCATACTATTACATCAAGTGCTTTTTCAGGAGCTGGCTGATTCAAAGCTTAAATGGGATGATGAAGAAGAGTTGGTTTTTATATGCCGACTTTCTCTACTACTTAAGGGAGAATCAAACCGGCTTACAATCACCTTCCCTTCCCCTCCCCACAACAGACACCCTGTAAGGTAGGTGAGGCTGAGAGAGCTGTGACTCACCCAAGGTCACCCAGCTGGCTTCTTGTGTAGGAGTGCAGAAACAAATCCAGTTCACCAGATTAGCATCCGCCACTCATGTGTGGGGAGTGCGGAATCAAACCCGGTTCTCCAGATCAGACTCCACCGCTCCAAACCACCACTTTTAACCACTACACCACGCTGGAGGAGGAGCATCAATCAAACCCGATAGACGAGGAGGAGGAGCATCAACCAAAGCAGATAGACAAGACACAATACATGAGACAGAAGAAGTTTCCATCATCAGGCACACCGCAAGCAACAACCCCGCCACTCAGAATACCTCTTGTAAGTTCAGCACCCAGTGGGAGAGGATCTTACCGAACAATGTGTACCCACCCCTCACAGCATCCCTACTAGCTCTCACTAAACTGTATCAGCTGGCATGACCCACCAGCGCCCCATGTTCAACTGCAACTGCAAATGAGCTAGATTTGAATTCAGTAGCACCTTAGAGATCAACAAAATTTGGGGGATATGAGATTTTGAGAGTCAAAGCTCCCTTTGTTATTTGACTAGCTCTTCTACTGCAGACCAACTTGGCTATCCTCTGAAACAAACTGCAACTGCAGAAAAGCTGTGAGCTGTACCCAGACCAGCAGATGAAGTCAGACCACACCTGTCCTACGTTTAAGCTTCGAAGAAAGGCCTCCTGTGTATGAAAATCATTACCACATCACTGACAAATTAATTATAGAGAAATTTTCAGAGATCTGCTCAAGGGGGCTCAGAGTAAAAACAATAAAATCACGAATAGCTATAAATATTTACAAGCAACAAAAAAGCAAGCTGCTGCAAACAATTGTGTAAGAACAGCTGTGTGCAAGAGAGTGAAAGATGGACATAACTGTGTTTGAGAGAATGGGGGCTTTTTTCAAATGGGAATTATTTTGATACAGACATCTCTCTCTGCACCATCTCACTCTACTCCGAAAGAGGCCTGAATGGGCAGCTAATCTTCCAGTTGCATAACCATTGGAAGACAATTTCCTGCATCAACAAGCCACACTGTTGCAATTATAATTTAAAGGTGATGGAGCACAAGCTCTGGGATTCCATCTGTCATCTGACAGTAGTAAACACAACCAGTGGTTCCAAAGGGAAGTATCCTTCATTGAGGGTTAAGGAGCCATCTAATGTGGAGCCTCTGCACCGCTGAACGCTCCTACATACAAATGGAAACCTTTGATAGGACCCAGCTTTTGAAGCACTCAAAACATCCTTCAAGGCCCAGTTGAAGCAGCCATGGGAAGGAAGGGGATAGTAAGTCTGACCTGCTGGTTGGCCCTGTGATTAGAGAAATATTTGTAACCATCCCCTAGATAATACACAGCTGGCAACCTAGAACTCAAAAGGCCTTTTAGTTATGTTCATGCTTGGTCTGGGGAAGGTGATATCATTGTGTTTCTAAATGCAGAACTCCTCTAGAAATTATAATTTAAGGCTACCTAATGGCAAATTCCCCTACATTGTGCCATGAATGCAATCTGGAAAGTATTCGTATTAGTTTGTACCTTTTAAATGGGGATTACTACCACTTGGTCTGTTTATGGCATGCAAAGCTTGGTCCTCAAGACTGAACAACTACAAAGCTATTCCTTATGGTTCAACAACAAGCTAGCTCTTCTACAAAACTGACAGTGGTACCTATCTAATAATTATACTTGTGGTACTGTGTGTACATACACTTACCATGCGATTAATCATCAACGTACACACTGTCAAACAGCTGCATGGAAATAATCATGACTGTGTTCTATAGGTTTATCAAGAGCTCTTAGATAAATAGAGGCTTCATGGTCAAAGTCATGGCACCTCTGAATTGCCACTCAGTCCTGATTATTGGGAAAAATCAGAATGTGTTGTTGTTTTTTAAGGCTGCTGGTGGCAATAGAAAGGACCATTGTTACTTTCATATGTTGCTTAAGGATTTCCTTAGAGGCACCTTGCTGGTCACTGCAGCAAGAAACAGGTTAAGATGAACCCCTGATCTGGTTCAGAAAGCCTGTTAATATTACCTGTGGTTGTGTATACTAAAATTTAATTCCTAATCAAATAATATTTATAATTCTGTAATTGCAGCATTCAGACTTTTGAAAGATATACATCACAAAACTTAATTTTCATGAATTTTAAGCAGTACTGGTTTTTAGAAAGTCTTAATCTGGTTTATGCTCAAGCAGTGCTAGTTAGACCTCAGCCTACCCATTTCATAATTATACTGAGCCAAACTTTCCCATTATACTGCACAGTCTAGATCTCTACAGCAATGCATAAACTGCATCCCGGAGGTGCAGATGTACCATTCAGAACAGTGTACCCCGATCAGAACAGTGCACAGCTAGAGTGAAAAAAAAGCTAGTCTCTAGTGTAAACTGTTCTAGTGAGACAGCTATCAGATTCACTGCAATAGGAAGACTGATTTTGTATTTTTACAATACATTTTACAAGCGCCCTTGCCAACACCCAAGTTTCAAGGTGAGGCAGCATTCCAATACAGAGATATCCATAGTGTTTCACAAGAATGCTGTTTCAGCAAATCTACAAGCAAATAGTCTTTGGTATTAAAACACCCAATTTTATACTGAATGCTTAACTCCTGGGAATGAATGAATGTGTTATAGTGCATTTTTTCCAATTGTACCCTGCCCATCTCAAGTCTGACGTAACAACCGAATGGCAGCTTGTTCAGCTTGCTTTGTGATAGGGGCCTCCTAAATCTAATTCCCAATCAACAAAGTGTTCAGAGCTGAATTATTTTGGCAGTTCACCAAAAGGTCTCTTACGCCAAAATTCAACACACACCCCCAACCTTATCTTGGTGTTTCCAAACTCTCAATTACTCATGCTTGCAGAGTTGAGTGAAATGTTTGCTCTGTCACTTGGTGCTAATCAAAGGATGAAAGCTGCCCAGCTAGCATCAAGCTTGTTATAATGACACTTGCTTTGAACAGGCAGTAAATATCACATTTTACACTTTTGCTTTTTAAAAGATTTTAATCAGACACATTACAATGCACAATTGTGTCTTCTGATCCAGAATTAACAGGGTACCATCCACAAGATTTGGAAAGAGGAAAAAATTTCCTCACACCTATCCCATAACCCCCATCTATTTAAATCAACACACAAGAGTATTCACAGTTCCTACCACTTAAGTTCCCTCCCTTGCCCCTTTCATCCCCATAAGTGTTGTACTTTAGAATTCTCTGGCGGCTTTAACTGATTAGAAACAACTATTACCAGTTTATAACAGTGTTTAGTCAGTGTGTAAAACCAAGATTTAACTAGCTGAATTGTCAGCTATTGATGACAAACAGTTCAGGAAGTATGATTGTAAACAGGTTATCTGTCCTACAGCCAGTAGGAAACTTATGGTTTACTGTTCCCAAACAGAAATCCTAAGAGCCCCCCCACCCCTTTAGCTAATATTGATCCTGAAAGAAAGCATTAGGAATGAACTTATTTGAAAATAACCTCTTAAAATGCCTTCCAAAGACAGACTAGTAAAATTAAATCAGTGAACAAGCGTCTCATTTAACTGCTTCAAAAAGAAAAAAAAAACCCGATACTTCAGTCCCAAGTTGCAAATACACCACATCAGACTGGTAGGCAGATCTCTTGCCAACTGGGATCTAGTATGTGAGCAGCCAGATATTATCAGATGAGAAAACAAAACCAAGGACTACATTCTAATGTCAGGTTTACAAGTGCAAGACAGTTAAGTAAGTAGCAAGGTTTATCCTAGGGTGACAGAAGTAAAGAGAACTTAGATTAAGTTGATTATCAGAACAGTGGACAAATTATTACCCAAACTGATGTTTATCATTTATCTTTATGCACCACCTTGTATGCACGCTCTTTCAAGTGAACATTTAGTTCCCTTAACATAAAGTATTATTTATAAACATGGTAAAAAAACCTCAGGCATAACTCAAGGACAGTTTGGTCAGTATTTCCTTCAATGTCCAACTAGCAACATACAAATTACTTGTTGCAAATTTTAAATGGGATTAGCAGTAAAAATGAACTAGGACACTCTTTATGCACTCTGACCTGAGATTAGAATCTAGTTCAAAACATGTTTTGTGTAGTCCACAAACCAAAAACATAAACCAGTACTTCCAGATAACATTTACTCTGAATTCTTTCATCAGTCCAAACCAATCACATTTTGATTAGCTTTAAGGTTTTTTTTATTCATTTGCCATGCTGTAGCTTGCAATATGGTCTTATTTAGCGTTTGTTTTCAACAAGGAACCATTACAGCAGCCATATTTACACTCTGATGTCCATGCTGGCCTCTGGATGCTGGCTACACCATGCTGGTTTTACACCATGAGGGAACTTCACAACTGAGACCTGTTTTAAGTTCCAATAGCAAGCGTGACCATTCAGTATCTTGGCCAGTCTACCATGTCATACGATTCAATTATCTCCAGTGCATGAAACCAATGTACAAATTCCTTTACATACAAGACTGAAATTTCATTGAAGGACAGTAAGTCAGAAATTTCATTCACGGACAGTAAGTCAGGCACTCCACACTCCAAACTAATAGAAATGAGAGAACACTTTTGGTCAAAAACATTAAAGGCCAAATTAGACCTGATGGAAGGGATACATGATTAGGATATCCCATGGCCTTTTGAAAGCTAAAGAGCAGCCCTACATGGCCGCAATCAAGGAAGGGTCACCTGAGCCCATGTCTCTTCAACAATTTAGAATGCCCCTCCAAAGCTGCTGTTAGTGTACAAACGGTGTACCTTTCTCCTCCCCGCCCCACCGAGCTAATCGTAGCTTTGTAGAGGCAATTTAAAACCAGGAGAAGCTGTGGCAGCAAGATGTGAAGGCCGGCTTTCCAGTCACCCTTCCCCATGTGGGGCTGTTGATTTTTTAAAGGGGGATTCTAATCATGGATCTCCTGCATCATGCCTAATTTGTCTCAATGTTTTCATATAATAACCTAGATGAAATTATATAGCATACTGGGCAGAAAAACTTTCTTGTTAATTTGGACTCTTAAGGAACAATGAAGGTTCATTTTAGAATAATGACACCACTTACGGTAATTTTTGGCAGGGGAAGAAATCCACCTTTTTTTATAAGGCAGGTAAAACAGATATTGAAAACAACTTCTACAAGCATTTGACCTGTGATATTGTAAAATCAAAGTACTATTTTATTAAATGAGTTATTTTACACAATATGAACATCAATATAATTACAACTGTAAAAAATTTAAGAATGAACCAATTTTCAGATTTCCAAGTAGGGCACAACTGTACAGTTATAGGTTTGTCTTTACATAAAGCCCAAGAGGAACAGCATAAAAATATGAATGTTTTCATAGCCCCTTCATTTTTGCTGATCAACAGTTTGTTAGAAAAGCAGCTGCAGGTTTGTTATGCAATGCCTGACAGTAGAAGAGTCAACAGGATCCATGAATTCACCTGCAACACAAGAGTAACTATTAAAATGAAATCACTGCATATTCTAATAACTAGCAGCCAATTATTCAATGCAATGGCATATCGTAATTAAAGGAACCTCCCTGAACCCTTGTAACATAACTATCTGAAAAATAAAACAAGAACTAGGACATCCTGCACATTTTATACCTCACATAGATTTATTCCGGATTTGTCAGTCAGATTCAGATTGCTGTACGGATTAATGAACTTTTAAATGTGATGGGGGGAATGAAAGCACCGGAGAGTTGCTTTTGTTTAGCTCCTAGATCTCAGTATCTGAGGCGATAGCTTGATTTAGTCTTTACAGTACATATTTAAATTCAGAAGTACTTAAATGGTACATAATCACCTGTGAATTTTACGCCTGAACATCAGCCAGTTCTGGAGGAAGTGGAGTCTTCGGATGCTTGCTTTCAAAGTGCTGTTTGAAGGTCTTGGGATCTGGCATTTGTGTCTGAGCAAGGACAGAAGGGACCTTCATTTAAAACACACCCGCACAATCCGAAGGAGCGCTCCTCCCTCTCCCTGTTCAGCGGAATTGATTTAGCTGTCGGGCTGAACAGGTACTGCTCCCCCACTCTTTGCCACGTTTTATTCCCCCTGCTTTATTCCACCCACTCATACCTCTTCAGCTCAAATCTTTCCCACAAGCTTGTATGCATAATTGCATGTGCTGCAGTGTATTATTTTTGACTAGTACTTAGCTGGAAATCCTTTCTGAAATCGATGGATTCAGTTTTTAAAAACACAGCCTTGTGAATGCTGGGAAATAAAGCATTGTGTAGCTGCATTTTATTTCAGATGCATCTTTCACTCTCCTTTTGACAGCTGCAGAATGTTGAAGGTAACTCTACCTACTGCAGTTATGCTGACAGTTTCAGTAAAATGATTTTACTTTTCAGTTACATTTTTGATTAAGTTTGGCATGCTGCTTGTTATTTTCCCAACACTGCTGACTGTGACTCTATTATTATCTGGCTTATGTGCACCACCTTTTTTCTGCTTGTGCACAGGGGCAAGATTCAAGACCCTTAAAGAAGTCTGATCTAATCATGATTTGTTGAGACAAAAATTCAGGCAAATCACAGAAATCCATTTTATCTACAAATATTTCCATCAATCTGCCCTTAGGTCTAAAATGCATTTCCCCCCCTACAAGACACTGAATTGTTGAAATGGACCCTTACACAAAAGTCAACACAAAGCAAGCCAAGAGACCTTTTACAACACACGCTTTTGCAAGGCACACAATTGCTATCAAACATTTAACAGCTATTGCCTTTGATAAGCTGACATCTATTTGGGCCCATAACATCAAGCCCTTTAAAATTATTATATAGGAGGGACAATAAACTACCAAGACATCCACCAACTGCTGGGAAACATAGTCTAGTTACAGGTAGATCATGTGCAACAAATCAACATGACCAAAAACACCTTAAGAATATGTACCTACTTAAGAATAAGTGCCTACTTTACCATGTGTAGCACAGTTACTCAGTTATGTGTCCAGACAATGGGCTGAATCCAGCGCATGTATTTCTCCTTAGGCTAGAACTCTTGCACAAGTAGGGGAGGGGCTGTGGCTTAGTGGTAGAGCATCTGCTTGGCATGCAGAAGGTCCCAGGTTCAGGTCCCGGCATCTCCAGTTAAAGGGACTAGGTAAGTAGGTGATGTGAAAGACCTGAGACCCTGGAGAGCCACTGCTGGTCTGAGTAGACAATACGGACTTTGATGAACCAAGGGTTGATTCAGTATAAAGCGGCTTCATGTTTTTAAAAAGACCACAGAATACCCTTGCACTAAGTCAAACCTCTTATATCCTCACTTGCACAAGATCTTGTGCCATTTCTGGGCCCTATAATGTATATTGGAAGTGCTAGGTGTTGTACAACATTTTGCACAAGCAGAAATGTACTACCGTATTTTTCGCTCCATAGGACGCACCTTTCCATAAGAAGCACCTAGTTTTTAGAGGAGAAAAACAAGAAAAAATCTTGTTTTCCTCCTCTAAAAACTTGTCTTATGGAGCAAACGCCGTCTGGGCGCGTGCGCGGCGGGACGGCGCGAGCCAGCGTTTCCCGCCCCGACGGCCAGCTGGGAGGCGTGCGGGGCCGCACAGAGCGAGCCGGCGCACGCGCCCAGCCGGCTCTGTGCGGCCCCACCTGCCTCCCAGCTGTCCGTTGTGGCGGGGAACGCCGGCTTGCGCCGTCCCGACGCGCACGTGCCCAGCCGGCTCTGTGCGCCCCACCCACCTCCCAGCTGGCGGGGCGCACAGAGCCGGCTGGGCACGTGCGCTGGCTCGCTCTGTGCGGCCCCGGCCACCTCCCAGCTGGCTGTCGGGGCGGGGAACGCTGGCTCGCGCCGTCCCAACGCGCATGCGCCCAGCCGGCATTCGCTCCATAAGATGCACGGACATTTCCCCTCACTTTTGAGGAGGAAAAAAGTGTGTCTTATGGAGCGAAAAATACGGTAAATCTATTTATGTGTTCACTTGCGCATCACTGGAGCTAAGCCAGCAGATGTTGTTTACATTGTATGCTCATGTACATCTCATGACTGCTGTACATCGTATAACAGGCCCCACAAAGCATGAATGCTTGTTCCCTTCTCCCTGGCTTCTCATCTTATTGATCAGCATTAACAATTACATTCTGGTTGCTGTTATACCTATCAAATGTCAGTGGCACAGGACATGTGATCCCCCATAAGCTGCTGGAGTGGCCAGATGCTACATAGCACAGACTCATATCTTCATCCTAAGTGAGATTCTGTTGGTTGCTAGACAAACTTTTGATTTAGCAGCACAAAGCAGCAGCTAAAGGTAAAGCAGCCAGTCAGGACTGGGTGGAGGGTGTGTGTGGATGAGACATAATAGGCACAGGCAAACTTGCTGTCGTTCTGTGTATTTTCTAAACAGAACAAGCATTTGGGGGATCTCTCAAGGGAGATCAGAATCAAATGAATAATCCCTTCCCAAATAGTACCTTCTACAACTGGGGTACTTATACTCTACACAAAAACAGACGCTCATACACAAATTCTGGTTGTAAGAGCCTCTGTTTTCCGTAGAACGTAAGTATCCTAGTTTGTTCTACACTATCACACTGTAAGAGGCCAACTTATGGACTTAAAAACACTGCCCCCGGAAAACTTCCCTTTAGAGGCTCTTACCCTACAGACGGTGCAGGTGTATATTAAAGCAGCCTTTGCCGCAGCCTTCTGGTCATGGCCGTGTTTCTTTTTCTGCCCAGCTTGCTTTTTGGCATTTTTCTGCTGTGACTGGATCTTCTGCTGTCCACGAGCCATATCTAAAAAACAAGTGTGACAGTTAATTAGAGCAAGTGACAGCAATTATAGCAGGTGACAGTAATAGCAGCACAATCCCAAGCATGTTTACCCAAGACTTAAGTGGCACTAAGTTCAACGAATTTTTCCTAGTGAATGTATTTAAGACTACATTTCCCCAAAAGTCTCAGTGCAGGCAAACTGCAAGCACTCTTTCACATCACTGTACAGAGCAACTCTTGGTGAGGCAAGTGCATCCTCCCCAAATGTGGTCAAGCTCCCATTCTCACTACTAGCTGCATCATGGGTGCTCTAATGTTCACTTGCAGGGGAAAGGCAGCATGGTACAACCCGATCTCAGAAGCTAAGCAGGGTTGGTACTTGGATGGAAGACCACCCAGGAAGACTCTGCAGAAGAAGGCAATAGCAAACCACCTCTGCTTCTCACTTGCCGCGAAAGCCCCTTGCTGGGGTCCCATGAAGTCAACTGCCACTTTACACACACACACACCATGATAACCTGATTGTTCACAGTGGCAGAAATCCTCCAGCAAATACCAGGAATTCAACACTTTTAGTACAATTGTTCTGCTTAGTACAGCAGTACTGCTTAAAGTCTAACAAAGTAATAGCTGGGTATGAACATTTTTGAGTCCGAAGAAGTGAGCTGTAACTCATGAAAGCTCCTACCCTGCCAGGAATTTTGTTAGTCTTCAAGGTACTACTGGACTCTTGCTCTCTTCTACTTTCCTCTATGGTTAAAGTATTGCAATGGTCATTAATATGTTTAAATAGAACAAGGATCAAGACACTAAAAGCCATGAAAATTGGGAAGGGGAGACGATGAAGAAAATGTTTCTCACCATTAGGGGAATAAAGGTGAACGAAAAAGATTTTAAAAACTGCATTATGTGGTAGCTCAAGAAAATGAACAATGCTGCAAGGAAGCCTGTACTGTGTGTGTGTGTGTGTGTCTGTGTGTGTGTGTTAAGTGCCTTCTAGTCGCTTCCGACTCATGGCGACCCTATGCATGAAAGTCCTCCAAAATGTCCTATCTTTGACAGCCTTGCTCAGATCTTGCAAATTGAAGGCTGTGGCTTCCTTTATTGAGTCAATCCACCTCTGGTTGGGTCTTCCTCTTTTCCTGCTGCCCTCAACTTTTCCTAGCACGACTGTCTTTTCCAGTGACTCTTGTCGTCTCATGACGTGACCAAAATACGATAGCCTCAGTTTAGTCATTTTAGCTTCTAGGGTCAGTTCAGGCTTGATTTGATCTATAACCCACTGATTTGTTTTTTTTGGCAGTCCACGGAATCCGTAACACTCTCCTCCAATTGGTTCTTGTAGGTTATCCGGGCTGTGTAACCGTGGTCTTGGAATTTTCTTTCCTGACGTTTCGCCAGCAACTGTGGCAGGCATCTTCAGAGTAGTAACACTGAAGGACAGTGTCTTTCCTCTGAAGGACAGTGTTACTCCTCTGAAGATGCCTGCCACAGCTGCTGGCGAAACGTCAGGAAAGAAAATACCAAGACCACGGTTACACAGCCCGGATAACCCACAAGAACCAATGAACTCTGACCGTGAAAGCCTTCGACAATACTCTCCTCCAACATTTCAAAGGAATCTATTTTCTTCCTATCAGCTTTCTTCACTGTCCAGCTTTCACACCCACACATAGTAATAGGAAATTCGATGGCATGAATTAATCTAGTCTTGGTGGCCAGTGACACGTCCTTATACTTCAAAATCTTTTCTAGCTCCTTCATGACTGCCCTTCCCAGTCTCAATCTCCTTCTGATTTCTTGGATGCAGTCTCCCTTTTGGTTGATGGTGGAGCCAAGGAATAGAAAGTCTTGAACAATTTCAATTTCCTCATTGTCAACCTTAAAGTTGTGTAATTCTCCTGTAGTCATTAGTTTTGTTTTCTTGATGTTCAGCTGCAGTCCTGCTTTGGCACTTTCTCTTTTTACTTTCAGCAGTAGTCGTTTCAAATCTTCACTATTTTCTGCCAATAATGTAGTGTCATCAGCATATCTCAAATTATTAATGTTCCTCCCTCCAATTTTCACTCCACCTTCATCTAAATCTAATCCAGCTTTCCTAATTATATATTCTGCATATAGATTGAAGAGATAGGGAGATAAAATACATCCTTGTCTGACACCTTTGCCAACTGGAAACCATTCCGTTTCTCCATATTCTGTTCTAACTGGGGCCTCTTGTCCAGAGTACAGGTTGTGCATCAAAACGATCAGATGTAGTGGCACACCCATTTCCTTTAAATCCAGCCATAGCTTTTCATGATCCTCAAAGTCAAAAGCTTTGCTGTAATCTAAGCCTGTACTAGCTGACCATTATCTGAAAAAGTGAGCTGTAACTCACGAAAACTCATACCCCGCTAGAAATTTTGTTAGTCTTTAAGGTGCTACTGGATTCTTGCTCTTTTCTATAGCTGACCACTGTCCACATACCAGCGAACAACCAACTGTAACCCACCTTGGGTCTTAGGATGCCATGAAGAAAGGCAGGCAACCATCTGGCTGTCCTCGACCAGGGCCAGAGCCTTTCCGGCCCTGGCCCCAGCCTGGTGGAACTCTCTGCCTAGTGAGACTCATGCCCTTTGGGTCTTGGCTCAGTTCTGCAGGGCCGGTAAGACAGAGATGTTCCGCCAGGAATATGACTGAGGACAGCAACGGTATTGCAGGTCAGCTTCCCCCTTCCCTCCCCTCCCCTCTTTGTCTCCTCTGCCTTTCTTTGGACCTGCAAGCTCTCTGCTGTTTCTTGGTCTCCCCTATATTACCACCTTCTGGACCAACCTTCCCCCTACTGATGACAGCTCCACCTATATGAGGTGGGTGTGTCGTTCTGGGCACCATCATGTATTATGAGACTAAGAACTATGGTTTTAAATTATGTGTTTTTGATTTTATATTTGTATATTTATTTATTGTTGTGACTGTTGTTGTAAGCTGCCCTGAGCCTGGCCCTGCCGGGAAAGGTCCAAGTTATAACTTGAATAAAATTTTAAAATGTCATAACGTACACAAATAGGGCAAGAGCGCAGCAAGTTGTCCACTGAAGCCACAGTCAAGGAACTTACAATCCCAGGGTCTGTATGATGCCCGAATGGCACTTGGTACCCCTTGTTTCTGAGGGACAAATGCACGGCAAATGGTGGCAGCAGCAGGAAGTTCACACAAGGCCACAGTAACAGCACAGCAAAAACTGGACAAGTCAAGGTCAGAACCACACACAGCACAAGGCTATCTCCTCTACAAACAATGGCTTCCCGTTAAATGTACTGGTACTTTAACATGCTCAGCCACTACATTTACAGTGAAAGCATCTGGTAACCAGTGTATACATCAAGAATGCATTTTATGCAGGCAAACCATACCTCTTTCAAGCACGGTGGCTAAAAGATTTCTGGAAAATGTTACTGAAATCAGATTTGTCTGATGTTTAAAATTTTCAGTTTAAATTTTCAGTTCCAGGGTTGGGGACAGAGAGTGGCGCTAGGGGAGGAGGTACCGTAGCGGCACCCTTCGATGTGTGGGGTGCCGCAGGGTGCGTTCCTCTCCCCCATGTTGTTTAACATCTACATGCGCCCTCTCGCCCAGCTTCTCAGGAGTTTCGGGCTGGGTTGTCATCAGTATGCTGATGACACCCAGCTTCACCCGTTGATGTACGGCCATCTGGACTCCGCCCCAGACACACTGGCTAGGTGTTTGGATGCCATGACTGGATGGTTGCGGAAAAGCCAGTTGAAATTGAATCCATCGAAGACGGAGGTCCTTTGGCTTGGTTGGGGCGGCTCTGGGGTGGGGTGCCTGCTCCCAGCTCTTGACAGCATGCAATTAACATCTGCACCTGCCGCCAAGAGTCTGGTTGTGATCCTTTTTTTTTATATAGATTTTATTGGATTTTATACTAAAAATTTTCCATTGCATTAAACAACATCTATGACAATATAAAATTTCAATTCTAACCTAAAGTTGTTATAGTTCCATAACATATAATAAAGAAAAAAAAGAGAAAAAAAAAGAAATGGAAAATTTTGACTTCCCCTTCACCTCTATCATCCTCTTAATAAAAAGTTCATCTCGTCGTAGTTAATCTAATCTTAATAAACTATCAATATCCTGTATAAAAAAAACCGTAATCTGTTAGTAAATATAATTATGCTTATTCATTATAAAAAAAACCCAAAAATAATCCTCTGGATCAGATTAGAAAATATTCTTCCATTCTTCCCAATTTTAACTCATATTCACAATAATGCATCCACGCCTCCCATTCCCCCAGAAACCGAACGTCATTTTCTTCATTTAGAATAGCTGTGAGTTTTGCCATTTCTGCCACTTCAAACATTTTAACCAGTCTTTTTTCTCAAGAATTTCTAGCCCTTTATTCCCGAAATGATGTCTTAATCTTAATTCCACTACATCATTAATAGCCATGCCACCCGTCCACACTATCAAAGCCTTTGGATCCAGCAATCATGTTTAAATCAATCCTTTAACCATGGTCTAATACTTCCTTCTGTAACTGAAATAGGCCAGTCAGGTATGGGAACAGGATTTCTTTGTTCTCTCTCATTTCCTCAGACAGGATACGTATCCAAAAATAACTCTTTCTGGGCTTCATCTCCATCGTGGCTTCAATCTGTATTCCTTGACCTGCTCTCTTCTTCCTTATATCCACACGTCGTTCCATGACTTTTTTAAATGAAAAGTCTATTTCTTGTATGTCTGATCTCTTTATCGCCGGCTGGTTGCTTTCTTGAACTTCTGTCTTCTTCTTTGTATCCTTGTATTCTTCCATGACTTTTTGGGCGGAAGAGTCCATTGCTTGTATGTCTGTATTTGTGGTCATCGTTTGAATTTTCAAGACTTTTATGTCTTCTATAACCAGATCCAACTTCTGATTGCCTACCTGTGATGATTGGTCAAGAGTCGTCATCATTGAAATCAGTTGAGCCATCTGTGTTGAAATCTGTTTTAATTGTTTAATTGTCGCCTCAGAATGTTTAGCAAGCATGTCCTGTATTTTTTTTTCCATGTTTGAATTCTGTAAAATTCCCTTTGATTTCATAGGAGCAGGGCTATGTATTAAGCCAAAAGAAGCTGGTAAAATACATGTCCACAGACAGGGCCTTTAAAGTTCTAATTAAAAGATAATAATTCAAACATCAGCCTTATAATTTTTTCGGGTTGAAAAGAGTCGAAATTGGCTCTAGAATTGCGTTTTAAAGTTTTGAAATACCAGTGAGTTTTTTTCGGTCGCTCTAGGTCGGGCTGATCAGGAAGTATACAGGAAATTGCTAGTGCCGTGGACCTTCTACCGCCTCTTCTCGATGGTTGTTCCTTCAGGAATGATTTCCAAGTAACTCGAGTGCGACGCGTAATCGGTCCTACAACTACTTCCTGTTATTTTAGTTCCGATGATAGATAGGTTGTTATAGAGGGTCTTCCGTTCCAGGCGCTCCCTTACTGCAAACGTGGCAGGATATTCTTCGCCGGAAAATCAGAAAGAAAAATCACCCTCCCCTTCCCTTGGACCCATTGGTGATAGTTCTTGTCAATCAAAAGGTATCCTTCCGACTCTTTATTATGGTTTAGGCTGATCGGATTGATAAGGCTCCTGTCGCTAATCCCGATGGCTAACTCGATCAAACTTTTTCAGTTCGGATTAAGGAGGAATGGGGGTCCCAGAAATATTCTTATCAGCCCCCCGTCTGTTCAAGTTTCCAGTAAGTAGACGAAGAGTTCTTTTGTACTCATTTGGGTGTCAAGAGGTGAGGTTCTTTTCTTTATGTAGTCCTTATGTTGGTATTAAGGTGGTGGAGGGTGGAGCTTGATGCCTAAGTTGCGTTTTGGCGATGTCCTTCCCTAGTGCCCTCGCAGGACCGGCGTCCAGGACTCCGAGGGGCTTAAAAAGCCCCCTCAGAGTACCTAGGAGGTCAAACCGCGTTTGCGGGCTGCAGGGAGTTCCTGCTTTCCAACCCACTTGCAAGGGTCGGATTGGGGTATCTATGTACCCCAGAAATAACGCAAACTTGGATTTCTCCCAGGACAGCCTGGGGAAATGGAGTGCTCTCCCCAGCAGCACCACCGGAAGTCCTTGAGTCTGGTTGTGATCCTTGATGCCTCCTTATCAATGAAGGCTCAGGTCACAGCCATGGTCAAGGCAGCCTTTTTCCATCTCTGCCGGGCCAAGCAGCTTGTCCCTTACCTCTCCCGCCCTGATCTAGCCACAGCGATCCATACAATGGTCACCTCCAGGCTAATTACTGTAACTCTCTTTACAAAGGGCTGCCTTCAAGACTAATCCGGAAACTCCAGCTGGTACAAAATGCCACAGCGAGGCTCCTCCCGGGGTTCTTGCTGCGAGAATATATAACACCAGTGCTGAAACAACTGTACTGGCTCCAGTTGGAGTATTGAGTCAGGTTCAAGATGTTGGTTTTGACCTTTAAAGCCTTACTCGGTCTGGGACCTTCGTATCTATGGGACCACCTCTCCTGGTGTACCCCCCAGAAAGCTCTACAAATGATAATTTACTGGTGGCCCGAGGAGTGTGTGGTTGTCCTTGACAAGGGCCAGGGCTTTTTTGGCCCTGGCCTCGGCCTGGTGGAATACTCTTCCTTGTAACATCAAAGCCCTGAGGGACCTTAATGAGTTCCACAGGGCCTGCAAAACAGAACGATACCACCAGGACTATAACTGAGGGCAGCCGCAAGTTTCACATTATTGCTGGCCTCCCCATCCTCCCCCCACCTTCTGTTTACTTGAGGGGGTTTAACTGCTCGACCGGGTCTACAGTGGCTGCTATCATCTTGCTATGTGAATGCCATCTTGACATTTTATAGTTGTTCTAGGTTTTGGTGGTTTTAGCTGATGTTTTTATGGTTTTATGTTGTTTTAAATGTTGTTACCCGCCCTGAGCCCAGCTTGGCGGAGAATAAGGGCAGGCTATAAATTTAACAAATAAAATAAAATAAATTATAGACAGTATCTTTTTTAAAATAAGCGGTTTAAAATTTAAATTTGTATACAGAATTTACATACTGCTTCTTCAGAGACATGCTTGAGGCAGCTAATTTAATGCAGAAATATTACAGGCTGTACTTAGAATGGCTTAACACTGAACCTATATTTCCATCAAATGAAATTCTGGCTTTCTGTGTAGCTCTTCTACATAGCAAAATATCTGCCAGAGACTATAAGCATTAAAACTGACACAATAATATATTGCCATATATTACTGTAGGTCTCTTGACCCCATAGATTAGAACAGCATCACAGGTGCCTGGAGGGATCCAATAGATACTCCCCTGTAGCTCTGCAGAATCAACCACTGAGCCCACATCATATTATCATTGTGGTAGCTCAAGAAAATGAACAACATTGCAACGAAACCTGTACTAGCCATCTGTTATCCACATACCAATAACAATCAAATAGGGCAAGAGTGCTGCAGGATGCCCACTGAAGCCACAGTCAAGAAACTTACAATCCTAGGGTCTGTATGATTGCTAGAGTGGCATGGCCACCCCTAGTTTCTGAGGTACAAATGCAATGCATCATCTGCTTCTAGCACAGCTAAATCTGTGGACACTTAAATCCAGAGACGAGCCACGAGTAGACAAGGCAGCTCTTTCCACAAACCTGAGAAAAGTCCCAGGTTTGCCGAAAAATCTGAAATCTTTTTTCTTTAAAGAAACACACACAAGCAGACTGATTTAATACCCCCCCAGTAATAAAAACAGTGCCTATAGTTTTAAGAAACAAATACAATCTCAGCAGCCACTGTGGGGGTTGCTAACCAATCATAATAGTATTGCCAGTTTTCAACCCTTGGTTTCTGTCAGTAAAAGGTGATGGGAGGAGGGCCTTTTTCAAGACTGCTTTGGCCTTTGAGGGAGGAGCCATCAGGGCCAGGACCAGCAGCAATTGAGGCCAGATGACTTGCTACCAAGCAAACAGCATGACTCAACCAGGACTGGCTACTTGCTACATTTCAACAGCAGCTTATATCCACAAAAGTCAGTGTAGTATAGTGGTTAGAGTTTTAGGCCAAGATCTAGGAGGCCCAGGTTTGAATCACCACTTGGCTGTGGAAGCTCACACACTCTGAGCCTAAGCTACGTTACAGGGCTGCTGTGAGGATAAAATGGATTGGAGAATGATGCAAGCTGCTTTGGGTCTCCATTGTGGAGAAAGGGAGGGTTTAAATGAATAATAATTAATATTGCTGATGATGAGTGGCAGATAAAAGGTAGGCTGGTCAGTGGGTGAGTGCAAAGGAGAGCAGGGAACAGGGAGAACACAGAGATTGCCAGGAAGAGGGAAAGACGACATAGTGCATTCCTAAGGAGACTTACTCCAGTCTAAGCCCATTTAAATGAATGGGCTTAGACTGGAGTAACTCTCCTTAGGAATGCACTGATAGTGTGGGAAGAGGGCTAAAAGGGAGAGTGATACACCTCCCCACAAGTCCTTGTGGAACCCCTGCTTGTATACTCTTTGTTATGTCCTTCATCCACACGAGCTCTACAATGTGTTCACTTACCAAAATCATGAATATTTATAATTATCAATTGCAACAATTGTGGATGGACATCATTTTTAGTGTCCATTTTTATCTGGTAACCTTTTATAGATGCTTATCTGTAGACTTGCCACCATCTGCTCCCCCCCCCGGTTTGGGGGCTACAATTAAAAATTAAATTAAAAATTTTATCAAGCAGCATAGGTATTTATTTTCCATCAAACAAATAAAAGTTATTCTGCATATTATCAGTACTTATTTATTTGAAGTTCCAGGTGTATAATCTTCACATGAACTTGCAAAAGGCATAAATACATGTTATCTTGGCAACATGCATGCTCAAACCCATCTTTGCCAATAATTTTACTACCAATTTCTATGCAATTACTTCTGCACTGCAAATGGCACACATCATTGAAGATTTCAAATTATGCTAGTAGCCGTAAGGAATTGCACGTCAACATGTTTTAACTATTGTAGCAGCCAAATTTGTATGCTCGCTTCCAGAATGTAAGCCCGTCACTTGCATGAGAGTGATCGATTAATTTCTGATTCTTGCTGTAATCCCTTCATGCCACATGGATTACTATCCCACAGACTCTCAGTAGTATCTTATTAGGAGAGCGCGGGCAGAGGGAAACAGAGAAGACAAGCTGCATAAAGACAGCCGAAAGTGGCAACAAGTACTTCCAACTAGCTAATGGAAGAATTGGAGCCAACTATCCTTAATCAACAAAATAAGGAGTCAAACTAGTAGAAACAAAGTCCCTCTGGCTCATCTGCTGGAGAACGTAATTTCTTAAACCCAAAACTATTTGATTTAAAAAGTTAGGTGCCAACATTTTCGGATGGCTGATAATAATGCTAATTCTTCCCATCTTTTACTGAGGGAAAAAGGAAAAAGACGCTGGAAAGCACAGATTGCTGCACAAATAGTGATACAAATCATTGGGGATTGGATTGGTTGTCTGCATCTTATTCTTAGCAGGAAGCAGCATTTGAGAGGAGGCTCTCTCTCCAGTGAGAGATGGTAGATTCCCTAATACACAAACTGTTCTTCAGTTGTGACTGCACTTTACATGCCAATGCCAGCAAAGCAATTTGGAAGCAAAGTTGAATAAACCTACAGGTATGAGGGACATTATAGAATATTACTACCGGCAATTACCATTTTGTAATTTAGGCATTCATAATTGTCTTATTTAACCCACTCCCCCAATAATTCCATGATGGTCACTTACTCTTATGTTACAAGTAGGGAATTAAGGATGAGATAATGAATTACTCACAGCCAAGCACTTTGAACCCGTGAACTCAATTCTCTCAGAAACAGACTTAGTTCTCCTCACTGGACCACAGTGGCTACATTCAGACATCAAAAACAAACAAGCCACTGTTTGCTTATGGCAAAAACAAATCCTTGGGCATTCCTTCACCCCTTCCTTGCATGTAGGGCACAAACTGAAGGCTACATGGTTTGATTCCAATGTCCAAATCAGGAAACCCAACAGTTATGCTTTCTGCCTTGGCTACATTCTAAACCATGGTTTAGATTCTAAACAAGATTCTAAACCATGGCACAGAACCTATGTGTTGGCAAGACACAAACCACTGTCCTTTTCCTTAATTTCAACTTTGCATCATCCCTGTGCAGAACAGAATCAGGGGCAGGAAAGTGAGCAAAGCCTGCTAGCTTTAGCAGCTTATTTTCATCACACACAAAAAATCCCTTAGGTGTATTTATGACATCTGAATGCAGTAGAAGCCTGTCATATGAGCATTAGCCATACAGCCTACTTTATTTTTGCAGCCTGAATACCTACAGCTTAACTTGAGTTTATCAGAACTTGAAACGTAAGAAGGGTCGGCTACAGTCAGTACTTGAGAGACCATTAACGAAGGCTGAGGTTGCTACGCAGAGGAAGGCAATGGCAAACCACCTCTGCTTGTCTCTTGCCTGGAACACCATGTGGATGGGGTTGCCATAGGTCAGCTGTCATAGGTCAGTTGCAACTCAACAGCAAGGTTTTCTACTTTATTTTACTATCCACAAATGTATTTGAATACTCTGCCTTACATACATATGGGCTGTTATATTCCTTCCATTTGCTTTCTATTACAATATCAAACTAAATATTTTAATAGAAATTTTGGATCTTTTTCCAAGACTCCTGTTTTGTACCATGCTAATATGTTGCCGTGGCCAATTGTTACCTGCATAAAGGATGTTACATTAACAGAGTCCCTTTTTACGAGTTTACCTTAACATGCTGGCCTCTGATATACTGAGATGTTTACCTTTCCAAAGAAAACACAAGGACATTTTCCCATTAATGCAATAACCTTATGTGCACCTTGACTATGACATCTGCTCAAAAGAATTTTACCATAAGATGACAGAATTGCAATTCCTCTTCAGGAGATGTTTCCTAGGTTTCAGTAAAGCACAAATTCTCAAAACCTAACATGTGCATTCATTCCTGATGTTAGCGGACTGTATGAGAAGCACAAGAGTCACAGTGGATTACAAAACATGTTCTTGGGCTATGTCCATATGCTGGTATTAAAAAAAACAGACAATGCAATTTAAAGAAACCCATGAGATACCACATCATTTGGCGCTCCTTGTCAACAGAAGACAGCTATACGATTCTCAGGAGACTGCGAAGCTACATGGAGAACTCAAAAACACAGCTTAAAGATCTAACCGTCAAACAAACCCCTCGTGCAAAAACTTACTTTCAAAGAGGAAACGTCTACAGCTAGAAGCAGCTATTGCACACGGAGAAGAAACAAATGGTTTCGTTATCTCAGGTCCAACACCAGCTGCTGCTTTTTACACGTGTAGCCAGACAGAAATTAATTACCGATCACCTTGAACTCTGATATGCCTTTAACTTATTCCTTGCTGGGCCTAGAGTGCATAGCCGTGTGCATGCGTACACATAACACAATACACACGTGCCACATACACACACACACAAAATAAAATACATGCATTCCAGCACCCTTTTAAGCTGTTTCAGAGGACAACAGCAGCCTCAGCCCCACCACGTGACAAGGCAAGGATTAAACAACAGAAAGCAAAGATGGCCAGTAGAGTGTTGGCATGAAGAAGTCGGGGACCAAGCATGGCCAAAGCAACCCAGTTGGCTTCGTAGTCTTATTGCTGAGACGAACATAGCCGGAAAACCTCTTCTTCCTTTTACTCAAGCGAAGGCCTCAAATACCGTGGACTCATTAACAGTGTAACTTCAGTTGGAGAGGGACGATCTAGGTAAATAACCCCCGTTCCCAAACCCACTCGAATAGTTCACAGTGGGTCGCCGTGTTAGTCTGTCTGCAGTAGTAGAAAAGGGCAAGAGTCCAGTAGCACCTTAAAGACTAACAAAAATATTTTCTGGTAGGGTATGAGCTTTCGTGAGCTGTGGCTCACGAAAGCTCATACCCTACCAGAAAATATTTTTGTTAGTCTTTAAGGTGCTACTGGACTCTTGCCCTTTTTTATTTTTTTGTTAGTCTTATATTTTTGTTAGTCTTTAGGGTGCTACTGGACTCTTGCCCTTTTCTACCACTCGAATAGATACGACACGCTACAAAACCGAGCAGGATTTCAAAACCTACTTTTTAAAAGTGCCGTTTTCTAACCAGGCCAGCACCCAGGGGGTCAGTTTCAGGCCAAACCTCCCCCCGCGCAAATGACAACAGCCCCCAACAGCTTCCGAGGGGGGCCCTCAGTAGCTAATAGGGAAACGGGTGGTGGTGGTGGTGGTTTCCTCTGTGGGGCTGAGCAGGGGGCCGCTTTTGCGAGGCAGGCACAAGGCTCTCAGGAGCCCCCCTCCCCAAAGCCCTCGGGGGCCACGGCGGACCGAAAAGGAAGCGCCCAACAAGGCCGGGCCGCAAGAAGCCACCCTTCCTGCGCCTGCCTCTCAAAAGCGCCCCTAGGCTCAGCCCCACAGAGGAAGCCACCCCAACCTTCCCTATGAGCACCCCACAGGAAGGCTCCCCTCCCGTCCCCTTCTTGGGAAAAGGGTGTGTGTGTGTGTGTGGGGGGGAGATCTCACCCCCCGCCAACCGCCCCCCCCGCCCCCTCATAGAGCCGGCCCAAGGCGCGGGGTCCTACCTGCCAGGCGTCGCTCGACGGCACCGGGAGGCCCAGCAGCGGCAGCAGCTGCCGCCGCCTGCCCAGGAGGGAGGGAGGGATGGAGGAGCCCGTCCGCCTGCCCGTCCGTCAGCAGCGCCGCCTTCTCCGTCGCGCGCAGGCGCAGACGCGACGCTGCCCCCTTCCCCCCCCCCCAGAAACCAGGCCTGGCCTCTCCCGCCAACGCCTTATCCGGCGGTACTCGCAGTCGGCCAATGGCGGCGCCTCCCCATTACATAACGCGGGCGGCAGAGCTGGGGAAGGAGGGAGGGCGCGCTCGGTTCTTCTTTCTTTTTTTTTTTTAATAATAATTTTTTTATTATTTTCTTCATTTAATAGATCAGCATCAACATCTGTTTACTAAAAAAATGGATAGTGGTAAAAAAACAAAAAAAATAGTAGTAATTTTAAATTTGAAACTTAAAAGGACTTCCCCCCCCCTCACTCTTTTCCATCTAAAAATAAATTGTATATACTTTTGCTAACAAAACGCTCCGTTCTTTTTTTTAAATATTTTTTTAATTATTTTCTTCATTTAATAGATCAACATCAACATCTGTTTACTAAAAAAAAATGATATAGTGGTAAAAAAAAACAAAAATAGTAGTAATTTTAAATTTAAAACTTAAAAGGACTTTCCCCCCTCACTCTTTTCCATCTAAAAATAAATTGTATATACTTTTGCTAACAAAACGCTCCGTTCTTTTTTTTTAATACTTTTTTTATTATTTTCTTCATTTAATAGATCAACATCAACATCTGTTTACTAAAAAAAAATTGATAAAGTGGTAAAAAACCAACAAAAATAGTAGTAATTTAAATTTAAAACTTAAAAGGACTTTCCCCCTCACTCTTTTCCATCTAAAAATAAATTGTATATACTTTTGCTAACAAAACGCTCCGTTCTTTTTTCTTTTCTTTTTTTTTGACCTTAGCTGGAAGGGAGAGGAAACGGAGGCTGGCCAAGCGCCGCCTTTGCGACAGCCTTTGCGACATCGTTCCCTCCCCTCCCGGTTTCTCTTGAGGCTTTTCTGGTCAGGGAGAGGGGAGGCGGCGTTTGAGCAGGGGAGGAAGCCGTCCTCCTCCCGACAGGGACTGCAATTTAGCAAAAGCAATCCGAGCCCAAGGATTAAGGTAGCACCAGGACTTTATGAGGGAGCCAAGCACAAATTTGGTTCTGATGATCATGGCCCAAATAAATACTTTTTTAAAAATAAGTTTTTATTAAAAAAAATTTTTAAACAACATACAAACATCATACATGAAATGTAAATCATCTTTCAGGGAGTGCATTTTAATTGCCGAGGCTGTCATATTTTGGTCACGTCATGAGACGACAAGAGTCACTGGAAAAGACAGTCCTGCTAGGAAAAGTTGAGGGCAGCAGGAAAAGAGGAAGACCCAACAAGAGATGGATTGACTCAATAAAGGAAGCCACAGCCTTCAATTTGCAAGATCTGAGCAAGGCTGTCAAAGATAGGACATTTTGGAGGACTTTCATTCATAGGGTCGCCATGAGTCGGAAGCGACTTGACAGCACATAACACACACACATTTTAATTGCTGAAGTCTTACAGATCATTTATGGCCCAAACAAATATTTTTTGGGATGATCCTAATCAAGAGAATCGCGCTACTGTAGCTGTATAGGTTGTTTCCTTCCAGTCTTCCTCCCATTTGTTGAGTTCCCCCCCCTTCTAATAAGAGAGTGTTCAGAAAGCTTCCTCTTAATTGGAGGAGAAAGTTGAATTCTTATTTTTTTTAATCCTTAAAGACTAAAAACATTTATTCCTCCATAGGCTTTTTTTCAGGTACTTAAAGAGTTGAGTTGGGCTGGTGTGTGTGTGTTAAGTGCTGTCAAGTCGCTTCTGACTCATGGCGACCCTACGAATCAATGTCCTCCAAAACGTCCTGTCATTAACAGCCTTGCTCAAGTCGTGCAAACTGAGGGCTGTGGTTTCCTTTATATAGTCAATCCATCTCTTCTTTGTCTTCCTCTTTTCCTGCTGCTTTCCATTTTTCCTAACATTATTGCCTTTTCAAGTGACTCTTCTCATGATGAGAAAGTATAATAACCTCAGTTTAGTCATTTTAGCTTCTAGGATCAGTTCAGGCTTTATTGAGTTGGGCATAGGGAAGCTGAATAAAACCTGGGATGACCATGTCCGCATTTGTGTTTTGAAGTCTTGTTGAGGGACGAGAGCCAAGGCTTTTAGCCTGCAGCCCACAACCCTCTGTGCTGCTACGATCACCATCAGATCAGGATATGATTGTGAGTCATTTCTTGCATTGAGGCTGTATGGAAGGCTGTTGACTTGCATTTGTGTTTGTGTGTTTCATTTTATAAGGTGCATCGAGTCCCCTGTGCAGGAGAAAATTGGGGTAAGCATTTAAACAATCTAGCCTTGTTTGGTAGTGTTCTGGTCCACTCAGCTCTGTATCCCTAATAATGTTGTGGTGCATACATGATTATAACAGCGGGAATCAAATAAAACTAAACTGCCCAGACCAAATCCTGAAATATGTGACACTCTCAGTCCCAAAGCCTCCTGCTTTCACACATAGGTCTACTTCTAGGGTTTCTCTTATATTGTACTGGTATTTATAATATTGTATGTAATATTATGGA
Source organism: Euleptes europaea (assembly GCF_029931775.1). NCBI lineage: Eukaryota > Metazoa > Chordata > Lepidosauria > Squamata > Sphaerodactylidae > Euleptes > Euleptes europaea. The sequence goes on along the minus strand of NC_079319.1, from coordinate 24,408,969 downwards.
GAACCAGTGTAGAATCATAGAGTTGGAAGGGACCACCAGGGTCATCCAGTCCACCCCCCTGCACAATGCAGGAAATTCACAACTACCTCCCCCACACTGTAATGGAGTGTTGGACTTAAAATAGGGGAGACCTTTACTGAAATTTTTGTTCAATCATAAAGCTTGAGGCATTTGCTATCTTTCATCCTAACTTGTCTCGCAGGGCTGTTGTGAGGATAAAGGAGGCACCATGTGCACTGTCTTGAATTATTTGGAGGAAGGGAAAGCACTTTTGCTATATATACATTTTACAGTGGTCTAGTGGTTAAGGTGCCCTGGCCTGGATGGCCCAGGCTAGCCTGATCTCGTCAGATCTCAGAAGCTAAGCAGGGTCAGCCCTGGTTAGTATTTGGATGGGAGACCACCGAGGAATACCAGGGTTGCTGTGCAGAGGGAGGCACTGGCAAACCACCTCTGTTAGTCTCTTGCCATGAAAACCCCAAAAGGGGGCGGCATAAGTCGGCTGTGACTTGACAGCACTTTACACACACACACAGTGGTTAAGGTGCCCACTCATGCCATGGAAGCTTGCTGGGTGACCTTGGGTTCTCAGCCCTGACCCTGGCAAGTATTTGAATGCGAGACCTCCAAGGAATACCAAGCTCATGACATGGAGGTGGGCAATAATAACACCATAAGTCAGCTGTGACTTGATGGCAAAATCATAATAGTAATTGCATTTGGCTGTGCTTTCCAAAAACATATGTACGCTGAGAAATACATGGTTACGTGTACTCATCCCCGCTAAGTCAAAACAACAACAAAAGGAATGGGGCAGTACCAACATCGAATCCAAAAGAAAAGATGCTCTCAAGCTGTTCATTGATAGAAACATGTTCTATTCTGGCAAAATAAAAACCAGTGTCAATCAATATTAGTTGGAAACTTTCCCCAGATGCAATGAAAATCTTAACAGATATAAAAACCCATCAAAAATGTTCAGCTTTAACCAATTTTGCTATTTCTCAGAAATTCATGTAGTACATGTGCTCTCTATAAAATGTATCTGTTGCTTTAAGAGATGGAAGCTTTCACAGACAGGAAGTCAGGATTAGCGAGGAAAGGGAGTTGCAAGCTGGGAGAGATGACTGTACCTTTCATCTGTAAAGTTACATTAGCATTTGAAGCAACCAAGGCTTGCATTTGTGTGCCTATTTTATTTCGTAAGGAGCTGATAGTGCTGTGAGTAGGAGAAAGTTGGATTAGATGTTTAAACAATGTTTTAATATTGTATATCACAGTATATCACAGTGGTACTCAGTCCAAGCCTTGCAGAGAACTGTATTTGCAGTTACCATCAACCAAAAGAGCTGCATTTACTGCCATCTCTGGCATGAGGCTGGCCCCTCTGTGAGGCTCACAGCTTATTTTTCTGGCAATGGCTGTTTCAAGGAGGGAACCATCTGTCAACCACAAGCTCCCCTGGGCAAGGAACTTGCCCACATTGCCATGTTGGGGAATGGTGCTCAGAAGAGTCACGGGTGGCTTGTGAGCCACTGAGTGAGTATCAACTGGTATATCATAATCAAGCATTATATACGTTTCTGTTTCTTTGTTTTTAAAGGTTGTGAGATGCAGGTTGAATGCTACTTCGGTTTCCTACACAGAAGTGCTTAAAGCATAAAGAGCCAGGCCCTCAACAACTTCCTCACCCTCTCTTAAGAAGTAGAAAAGGGCAAGAGTCCAGTAGCGCCTTAAAGACTAACAAAAATATTTTCTGGTAGGGTATGAGCTTTCATGAGCCACAGCTCACTTCTTCAGATACAGCTGTATCTGAAGAAGTGAGTGTATCTGAAGTGGCTGTATCTGAAGAAGTGAGCTGTGGCTCACGAAAGCTCATACCCTACCAGAAAATATTTTTGTTAGTCTTTAAGGTGCTACTGGACTCTTGCCCTTTTCTACAACTGCAGACAGACTTACATGGCTACCCACTGTAAACTCTCTTAAGATAACTAAAGACACATTCACCTCTGCAGCAGCTTTTCTCCCCATGTTACCAATAGTGCATAAGGGGTTACAGATGTACATTCTCAAAGTGACACAACCATTCTAGTACAACCTGCTTAGGCAGTGTAAAATCAAGCACACGTGTGCAGGCTCTACTACATCAAACCATGAGTGAGATGACAGGACTGAATGCTTCTCTAAAAAATGAGATTCCATATAGACAACTAGATGTCAAAAATGTATTTTATGTGTCGCTTTCATCCTAAATTGCAGGAGGAAACGTACCGGCTGGATATTAGGAAAACATTGTTCGACAGTGGAATCAGCTTCCCCCTCACTGGCAGTCTTTAAGCAGAGGTTGGACAAGCACTAGGCTGATCCTGCATTAAGCAGGGGGTTGGTCTAGATGGCCTCTATGGTCCCTTCCACCTCTATGATTCTATGATACACCTACTGACATCTTTTCTAGCACTCGCCAAGTGTTTTTAGAAAGTGGGTGGGGCCAGGTCAGGCACTTCTGGTTGGCTGCAGCAGATTCAGTTGGCTGGTCAGATTAAAATAATGTTGTTTCAGTAGCGGGTGCCACCAGTGTTGGTTTTATTCTTTCTCACTCCCCTTTCCCAGTGTATTGTTTACAGTTATGCCCCTTTCCCCCTGCCCTTGGGCTTCCTCTGTGTGTGTGGCTCCACCTCCAGCAGCAGACATTTTGTGGTGGCACCCACTACCCGGTGTCAGAATTACAAAGGTGCCCACAGGATCAAAAAGGTTGGGGACCACTGGATACTTTACATGTGCAGCAAACAGAACCTCAAGCGAAACAAATTTACAAAAGTGAAATTTTCATCTCAGTTATTAATGGTTGTAATAGCATTTCAGCATTAATTAATTTGGTCTGATGCCCAGTCTCTAGTTGTGGTTATTCTATGATGCCAAAGGACCAGAAAACAAGAATCTTACAAAATGTTAGGAGAAAGCTTACTTTCAAACCATGCAACTGAAGGGGGGGGGGGAAGGCTGAAATTTGCTAAGGGTGACATACCACGATGTATTTTGCAATCTACATAAAAGAAAAGGAATAGTTTTAAGAGGGTTTTTAAAGTCATTTTAAGGATCGATTATGGCTGCAATGCTGCATATGCTTTTTTGGGAAGTAAATTCCCTTTAGTGCAGTGGAACCTACTTCTAAGCACAGAACTGGTCTAAAAAATGTAGAACACAGAAGTATCTAGATCAGGGGTGGGGAACCTCAGGCCCGGGGGCCGTATGCGGCCCCCGAGGACATTTTTTGTGGCCCTCGGGAGCTCCGGGGCCCTGCTGCAGAGGTGGGGCGCAGGGCGGCCCTCCCAGAGGGTGTTCCTGGCGCCACGGTTTACAGTGGTGCTGCGGCCCTTTGGACCTCCTCTCGCCGACTGTCGGCTGTTGAGCAGCGAGAGGGAGGGGGAAAGAGGCTGGCGGCTCCCGGTGGCAGAGCATGTATGCAGGAGCCAATTGGGCTTCGGGGGGGGGGGCTTTTGTGGACTCTGAGGAGGAAAGGGCATGGAGACTGGGGCCCGGTTGCGCGGGGCTCTGTGCGCCACCGGGTGTGTGTGTGGGCAGGGGAGGCTGGGGCCCGGTCGCGCGGGGCCAGCGGGTGTGTGTGTGTGTGGGGGAAGGCTTTTCTCTCTTTTCTTCCTCTTTTTCTGTCATTCTTTCTCCTTTCTCTCCCTCTTTTTCTGTCTCTTTCTTTGTCTCCCTCCGTCCTTTTCTTTGTCTCCCTTCATCCTTTTCTTTCTTTCTCCCTCTCTCTCCATTTCTTTCTCCCTTTCTCTCCCTTCCTCCCTTTTCCTCTTTCTCTGTTTTCCTTCCTCCCTTGCCGATCGACTGTGGGCTGTGCCCCCCTGGCACCTCGTTTGCTCGGGCGCACTGCTGGCTGCCCTTCCGCCTGGGAGGGGGGGCACCCTGCAGGCCTTCTCTGTGTGGCCTCCCCTGGGGTTGCCAACCTCCAGGTGGTGGCTGGAGACCTGGCAACCCTAGCCTCTTCCCCCCCCCCACCGGGAGATCTACACCTGGTATGGCCCCCGAATGATGTCATAAATGTGCAAATGGCCCTTGGCAGGAAAAAGGTTCCCCACCCCTGATCTAGATAGTGGAAACAATCCCAGGCTGAAAGGAATAACTATAAGGAAAAGGGATATTCATGGTGAGCAAAGTACAAGAATTAAAGTTGTCTACATCTGCACCGTTTTCTTTGCTTTAACCCTCTACAGCCACCATTCCCCCCACCCACACCACCTGCTTTGGGGCTTTTCGTTTTTGAACTTGCAATGTAATGATTACCATTTTTTTAAAAAGCTTGACGAAGCTCTTGGGTGGCATAGATTGTGGAGAAATGGCTGCCGCAGTGGGCTGAGGCAAGGAAAGTGAGGAAAACCATTGTTTGGACCATCCGCTGTTGCTGCGATGCTCTGTATTTGTAGTAGCCACAGAAGCTCTATTATCATGTGGAAGCAACCAGGGTTTCTCACACAGTGACAACAAGGATAATTTACACTAATATAGCTGCCTCCTGGACAGTTTAACACATGTAGTCGTGATATGAATGCTTGCCCAATGGTAGATTATGCTGCATTCTAGTATGTCTTTGGGTAGCATGGTCAGTATCCATAAACATGCATTCTGTGGCCATTCCTGAAATAGCTTTTGCTTCCCCACTTCCTGAAACTGACACAATCATGCTACTGTAGCTTATTATGAAATACACATGTTTATCAATTTTTATGTTAAACAGAAGAAGAGTTGGTTTTTATCTGCTGACTTTCTCTACCTTTCAAAACGGCTTACAATCTCTTTCCCTTCCTCTCCCCACAACAGACATCTTGTGAGATAGGTGGGGCTGAGAGAGTTCAGAGAGAACTGTGACTAGCCCAAGGTCACCCAGCAGGTTTCATGTGGAGGAGTGGGGAAACAGCCCTGGTTCACCAGATTAGAGTCTGCGGCTCATGTGGAGGAGTGGAGAATCAAACCTGGTTCACCAGATTAGAGTCCACTGCTCTTACCCACCACACCACGCTAGAATGGAAGACACTCAGCATCAAGGGTAAGAAGGGGCAGCTAAGGGTAGTGAATGAAAAGGAAAAAAGAGAGGAGACCAAAGTGGGGATATGTAGCAGACATGAACTGATAGGAAACATCATTCATGCGATCAAAATCTTTTTTTGTGATTTAAAAAATGCTTTATTTTCAATGCAACATACAGGTATCAATTAGTAAATTTAATATCTATATATGAAAGTTATTACTTACATTTCTAAAAATTCATTTCTATACTAAATTAAATCACAGTGCTTTCACCGATAACAATTAGTCTTGTTTTTCTCTCTACATTGCTTATCTTTTAAAACATTTCTCTCTTAAATATTTTCCTTTTTGCTTTAATTCTCACCTAAGCTTCCAGCCATATAGGCATAAAGGATATTGCATGTTTTTCTGAAATTCTGATCTTGGTCTGTTATGTATATAAGATGTTAGATTTGCCATGACACCATATTCAGCCAATTTGTTTTTTTCCATTCTTTTAAAGTTGGACATTTATCTGCTTTCCACTATGGGATCAAAATATTGAAGCAGGTGAGGACAAACAGCAGCGAATGTATGAAAGCCTATAGAAGAAGACAAGTGAGGCACCTATTTGCCCAAAAGTGACAGAGAAATGTGGGATGCTTTGGGCATCAAGGCTAATGGCTCAGGCTTTACTTATTCTTTGAGATGTCATGAGTAAGCCATGCCTTTACGTAGACACTTCAACAACTCTTATGTCTGACCTCCTTTTCTGAATCTTCCCTTTATAGCCATTACTTGTTGTTATGCTGGAATTTCCCTTCATTCAGATGTTCAGAGATGTCCATTTCTAGGTTTCTGTGGCTCTCTATGCCTCCCCATTTCCTATGCACATACGTAACAGATACAAGAAAAGTGGGGGGAAGAAGGATAGGGGGAGAGAGAATATAGAATCATAGAGCTGGAAGGGACCACCAGGATCATCTAGTCCAACCCCCTGCACAATGCAGGAAATTCACAACTACCTCCCCCACATACCCCCAAGGACCCCTTACTCCATGCCCAGAAAATGGCCAAGGTGCCCTCCCTCTCATGATCAGCCTAAGGTCATAGAATCAGCATTGCTGACAGATAGCCATCTAACCTCTGCTTAAAAACCTGCAGGGATGCAGCACTCACCACCTCCTGAGGAAGCCTGTTCCACCGCTCTAACTGTTAGAAAATTCTTCCTAATGCCTAGATGGAAAATATATCTCACACATGCAGACAAGACCAAGACACCCTCTTTGACAGAAAAAAAGTATGCATACAGGACACTGATACTGACCTCTAAACAGGCAGATGAATAGGAGGTACAGAAATTGCTAAGGATGTCAGGAAAGCCTGCCAGAGCCTGGTGTGTCTGCTGTCATCCCCATTACTGCAGAAGATAGATATTTCAGCCATTTGGCTTGGTCAACTCCCACAGCAGCTGCTGGGCTGAGTTAAGGTTAAGCGCTGCAGTTGGCTTGGCTTTGTGAATCAATTGACAGGAGAGATAGGGGAGCAAGAAAATGGCCAATCTGTTCAAATCATACAGACCCAAGCTTGCAGTAGCTGGTCCAGGCCTAGAAGAAGAAGAGTTGGTTTTTATACCCCTCTTTTCTCTACTTTTAAGGAGTCTCAAAATGGCTTACAATCACTTTCCCTTCCCCTCCCAGCAACAGACACCTTGTGAGGAAGGTGTGGCTGAGAGAGTCTGGAGAGAACTGTGACTAGCCCTGTGTAGGAGTGGAGAAACAAACCCAGTTCACCAAATTAGAGTTCGCTGCTCATGTGGAGGAGCGTGGAAGCAAACCCGGTTCTCCAGATTAGAGTCTGCTGCTCTTAACCACTACACCACACTGGCTCTCGAACCACCCTTAACCCCCACCATTAGAAGCTGTAGCCATGTGCATGCCAGTGTTTGACCCCAAAATATTAAAGATGTAGCAAGTTTGGGGCTGCGGTTGGTGCCAGTCTCCTTACCAGTGCTCCAATTGATGGTGCTCCAATCTTGCCAGTTCATGATGCTTGACCTGTATCCCATTCATTGATAACTCCAGTCCCTGTTTCTTCTTCACTGTTGACTATACTCGTACTTTAAGCTGGTTCTTCACATTTCACTGCTGCAGTTTCTTCCTCATTGCCCTTCTCTCCTTCCTAATATGGTCTATCCCAGGCAGCCCCAGGCACAGCCAGTGGGAAGGGTGGCTGGAGTAGGCAGGAAAGACAGCAGCCTTACAGGGGAAAAGAAGAAGAGTTGGTTTTTATATGCCGACTTCCTCTACCACTTAAGGGAGAATCAAACCAGCTTATAATCACCTTCCATTGCCCACAACAGACACCTTGTGAAGTAGGTGGGGCTGAGAGAGCTCTAAGAGAGCTGTGACTAGCTCAAGGTCACCCAGCTGGCTTCATGTGTAGGAGTAGGGAATCAAACCCAGTTCTCCAGATTAGAAGCCATTGCTCCAAACCACTGATCTTAACCACTACACCACGCTGGAGGAGAGAGCAATTCCATTTCACAGGAATCAGCCCGGGGGGGGGGGGATTAAGTGAGTAGGGGTGAAGGGTAGGGCTAGGCAGCCTCTTTAAAAAGGGCTCTTGTAAGAGGCTAAGGAGAAAGGAAGGTCACAGCTCTGGGCCCGAGAGGAGCTGCTGTCCTGGGATGGGGAAAGAATCGGGTGAAGCAGCCCCCTTTCTCTTCACATTCTGAGACCTTGGGAAACCCACTGTCAGAGCCCAGCAGGATGGTTGAAGGCTGGCTGATGGAGCTGGGGAGGGAAGACCTTCATAAAAATAAATGACAGAATAGAAACATTTTCCAACTGCACACTGTTAAAACATTGGGCTGAGCACAATGTTGTAATAGAGCAAGGCACAGATGGGGAAGAGGGAGAAACAGCTGGAGTTTGTGCTACCCCATAACGTTTTGCCTAACCAGCTAGAAATTTTTCATTCTGAGAACTAGATCTGCTCTTGTCTCCAAAGTTGGGTGAAGGCAAGGGCAGTTTCCTGTGCTTTTGAGGAGCGAATGCTGGGATGAGAGGTTCCCATTTTCCTGCCAAATGTGGAGCCTGCCTGTTCTTATTCCGGAAGGAGGGTTTGCAATTGGCCGTGGGGAGGGAGAACACTCCCATCATTTGACAATACTTCTTGGTTGGGTATAGAGGATTTTCTTACCTTCAGTTTCCCTTCAGTTTCAGGATTTACTTAGCATCAGTTTCAGGTCCAGAGCCGTTAAGCTGTCTTGCAGGAATGGTTCCAGAGTAAGCTCTGCACTCCTGGAGTCAGGGCCCCAGCAGCTGCCAATCAGCTGTACTGCAGTCCCCCAGTATGGCTTACAATATTTGCCCATGGAAACTTCATGTTTGTTGATTTGATTTTTACCCAGCCTTTACCCGACGAAAGTCAGGGTCAGAGCAGCTAACAACGGATAAAATAATATACATTTTAGATAAAAATATACTCTTTGAGCATGCGAATTAAAACATTTAAAATCCTGGCTAAGATTAAATTAAAGGTGGCACCTCTATAATAGTAGTAGCAGTAATAATAATAATAATTAAAAAAGAAGAGGAGGAGGAGGAGTGGGGAGAAATAATCAAGGAAGGTGGAAAAAGAAAAGGGAATGAGGAAGACTCAGGAGGGCCGATCCCATCCAGAAGGGATCTTTTTTTTTTTAAGGTATTTTATTTTTATAATTGAAAGTACAGAAGGAAAAAAGGGGAAATGGTAAACATGAAGGTATATCCGTCTGTAGACATATCGGTAACAAAAAAAAGTAACGTTTACATCAACAAATCTCATTTGCTAATCAGGCAGATTTCGTATTATCACTTATTATCATTTACTGATATTATATTTACTGATATAATTTTACTACGATACTAATGTATTTATTAAATGAATGTCCTAGATGTTAATACTAATTATGCAATTTTCTACTGCTTACTACTCGTGGTTACCTAACTTAAGCCTCAGCCTCAATGTATTTAAAACACAGTTATAAATCATTAAATTGATCAATGGTCTCATCATCCATTACGCTCATCATGTGGGTCATCTTGGCCATGGTCGCATACTCCATCTTATCTCTCCATTCTTCTACATTTGGCAGAGACGATTTCTTCCATCTCCTAGTGAAAATTACTCTGGCTGCAGTTGTAGCGTATCTAAACATGTCTTTACAGTTCTGGGATAACAGAAGGGATCATGAACAGCCATCTGGGGTCGCAGCTCAGGCCCCTGCACTACTCACCTCAGGCATCGGGAAAGCTGCCGGGCCAGAGAGGCCAGGTAGTCAGCAGAGGCTGGAGCGAGGGCCAACCGAATGGCAACCAAGGGTCTGATTCAGTATAAGGCAGCTCCATGTATACAAGGGCTATATCACTCCCTAGAACCCCTGGGAGTGGCATCTGGTAGAAGCAAAGGGGGAGCTGGATGGTAGCAACCCCCCTCATCCCAAAGCTGAGGCTCTTCCCAGGCCAGGCCCAGAAAAAGGGAGCACTAGGGGGACTGCAGCCCCACATTCTGTTCCCAGGTCGACAGAGCCCTTCAACAGCACGTCCACCAATATTTCACCGATGGCAAACAGAATGCTTGTAATCCTTTTAGTTCCGTAATGCTGCTAGAACTGCCCATCATTCCAGTGCATTGCTGAAGCCTTCCGAATGTTGTATTCAGTTGCTCTTCAATGCCTCGCTTGCTCTTGATTTGAACGCCAAAATGGCGTTTGATCAAAAATGTGCTAGAAAAGTCTAGTTGTCCAACAACTGTTCCAAAGAAGATTTACCTTCTTTTATGGATGAGACAGCCTAGGGAAAAATCCATTGTGGTGTAGTGGCTTCAGAATGAACTAGAACAGGGGAGACCTGCATTCAAGTTCCCACTCAGCACTGAAACTCACTGGGTGGCTTTGGGTCAGTCACACTTTCTTGGCCTAACCTGTTTTGCCGGGTGGTTGTGAGAATAAAAGGGAGGAAACGAGAACCACATAAGCTGCTTGGGAAGAAGGATTGGATGGAAATGTTATAGATAGCCAGATAGATAAGGTTCCTAGACAGTCTCCTGTGTACAAACTGACCCAGCTTAACTCCAGCTAGACAGCTGCTTCATGTGACATTAGACCATGCTCTGGGACTTCTGTTCTGCAGCAGCTGCAGCATGTCAAAGTGCCAGAATGTGTATTGCATGTAGATTTGTATTTGTGCATGTGGATTTATATTCATGAATATGCACCTAGAGACAAGAGTCATCCACTACTACCCCACTCAGATTTAATTTCTGGAGACCCTGGGGAGCAAGCTGAACCCTGGGGAACTCTAACATCCAACACTAAAAGTGTCCCCCCACCAAAAAAAGCACAAATAAGAATAGTGGTTTAGCAAAGACATGGGCCAGAATAAAGGGCTGTCCCCATGAAATGGAGACAGCTGAAGTCTATGGAACAGTTCTTTAGAATTTGAAGCTATTCCACTTTGGTGTTTATGAGACTTGCAGAATACAGTCTGATCAGTTGGGCTGCCAGTTGATAAAATCTGACAAAGCACAAATAAGTGCTATTGAAGTATTAGGTGGCGGCAAGCCTATATCCCCCTCTTCCCTTCCTGATATAGGGCAGCCTGCCATATACAGTGGGATTACTCTGAAGCATGACAAAAGCACCAAATGAACACACTGAAACCACTCTATGATATTGTTTTATGGGTAGCTTGCTGATCAATTTGTCTCTTGAGAAATCTTGATATCAAACTTTCCGTTTTCTTGGTTTGTGACGATACAATTAGGCATTTTTTTCAGGGATTAAAAAAAAGGAGCATCCGAGATAACTGCAGAGTTTTCCCCTAGACTCACGTCCTCTCATGCCATCTGGTGGGCTCAGCCGTTAATGCAGCAGTAGTCCCAAGGTCGGTGCAGTTGCATGATGTATTGGCATGTTTCTCACTCTACTGAGACACATCATGATCAAAACAACAGGGTAGCACGGGAAAGAGGAAGAGGAAAATGGAGCACCTTTTTCTGAGCGTGTAAGTAATTTGTGGGATTGGAACAATATTTGATTCTTCCTTGTGCAAGTCAGGATCTCGTCTGCAAAAAAGAAGGGCATCCCTCCGTAATACACGCACTTCCATTCAAGCATGAAAGTGCTATGTAACAATCACTCCCGTCCCCGAAAAATCGGGGTGACCATCACCTGTATTTTAGGAGGCCTTGGTTTAAAAAGGGGGGGGGAAAGGAAGTAGAAAGGCATGCTGCTTCAAAAGGGGGAGGGGGAGAACTGCAGATGCTGTTCAGCTCTATATTTGTCTCCCAAATCGATAATAAAATGCAGCACCATTCAAGCTGTCCAAGCTAATCTGCACATGATCCAGAATAAGAGGGTAGATTTCTGGACTGTGCTACTTCAGACAGCAGATGAGGGGATCATGATTTTGAATGTTCTCCTATGTTTAAAAAAAAAAAAAAAGACAGCAGCCCGCATATAATAAATTAAGTACATCAGAATATTCTAGTTTCAGTTCTTGCAGGGGATTGTTTACGTAGGGAACACTTCACCATATGATCTAGATGTACAGAATTCTGTCACTTCTGTTTTGTCTCTTCAGCCTTTTCAGATTACCCTTAGTGATGATGCTCCTTCTTCTGGTGCCAAGATGCTGTGGGGGAGGAGCCCATACAGTCATCTTTTTTTCTGATTCCAGTGCTGTTGCCCCTTCTGAAAACTTACATTAAAAAGGCCCTGCTGGATCAAACCAAGGCCCATCGTCCAGCAGTCTGTCCACACAGTGGCCAACCAGGTGTCTCTAGGAAGCCCACAAACAAGACAACTGCAGCAGCATTGTCCTGCCTGTGTTCCAAAGCACCTAATATAATAGGTGTGCTCCTCTGATCCGGGAGAGAATAGGTATGTATCATGACTAGGACAATGCTGGCATAGAAGAGCCATAGGGTATCTGTCTGCCGGACTGTCTGTTGATCAGTTTTATCCCATCCTTCTTCCAGGTTGCTCAGGCTGGCGCACAAGGTTCTATCCACCTCCATTTTATGAATGGGCTCGGCATATGTGACCCAGAGCTGACATTTCCTAAATGGCCTGGGAAGGAGTTGTATTACACAAGAAGTGCTCCCTTCGCTCTTCATTGGGCTATATTTATGTGTGACACAGGAGACCTTGCTTGTGGTATGCCCTTTGACAGACATACCGGTGGGGAGGGGGGTTCACTCCTACAGACTTGGGACAACAGACATAATTTAACTGCAGCTTATTTCCATTTTTAAAAGACTGAGAGGCAGTAAATCCCAGACGCTATTGAACTGGCTGTGTGGGTGCAGTGTTTGTGGGTTAGACAGCTATATCAATTTTCAATATCATTACCTTTATTGGCATAAATAACATCTGCAGAGAACGTGATCATACAATTTCACTCAACAGGGTTCACCTGTTCCCATTTACAGTAACATTCACGAATCCACATTGCTTGCTGCAAAAACTTGGCTACATGGTCAATTGTGGCCACATTCTGAGTAGACATAAGAAAAGCTACCTTGCGCTCAACCGGGTGCCACTCCCTACTAGCGAACAATGGGTTGATACACTTAAGGTGGATTCTCTGATAATGGGGGCAGCGCAAGAGAACATGTGCAACCGACAGCTATATCAAGAAGAAGCCATCTTGCACTGTTTGACACTCTCAGTAGTGCTGCTGCATCCAGACTGGGTTGTGAAAACACACCCCTACCCCAGTAGGAACATAAGTGGCCTGAGAATGGGCAGGACTCACACTTGTTCCCATGCTTCTCGGCCCCCTCACCTCTCATTTTCCCCGTCATACCTGCATAAAAGCGCAAGAATGATGGCAACAACACAAGGAACTTCCCTTCCCTGTCAAGAAGAAGAGTTGGTTTTTATATGCCTAATTTCTCTACCTGTTGCGGAGGATCAAACCGGCTTACAATCTCCTTCCCGTCCTCTCCCCACAACAGACACCTTGTGAGGTAGGTGAGGCTGAGAGAGCTCTAAGAGAGCTGTGATTAGCCAAGGTCACTCAGCTGGCTTCATGTGGAGGAGTGGGGAATCAAACTTGGTTCTCCAGATTAGAGTCTGCTGCTCTTAACCACTACGCCACGCTGGCTCTCTCAAGCATTGCAGCCTTGGGCTATAATGTTACGGACGCTTGCTTGGAAGTAATTCTCATTCATCTTAGAAGAACTGCCTTCTGAGAAATGATGCATAAGACCATGCTGTTAGTTTTGCCCCTAGAGTGCCGCTCTCAAAAAACTTGGTGTAATTAGCGGTACAGATCATGACTTACTACAAGAGGTGTGGAAAATTAGGTACAAATGCATTTTGGATCAATGCATCCAAGAGCTATTGTCTTAATTAACTGGCTTTGTTTCAGGATTACCACATCATAAGGGTAATGTGAGGTTCTCCAGCCAACCTCGGCAATCCCAAAAAGTCACTCGCTCAGACAGGCAGGTCTAAAGCAGGTAAACGTTTATTCAGGAGCCGCAGGTACAGCATAAGCAATCCACGGGTTCAAAGCTGCTAATGACAAACCAAACTACAAAGCATAACTTTAAGCACAAAGCAATCCCAGGTGCAAAACCAAGCAGGCCTGGGAATTAGGAGATAACGGTGCCTGGTAGGAAGTAGGGAGTGAGCAAGCCATAATACTGAAGTTGCCAGCTTGAGACTCAAGGTCAGAGCAGGGGGGGAAGGAAAGGAGCGGGGACAGCTTGAACAGCTCAGAGAAACAAAACCAAAAGATGCACTTGAACAGAAATGGGCCTAACTCATGTCAAGAGCCTGTCTGGACAGCATGACTCCTGACAGGTAAGTTTTGCCCAAAATGTTTGCTGTTTCCAGCATGTTCAGAATTGTGCATTCAGAAAAAAACCTTGAGTGAAGCCCGAGCTTCTCCTCGGAGGCAAGTGATGAATATTTATGAAGCTTAATAATCAACATTCCCAAAGCACTTCCAGTTGCTGGCTTAAAGGAACAGGGTGAGAGTCTTTTTATTGGATGCATTAAAATAGACAAACAGAAGCATCTTTTGTTGCATATTTCCAGGGCACGAGGTATTTTTTCAGGTGCTTTTCTGACAATAATGGACACATTAACCCAGGCTCAGGCTGCACATACAATCCTTGCAGTTTGCATGTACTGGAGAAGCACCTTGGATGGCTTGCCATGTTGACATAGCTAGGTCATCTCCAGGTTATTGGGTGTATCCAGGGAAGAGAGTTGTAGTACCATCTCCAGTGAAAGACTCGACTCTCTCCCAAGGAGAACACACTGCCTTCTCTACAATCCTTATTCTAACATCCCTTCTGGTCAGAGGAGACAAAACCAGATCTTGGGTCAAAGGTTTGCATCTGCACCCAACTGTGGAATTGGCTTTGGGATGACCTCTCTTCTCCCTTCCAAGACGGCCTTTCTATCTTTTGAGACTGGCCATTATACTTTTTGATTTTTTAGTAATAAAAAAATCAATTTGAATGAGTGTCTTTTCATGATTTTGGGACATTTTCAGATTTTTATAGAACGTTCATTAGTTTGTTTATAAGAACATTTATATGCCACCAGAGACCTGCTTGAAGCAGCTCACAACGTAAAAACATTACATCATTACAATTAACAAACCCATTAAAAATCCAGCCAATAAAACCTAGTTTGTTTATTTATATCATCGAATATTAACACATTTTTTGTTTGTTTGGCTATTTTGTAGACAGGTGTTATATTGCATCGCAATCCAGGATGTTTCTTCATGTGAATAATGGCTGCTGATTTCAGAACTCTTGTTGAATTTTGAAGATTTTAGCAAAGCAAATGTTGGGCTGACTTTCAATAATCAATATCATGATGTCATTGTAAATGTATTCATATTTTGTGTTCCATATTTATTGATATATTGTACAAACATTATGCTCCATGTTTTGGTGTCGAAAGCATTATTCTGCCTTATCAATACATCCATTTCTGCATAGGCTTTCTTTCACTTTTTTGTTGAAAAGAAGCCAATCTTTTTTTTATGCTGGTTGTCTGTTTGTTGAATCCTTTTAGGACGTTCCTCTATAATATATGCTAAAACTGTACTTGATGTTTTAGCTACTATACCAATAAATAAGGCTATGAATGAATGAATATGCTAAAGTTAGAATAGAAAAGTTAAATATTAATGACTCCATGTGATTGACACAGAAATATGCAAAGATGGCAACAGTGGCAATACCATTAGTTCATATTCAGAATTAGATATTCAGTATATACTCTACTGAAGCTGCGTAGATAATTCTCATTCGGCTTGAAAACTAGAGGGATTTAAAACAAAGAGACAAAGAGTTCATCACACCAAATTGCCCCTGAAATGTTAAAACAAAGTAATAGAGTTGTGATCTTCAATGTGGATCCTCAGTGTGGTGCTTTTGCCATGAAATCCACCATCGGGTTGCATGACAGCTACTTGCTTCTTTCCCAAAGCATCTTATCCCCAAAGTAGAAGGCCAGTTCTGGCTCTCCTTGAGCTCATCGGCGTAGGAGGTGCTTCAGAAGAGCCCTGGAGGCTCTTTTTGTCTTCAGGGACAATCCCATTTGGAAACACCTGCATCTATCCTGGGAGAATTCTTGGCTTGGATCCTCTTACTATTTGTAGCCCCCGTAGCAGCCATTTGATGATTTCTTTCCCATGGCAGCTATTTTGTTGTTGCAACTACTGCCTCTTCTCAAAGTGCCAAAAGGGCCTATGTATTCCATATACCGGTAGTTGGGGGTCTCTGTATCAGAGACTCTGTACTAGAGTTGCCAGGTGTAACCCCTGGCAATCGGCAGGGGAGAATGGTGTTGGGGATTTACCAGCAGTGAATTGAGGCCTAGCCCCCACATCATTAGCGATGTGTCGGCATCACTTCTGGCGCTCACTGAAAGTAACGTCATCACGTTGCCACCGACATGGAGATGCACTAGTGTTTGGGCAAAAACTCTATGGTAGAAGCTGTTTTTACCGTGGAGCTTTTGCTCAAATGCCAGAGTGTCCCCACGTCATTGGCAATGTAATGATGTAACTTCCAGTAAGCACCAGAAGTGATGTCAACATGTCATTGATGACATGGGGTCTAGGCCTCAGTTCGTCACTGGTAAGGCCTCTGCTAGCCAGGTGAGTGGTGCCAGGGGAGGGGCCCCAAAGCAGGGGATCCTCTGCCACCGATGGGAGTATGGCAACCCTAATCTCTACTCTTAAATTATCCTTTCATGAACAGCAATGTTATTTCAGACGGAGAGGTAGCATGTAAGGTTAATCAGAGGTAGAAATACACCCCTCAATTCAAAAGTTAATTGGGGGAAAATAAACAGGTTATTCAGGGCAATTGTTTTGTGTTTATGCTTTTGATGCCTCATAATATTTTTTTTGCCATCAAGGCAAGAGAGGTTAAAAGGTGGTTTGCCATTGCCCTGCCTCCACATCATGATTTTGGTATTCCTTGGAGGTCTCCCATCCAAATACTTACCAGGGTCAACAGTGAGAAAAGAGAGAAAACTCTACAATTTTAAAATATTGAACTCAGTTACTAAAAAGAAAGATTTTTTTCATGCAATGTCTGCCTTTAAAAGCTGAAAATATGGGCATGACTCTTAACACGACAAGGCTTTTTGGGGAAAATATGTGCCCCTGAGCCGCAGTGTCTTGCCCTTTTCTACTAAAGTGGGAGTTCTCACACTTTCTGGGATGCTGTTCTAGAGTGTGGGTGCCACAATGAGAAAAGGCCAGTGTTGGCCTGTAGCTTTACGTATCCTTGTTTAGGAAGGGACAGCAGCAGGAATGTGGAGCGGGACCACATCTGCTGGTACCACCCACTCAGTGTCTGCCCAGTCACTTGGACATCTGCAGGAACCTGCTTCACATTCTCAAGTGCTGAAAGCTGGTCCCAGATGTATGAAGATGACGGTGCACATAGTACTCAAATAGGGTCACACTGCAGACAAGTCAGCCATAGGTGCAAGTATCGGGGATGGGTAAATCCCACACCCCCACCATTTGGGTTCAATGCATGTGCAGACAAAGGTCTGAAGGGGGGTATATGTTGGCAACGAAGGCTGGCATGTTTTACTGCAGAACCACATGATTCTCCCTGCTTCTAGTGGCCCAACTGAGTTATTGTCCTCAAAATCAGAGATGCCCTGCATAGTAGCACAGGCCACACATGACTCTAGAGAACTCAACCGGTTCATAGCTCAATCACCATTTGATAAAGCTATTGGGGCAGGATAATACTGTGCCAGACTTCTAAACCACCACCACCCCCGATCCATCACTCCACAGATCCCAATGGCCAGCCCCCTTGCGTCAGATTAGCTTGTACCTGGCTTTTGCCTCACTGTGATATTTGGATTATCTTGCTGTGGTATCCTTCAGAACAACTTCTTTTGCTTTTGTTCTTCCCCTCCTTGGTAAAGACTGGAACAAAAAGCCTTCATTGAGATGTTTGTTCATTACTGCTCTGAGCTTCATTGTTAGAGCTTTTGTGCCTGAGAAATTTTCTCATTGCTGATCAGATCTGATAAACAGAACAGAAACTAATGCCACAAAGCTAACATCACATTAGTGCATAGCTAATCTCTCCCTCCCTGAACATACTCTGTTGTTCCCATTTTATTATGTATAAAGAAGCCTAGGCATATCGTATTTGTTAGTGAAACACTGAATCTGCTAGCTAAAGCCTTGGTTTTGGGAGGGGGCATGCTTAACTCCTAAAATCATTGTTCAGCCTCTATTCTCCTTCTGCAAATGAGAATATAAAAACTAAACTTGTCAGAATCTCTTGCGCTGGAAACAAAAACAACCATTTTTGTGTTTCTGCTTTGTGACAGGGTTTGCTCCCCCCTGTAGCCCTATGTGTGTGGAGTGTCAGGATATCCTACAATTTAGCCTTTTCTTACATTTTCACAAATACAGGAAGCAGCTTTGTTCTATGGGTTGGATCCAGCCTGGTTTTAAAACTCCACCCCACCTAATTCCACTCCTCCTTCCAGTCCCCATCACACATACCTATTTTTCATGCAGGTCCCATGATCCTCAGCAGAGCCCGATCAACCCTTAGATGTATTTTGCTCCAGAGAATGTCCAGAGCGTGAGGCTTTGGAAAACAGCTTCCTTTTCAAGATACAAGAAAACCAACATCCTCAAGAAAGCTATAGAAATAGATTTACAATATTTAATTCAGTTTGCATCACTTAGAAAAATGAACTGTAATTCAGTTAAGCTCATTACAGGACTATTTCAGAAGAGGAAATATTAGCAGTGGAATAAAATGTGACTGTCGGTGTGTATCTTTCTGTCTATCTAAATGAGTCAGCAGGGTCATACCTTTAGAGTTGGTCTCCCAGGCCCTTGAAAAAAGCCTTCCCATGGCAGCTGTTCCATGTGGCAGCTGTAACCAGTAATGACAGCTGGTGCTACCTGTAGTAGGGTAAGTGTTGATATTACTATGACTGTCAGTGTTTGTGGGGATCGGGTCCTTTGTGGCGCTTCATGACCTTTGTTTCTTTATGTTCCGTAATGTGAACTACCTGGATTTGCATGGGTAAGAAAAGCGTACCTTGTGCTGCAATGAAAAAAGAAGAGGGCAGGTTGGAGGAATGAGGAATATTTTGAGGCAGCTGACGCAGACAAATAAATTTGGGTTTTTTAAATCTGCATCTTCAAAGAGGCAAGTTTGTGCATTGTGGTGGAGTCTTCTTTTGTTTGCTTTTTTGGTAAATGCATCTGTGTTTCTTCGCAATTCAAAGACTGAAAATAAAAACCAAGTAATTTCCAGGGTCTTTTTTTTCCAAATGGGGGTTCCTGAGGGCCTTGCACCTGCCCCACTCCAGCAAGGCCCCCCTTCCAAAGTAAGTCTCCCATTGGTTGCCAGTCTTGGGCCAGCAACCCAACATATGCTGATCTAGATGGACCACTGGTCTGATCCAGCAGGGATCTTATGTTCTTGTGTTCACAGGGCCCACTCTGCTGCACAAGGCTTATACCATCAGCCCACCCACCCACATCAAGGAGGAAATGCTGCATGATGGTGACAAACCCCCACATCCCCCTGTGGGTGGGTGAGAGCCAGTGTGGTGTAGTGGTCAAGAGCAGTGGGTTTGGAGCGGTGGACTCTTATCTGGAGAACCGGGTTTGATTCCCCACTCCTCCACATGAGCGGCGGACTCTAATCTGGTGAACTGGGTTGGTCTCACCACCCCCACGCATAAAACCAGCTGGGTGACCTTGGGCTAGTCACAGCTCTCTTAGAGCTCTCTCAGCCCCACCTACCTCACAGGGTGTCTGTTGTGGGGAGGGGAAGGGAAGGTGATTGTAAGCCGGTTGGAGTCTCCCTCAAGTGGTAGAGAAAGTCAGCATATAAAAACCAACTCTTCTTCTGGAGGTAGACAGCAGTGCTGGAGGATCTTCAGGTGATGGTGGTAATTTGCATGGTGAATTATGGATCTGTTACACCTTCGGCAAGGAGCAGCTGCCATGTGTTGGCTTGTGATAGGTAGATCTGCTGTGGTGCAGAGCTGCTCTCCTCGGCTGGAATGTCTAGCACTTACCACTGCACGAAGAAAGTGGTGCTTTGCAGAAGTGTTCCCTGCATCTTTTTTGCACTGTCTCTGACTTAGGAAATGAAGCCAGATTGGCCACAGTCTCTAAATGTCACAAATGACAAGTCTTAACACTTCTGAGAAAACAGCAGCACGAATATCCTGCAGAGACGATGTAATCATACGGCTCTGGTGGAAATTCTGTGACTATTAATGGTTTTCTTCTACTTATCCCAAAGGTCAAGTGTGGAATTCATTTCTTCCAAATTGTACACGGGGAACCTCAAAGGTGAGAATTAGATTTTAAATTGAGAAATGCATCTTACTTGTACTTTTTTTATGGAAACCACAAGACGGACTTATTTTCTTTACAGGATGCCAAGAATACTCTCCCACCAACTACAGCTACTGTTTCTGTTTAGGAATCTGAAATGGAAGACTTAACTGAATACCACTTAAAATAAATTTAAACCTCTAAGGGTGTACGTTCAACTGATTTGGGTGATGCCTTCCAGTATGTTAAAAAAAACAAAGGAGAATCAGGGCCAGCATCCAGAGTTGGCATTGTAGGGCAGCAACTGAGTCCTTGGGGGCTTGAAAGGGCATGCAGTAGTGAATCTCCCCCACTCCTTCTTCCTTCCTCAGTCTGTAAACTACTGTTACAGGCAGAGGTGTGTGTGTGGGGGGTCTCCTGTCCCTCACCTCCCTTGCAGAGCACAGACCATTGCATCTCACTGCCCCCTGTTTACTCACCTGCCCAAGCAAGTAATGACAGTGGTAGGTCTGGTGTTCAACTACCTGGAGAAAAAAAATATCATGCCTTTAATAGAGGCTGAATGGACTGTTATTTAACCAGGTGATGTTAGTTATCATGCCATGAAAAGCTGCAGCCCATTTCAATGCATTAAGCCTTTATTAAAAGGGCAGGGCATATTTCTCTAGGCCAGCTGGCAACCTCAGTGGTAGAGTATCAGCTTTGCATGCAGAAGGTCCCAAGTTTAATCCCCAGCATCTCCATTTAAAAGGGTCAGGTAGTAGTAGACGTGAAAGACATCTTCCCAAGACCCCAAAGAGCCTCTGCCAATCAGAGTGGACAATACTGACCTTGGTAGACTAATATTCTGACTAGGCATGAGGCAGCTTTGTGTGTGTGTATGTGTGGAAAGGACAGGCAAGCAAAATTGTGGCTGTTCCTCCTAGGTGCAGTACAGCAGTTGCTTGCTTCTCTGGGTGGGTGGGTGAGACCGAGCCTTGGATACTCACCGTGAAGGCTCCTTCTGCTCTGAGGTACGGAGGGCATCTTGCCCACCCAAGCAGCACACATATATACATACATAGGATGTCCATGGAGGTGGGGCCTTCGAACTAGGGTCTCCCTCCATTTCTCTTTTCTGCGTTTCACTTCTGCCTGATGCCGTGTTTATATGTTTGATCTGTTGATCTGTTTGAAGAACTGTTTAAAGTTCTTTCACAACTAATAAGGACATATCTTAGCCGTCCCTCTGCTGTTTGTCTACATATGCTGTTATGTTGTATATTTCTGTCCTGTCTAATGGTAAATGCTTATTGCTCAGAAAGTATTAGAACTGAGGAGGAGGGGGTGTTTCCCTAAGGAGACAGGAAGTTGAAGTTTGTTCCTGCCTCCCGAAGCAAGCGAAGGAAAACACCCACTTTGAAGATGCCCTCCTCCCTCAGAGTGAGAAGCAGTGGTGACTAGAGCCCTACCTACTGTTCACTAGCCTGGCCTCCCTATCTGGACTGTAGCAGTACCATGCCTGGGAAGGTACTTGCTGGACAGCATCTGGCTGAGGGCTTTCACAATCTGGTCAGCCCTGACCAGAAATAAGTACATTTGTATCTAATGGGCA
Organism: Euleptes europaea; assembly: GCF_029931775.1. Classification (NCBI taxonomy): domain Eukaryota; kingdom Metazoa; phylum Chordata; class Lepidosauria; order Squamata; family Sphaerodactylidae; genus Euleptes; species Euleptes europaea. Next base: position 24,387,474 of record NC_079319.1, on the reverse strand, counting down.
TCTTCCAAGTGCTGGGATCAGGTATTCCTCCCAACTCCTTAACTATGAACACAGTTTCTTTATTTCTTAAAAGCATTGTAAAAATGTATAATACATCTCATTTTTATTAATTTCCCCCACCAATTCCTACAGTTGTTGAAAACAGGACATGCACCACTATGAATGTGATATGTATACAAAAGCTTCCCCACCTGCTGGCAATCTGTTGGTGGTTTCTCTCCAGTGTTCTTGTTTTTCCTACATTCTTGACCTCTACGCCAACTTCACCTTCTGATAAGCCTTGGATCCCTACCTGTCACGCTGATAATAGAACAATAGAATCAGAGAGTAGGAAGGGACCACCAGGGTCATCTAGTCCAACCCCCTGCACAATGCAGGAAATTCACAACTACTTCCCCCCACACCCCCAGTGACCCCTACTCCAGGCCCAGAAGATAGCCAAGATGCCCTCCCTCTCATTATCTTCTTAAGGTCATAGAATCAGTATTGCTGACAGATGGCCATCTAGCCTCTTCTTTAAAACCTCCAGGGAAGGAGAACTTACCACCTCCTGAGGGGAAGCCTGTTCCACTGAGGAACAGATCTAACTGTTAGAAAATTCTTCCTGATGTCTAGACAGAAATGCTTTTGATTTCATTTCAACCCGTTGGTTCTGGTCCGACCTTCTGGGGCAACAGAAAACAACTCGGCACCATCCTTTATATGACAGCCCTTCAAGTACTTGAACATGGTTATCATATCCCCTCTCAGTCTTCTCCTCTCCATGCTAAACATACCCAGCTCCTTCAGCCTTTCCTCATAGGACTTGGTCTCCGGATCTTGACTTTCCTTGTAAGATGTCTGCCTTGACTTATTTCTGCCAACTTTGGATCCTTCTTCCTACTCTGAAGGGTGAGGCCACTTGTATTAGCTACCTGTCAGGGCAAACAATCATACCAAAAAGCCAGAGGGGAATAGCGGTTAGAGTGCTGGACTAGGATCTGGGAGACACAGATTTGAATCTCCTCTCTGCTATGGAAGTTCACTGGGTGAACTTGGGATAGTTAAGACTCTCTTAGCCTGCCCTTTCTCACAAGCTGTAGGGCTAAAATTGAAGAGAACAGAATGATGCTGTAAACCATTTTGGGTCCAGAGAGCCAGCGTGGTGTAGTGGTTAAGAGCGGAGAGCGGTGGACTCTGATCTGGAAAACCAGGTTTGAATCCCCACTCCTCCACATGAGCAGTGGAGGCTAATCTGGTGAACTGGGTTGGTTTCCCCACTCCTACACATGAAGCCAGCTGGGTGACCTTGGGCTAGTCACAGCTCTCTGCGAGCTCTCTCAGCCCCACTGTACTCTCAGCCCACCTACCTCACAAGATGTATGTTGTGGGGAGGGGAAGCAAAGGTGATTGTAAGCCACTTTGAGACTTCTTAAAAGTAGAGAAAAGTGTGGTATAAAAACCAACTCTTCTTCCTCCTCACTGGGACCTGAATAAATAAATAGGCAGGTATTTCAAACGCAGCTCCGACTGAGAAGCCAGGACAGAGTTAAGAGCTTTAGTGCTCCAGTTGGACATTTGAGAGCCACTTGAATTGCCTGCTGAGCTGCTAAGTGCAATACCACCCTCTGGCCATGTGCAGTGGTGACAATGGAGAGCAGGCCGTCAGCTCCCTCCTCTGCCAAGCTACACCAACGGTACAGAGTAAGGAGTTTGGTTCCTGCTGCTACTTTCCCTACTTTGAGACCCCTTGGTAATTTTGTGAGCTTCCAAGAATGCCCATTCTGATGATGGGAGTTGCTGCTTCAAATCCCCCATATTTTGTCTGTAACCCCTGACTCTCTTCTAGCCCATATTCATAAAATTATAACTAAATGGCCTTTCTTGCCTTTATCCCCTGACAGTAAAGCTATTGTAGGTATTTGCCCAACAGCTTCCCTGGAGGTCAGTGCATTATATTCAAGGGAAAGTCTGCACGGATCCTCTTGAGAGCAGATATTAAAGATGTGATTTGTACAAACATCAAGGTGGTTTAGGCAATGTGACAAGGATTATGATTCTATATTGCATTTCAGCACTGGCTTGGCACCAAGAAGATAACTAGTTTAAAATATCGTTTTGGCACAGTTTCTCTCTCATAAGGAAGCTTGCAAAAGCTTTGTGTTTGCTAAAGCTCCCTCTGTATGACTAGGTTTCTAAAACCAGGAAGGGCATATCTGCATCAATTCTTTCCCCACCTAACACGCCTTAGAATCAGCGTGGCCAATTTCTGTACCTTGGGGGCTGCTTTGTTTTCCAGGGAGTGGTATGGGGACCAGGTGTGTAACATGCCAGCCAAATCGATCCCATGGCAGCTAGCCAGGCTGTACAATAAAGTCGGCATCATTTATCAATAAGAGCTTCACAGTTACAGAACGTCAACAGCCAGACATAGCTGAAGGCTTGCATTAAAATAACCAAAGGGGATGCAATATTAAAAGGCAGAATTTTTCTATCACCTGTGCTATTGAAAACAGTTTCCTTTTCCTGAGGGAAACTGCAAGAGGCCTTTCTATTATTTTAATTATTTTAATTTTCTGCACACAAATTGCATGCCAAATACCAAATTCACAGTGCAAAATATACAATATCACAACATCTAGAGACCTTTTTATTATATCTTGATTAAAATGTGCTAGGGCCAATGTGGAGACGGGCTGATCACTGAAAGACTGTGAGTTGGCCACTCTTACGCCTAAATAACAATGGATAAGTTTACATCTTGTCTCAGTAGAGTTCCTGACTAGGACCCAAATTTGAAGTTTTGTCCTCAAAAAGTCAGAAGGGGAGCCTACTTTGCCTTGATGCACCTTGCCATGCCTAGAAAAACATCACAAGGTGTATTGCCCCTGGCTCTAAGACAAACATTTAACGTAGCAAATAGGTTCTTTATGCAATAAATTATTTCATGCTTTGTTATCCAGAGAGAGGGAGTCACCTACAGGATGGGAATTCCAGGGAGTTTTGGCTACACCACTTTGTTGGCTGTCAGGTCTTTCACAGGTCACTGTGTTTCACTATAGAACTTTGAATTTCACTTTCCAGGGATGGCATCAATATATTTAATTCTCAGTGTGGCCCCGTCTGTTGTGGATACTTAAATCTGGAGGTTGGAACTTGGACCCATAGACAGACAAGACCAATCTTTGTACAAACCTGAGAAAAGCCCCAGGTTTGCAGAAAAACCTGAAATCTAAACAAAAACACACCCATTGGGGGGATTAATTCCCCCCAAATAATAGAAGCAGTGCCTGTAGCTTTAAGAAATGAATGCCCCCAGAGACTGCTGCTAGGCAAGTACAACAGTACTGCCAGCCTGCCAGCCTTGATTTCTGTCAGTAAAGTCAGGGGGAGGGGTCCTTTCCAGGGCTGTTTTAAGGGAGGGAGGACTCATGGGGGCCAGGTCTGGCAGCAACCACCAGGCAACTTGATACTACCCAACTTGCATTACACATCCAGCCCCAGCTGTTTGCTAATGTTCAACAGTAGCCACCCCATGAAAGCCAGTGTGGTGTAGTGGTTAGAGTTTCAGACTAGGATCTGGGAGACCCAGATTCAAATCCTCATTCTGCCATGGAAGCTAACTGGGTGACCTTGGGCCAATCACACATTCTCAGCCTAACTTACCTCACAGGGTTGTTGTGAGGATAAAATGGAGCTGCCTGGGGTCCCCATTGGAGAGAAATGTGGGGCATAAATGAAGTTAATAAATATAGCTGAAGATGTGGGACAGGCAAATAAAAGGTTGGTTGGTGGGTGGGAACTTGGGAAGGAGGGAAAAGAAGCAGGGTAAGGTTGCCAGGAGGAGGATAAAAGGAAACAGTGTGGGGAGGGGGATACTGGGGAAGGTGAAGTGCCCCTCCAAGTCCTTCCTCCACAGTGTATCTGGGCCCAACCATGCCTAGTGGTTGTAGCTGCACAGAGTTTTTCCAGGGAGTGGTTGCCAGGGGTATGAAGGACAGAAGGCTGAAGATGAAGGAGGAGATAAAGGTAGGCTGGCTAGTGAGTGGGAAGGAGAGAAGGGAGCAGGAAAATGGGAGAGGCTATAGAGGCTGTTAGAGAAACTAAAGAGGAAATAGTAGGGGAGGGGAAAATGAGATTCCCCCCTGCACATTCATACAGGTACCCTGCTTGTAGTATATGACAACTTACAGGCATAAGTTAATAGCCATTGGTTTTACAAGGAATTATTCACTTTCCTTTCAACTTGCCCTCTAGAGTTTGTAAACAAGGGCATCGCCAGATGATTTTCTGCAATCTTGTTTCCCACTTAAGTAGTAAACTAGCATCTGTGAATAGGGTTACCAGGTCCCTCTTCACCACCAAAAAAAAACCCCTCCCGCCAGTGGCGAAGAGGGACCTGGCAAACCTGTCAGTGAAGACAGGGGGCGTCTGCCCACTAGAGTTGCCAGCTCTGGGCTGGGAAATTCATGGAGCTTTGCGGGGTGAAACCTAGGGAGGGTGGGGTTAGGGGAGGGATCTCAGTAGTGAATAATGCCATAGATAGAGTCCATCCTCCAAAGCAGCCATTTTCTCCAGGGGAAATGATCTCTATAGTCTGGAAATTAGTTAATTCTGGGATATTTCCAAGCCCCTTCTGAATGCTGGCAACCCTATCACCCACCCTTTTACCAGGCAAAGAGATCAGCAGCGACACAGGAACAAAAGCTTAATCACTGCATTACACTGACACATTCCAGACATACTCAAAATATTTGGGAAAAGAATTTCCCAGCAACAATATGTTGCTGGCAAAATGCAGGGTTCCTCTAAACAGCAGTGTATCTCGTAGGCAGAATACGCCTGGATATTTCAGAACAAATGAGCATCAACTGCATATTTGTTGTACTACCGAACAGGTTTTCAAGAAAGGCTTAAAGAAGTTAGTCTCTTTCTACTGCAAGTCTGATCTAGGTCAAATTTTTGTCAGGTACACAGGGACAAGGGTGGATGCAGCGGCCATTGTGTTCTGTAGCAGTTTCAAATCTTTAAAAATCTTGACTGTCCACTAAAACTAAGCAGGAGTCCAATGGCACATTAGGGGTTAAAAAATTTTGTCGCAAGCACCCATGAAGGGCCCAATTTGTATCTGGGATGCCGCACTGAATAGAAATGTTTAATTCCCCCCCGCCCTGTTGCTTCAAGAGAAATCTTCCACTGTTACATCTGGTAAAGAAAAAAAAGACAGGCACCCTTATCGAACCTGTCTTTTTACCACATATAACATAATGGAAGGCATTTCTCTTGGAGAAAGAGCATGAGAGAAAATTAACCACCTATTTCTCCACCTAGAAGAGTTGGTTTTTATATGCTGACTTTCTCTGCCACTTAAGGGAGAATCAAACTGGCTTACAATCACCTTCCCTTCCCCTCCTCACAACAGACACCCTGTGAGGTAGATGGGGCTGAGAGAGAGTGACTTGCCCAAGGTCACCCAGCTGGCTTCATATGTAGGAGTGGGGAAACAAATCCAGTTCACCAGATTAGCCTCTGCCGCTCATGTGGAGGAGTGGGGAATCAAACCTGGTTCTCCAGTTCAGAGTCCACTGCTCCAAACCACTACACCACGCTGGCTCTCTTGGTCCTGATCCAAGTCCCCCCCTCATGTCTCCTTTCTGGCCTCAAATTACAAGTTGGGGGGTTATGGTCACAGAATCCCATGCAACATGGCCCTGAGTTTGCTTGAATTACAATGCTGCAATAACTGAAATTTCGGCCCTGGCTAGTATTTGGATGGGAGACCTCCAAGGAATACCAGGGTCATGAAGCGGAGGCAGGCAATGGCAAACCACCTCCAAACATCTCTTGCCTTAAATGTCTGCTGGGTCGCCATAAGTCAGTTGTGACTTGATGCCACCTTTCACCACCACCACCACCAATAAATGAAAGGGGAGGGAAGGTGGCATGGTATAGCCCGATCTCGTCAGATCTCGGAAACTAAGCAAGGTCAGTACTTGGATGGGAAACCACCAAGGAAGGCTCTGCAGAGTAAGGCAATGGCAAACCACCTCTGCTTCTCACGTGCTTTGAAATCCCCTTGCTGGGGTCGCCATAGTCAACTGAGACTTGATAGTCAACACACACACAATTGAATTACAATGTGCAGGGGGTTGGACTTGATGACCCTGGTGATCACTTCCAACTCTATGATTCTAATAACTGAAAGGGTACTTATCTGATCTGGGTAGAGGCATGCGATGATGCGAATCCCTTCTGTTATTTTGCATAAAATGGGGGGAGGGTGTTAGTGCAAGTTGATATTGTGTGGAAAGGATAAATAATTTTTGCTACAGAAATATAAGAAAAACCATCCTGGTAACAGTGGATGGATGCTTTGCACTGGATGTGGCCATGAACCATTTCGTCCAGGAGATGGCTCTATTGTACCACCAGGAACCTCCCCTCTCTGTTTTTACCATTAACTGGAGCTGAAGTTTTGTTTCCATAACAATTTCTCTGTTTGTGGACATAATTGCTAGAAAAGGCATAACCTTGGTTTGTGCTAGTCTGGGAAGATTCAGTCTGCACTGCAAAGGCCCTTGTTGGGACAACAGTCCTTATAATTAATTGATTCTGGCATAATTTGTTGGTATTTGAATTGTTCCCCTTGCTGGGGTTGACATTTTGAAATCACAGAAAAAAAGATATAGAATAAGTGTCTTTATTTGAACTAACCTATAATACAGCAAGGTTTATTTCCAGGCCATGAGCTGCCATTTCCATACATTAAGCCATTGTTAAAGGGACAGGATTTTTTTCTTGAACCCTGTTGGCAGCCGTAATGAGGGATATGAGGGAGATGTACAGGGATCTCCCATTCCTTGGAATGCCCCTCTTCAGCATGTCAGTCTCTGCTGAGCCCTGTGGGACCTCTCTGCACATAGGTGCCGCACACACTCTTGACTGGACCCGACCTCTCGTCTTGACCATTTAATCTTGGATTCTGCTGTGGCATTTCTTCCATTGAAATATCCTCACCCCTACTGAGAGCCAAAATGCCACCCATGCTTGAGTCCTGTTCGCATGTTACTTGGAAGAGCATGGAGGCTTTCATGGTCATCAGATGGTGTTTATATCTTTTACACTAGACAGAAGCGTGGATTGCTGTGGGTATCTGGAGACAATTACGTTGCTAGAGAGACATCATCAACACAGCACGTACCGATACAACTGGGGTTGCCCGACATGTCTGGAGAAAAAAATGTCCTGTCTCTTTAACAGAGGCTTACTCTCTGGGAATGGGCAGCGGAAGCTTTGCATAGCATGGCATCGCCTGGTAAATAACATCCCTTTAAGCCTTTATTGAAGGGGCAGGAGATTTGTTTTCCTCCAGGCATCTGGCAACCCAGTCTTTCCCAAGCACATGGATGGGAGATGTTGGAAGGCTTTAAGAGGGGAGTGGACATGTTCATGGAGGATAGGGCTAACCATGGTTGCTAGTCAAAATGAATAGCAGTCATGATGCAAACCTATTCTCTCCAGGAGCAGAGGAGCATGCTTATTATATTAGGTGCTGTGGAACACAGGCGGGATGGTGCTGCTGCAGTTGTCTTGTTTGTGGGCTTCCTGGAGGCACCTGGTTGGGCCACTGTGTGAACAGACAGCTGGACTTGATGGGCCTTGGTCTAATCCGGCATGGCTTTTCACTATCTTCTCCTGTTCTTATGTTATTGGAAGCAACTTATTCCACGGCATAGAGGCTAAGAAACATATAAATGAGATGTATTCATCATGGCCTACCTCACAGGGTTGTTGTGAGGTCAAAATGGAGGCAGGGAGGGCAATGCATGCCACCCTCAGCTCCTTGGAAGAAGGGCGGGATAAAAAATTTTACGAAATAAACAAACAAATAAATAATCAGGCCACTGGTGTTTACCCAGCCTCACCTGCTCTTGGACAGGAAAACAAAGCAGCAAGGTTAATGAATATAGATACCATTAATTAGACTGCAAACATACCTTGCTGATAAGATATGTGTTATAAAGGCTGATTCCAGAGGCAAAAAACTGCCTGGAGGAAAAAATGCACATTCTCTTTGGAAATACACAAGCAAGATTAAAGCAAAACATCCTTTGGGCTATGCAGAAACAAGTGTTGGATGGAAGAGTTCAAACAAGGTGAAACGTAGTACCCAGAGAGCTATGATATAAAACAGACAGTTTCTTTTGCATGCTCAGAGATACAAACTATTAGGAAGAGGAATGAACAGCTCAGATTGTGAGGCCCCTCCTCTTTCTGTGTTTCTGGGGTCCCTGAGATACCTGCTGTGTTGCGAGAAGGTCTGGGCTTCTCAGAGCTTGGCAAGCTGCTAAAGCCTTTCTACTAGGGTTGCCAACCTCCAGGTGGTGTGTGGGAAAAAGGCACCTCTATGCTAGTACCTGAGTTTGGAAATCAGCATAGATGCAAAAAGATTAAACAAAGTGCAAAAACCTTTATGGTGCTACACACTTATACAAACCCCAAAGGTGATACAATGGATGAAAACATGATAAACATAGCTAGCTATATAGATTCTATTCACCTGTGAGATAGCACTGCTACGCTTCTCTTATCCCTCTGTGGAATTAGCTGACGTGGTCTAAAGAGTGTGAGAGCAGTAAAATGTAACTATGGACAAGCTGTTTTGGAGTTTAATATAAGAATCCGAAATGGCCGTTTCCCCTTCAGTTTATATCTTCACTATTTGGCAACCTTCGAGGGACCATTAGCAAACATGAGCACTTACCTTATTAAGGATTGTTGACTTTTTCTTCTCAAAAGGCTTCTGCCTTTGGATTGTACATGTTATGAATACTTACCTTACTAAGGACTGTTGACTTCCATTTTTCAAAAGGCATTTGCCTTTGGATTGTGTATGAACTGCTTTTGTATGTTCTGCTTTAGTATGTTCTTCATTGTTCAGTTACATTGTTCATGTTTATCATGTTTTCATCCATTGTATCACCTTTGTGGTTTGTATAAGTGTGTAGCACCATAAAGTTTTTTGTTTAATCTTTTCGCATCTATGCTGATTTCCAACCTCCAGGTGGTGGCTGAAGATCTCTCGCTATTACAACTGATCTCCAGCCGATAGAGATCAGTTCACCTGGAGAAAATGGCTGCTTTGACAATTGGACTCTGTGGCATTGTCCCCTCCCCAAACCCAGCTCTCCTCAGGCTCTGCCCTCAACATTTCCAGGTATTTCCAAACCCGGAGCTGGCAACCCTACTTTTTACATTGCCAAAGGGCAGACTCAACCGCAGGATCTCTAACAGTTCTGCTACTAACTACGAAATAACAGTTCTGTGTATTTGTTTTACTCCTATAACAAGTTCTTTTAACTCTGGCACATTTCTTCCCATCAAGGTAGAACAGGAAAACCAAGTGGCAGCTTTCCCTCTTTCAATCATTGCTTTAAAAAAAAACAAAAAACCTCAAGCTGCTCAGATCCTGCAAAGTCCTAAAGGGTTCCCAGTGAAGGCAGCAATGCAACCAGGGTGCGATTGAGCCTGTAGTTTGAAAAGGGAGGGAGGGAGAGGGAGAAGGAGGCTGTGCAGATCTCAAGGGCAAGCCTGCCCCATCCTATGCAGCCGCTGGCTCCTAGCTGGCTGGTCGTGGAATCAGTTTAGCTCGGTTCTTCTAGCAGGGCGTGTTGTGTGTGTTTTGCTCATGAAAGGGGATGAATCAGAGTTGTGGTTTCCAGCGTCATTATAACAGTACAAAGAGCTTTGTCTGAACCAACTTGCAGCAGAAGAGGCAGCAAAGCAGCTGGAGTCAGTGTTTTAAAAGTTTGATCCCACCCCCTCATTTTACTTGCAAGCCTCCTTCCCGTTCTGTTCGATTTCCTGGCTTCAAAATAGGGCTGCCAACTTCCAGGCGGTGGCTGGAGATCTCCTGGGATTACAACTGATATCCAGGTGACAGAGATCAGTTCAATTGGAGAAAATGGCCACTTTAGAAGGTGGACTCTGGCATTATATCTAGGGTTGCCAACCTCCAGGTAGTAGCTGGAGACCTCCCGCTATTACAACTGATCTCCAGCCGATAATGATCAGGTCCCCTGGAGAAAATGGCTGCTTTGGCAATTGGACTCTATGGCATTGAAGTCCCTCCCCTCCCCAAACCTTGCCCTCCTCAGGCTCCACCCCCCAAATCTCCAGGTATTTCCCAACCCAGAGCTGGCACCCCTATTCCAAAAGGAACTGATCTATTTTTTCATAATTTGTCAAAGTGGTAGTAGCTCAACAAGAGCCCTTGGCCCAAGGATGTTCATGATAAATAAATGTACTGATTAGTTTCAAAATACATTCTGTCCCTCTCTTTCCCCATTGACCTGGGCTGCAATCCAGTGCAAACATCCCTGGCAGTAACCTCCACTGAGCGAAGTGGGACTGAGGCGTGGCCTAATGAGCTGTTCTGGGGGGAGGGCTTAGGTATTAAAATGAAAAAAACCCAGTGTGTTTTTATAGCATTTGTTATGATTGTTTTATGTTGCTCTCACAAAAAACTATAGCAATATTATCAACACAAAACAGTCATTCCCTTTGGGGAACACAAAGGGTTTGTGTCTTTGACATGCCTATCCAGTACATGGGCCCATATAATTGATCGTGGTAACATTCGGTCCATGTATAGAGTCAATAGAAATACTGGAATTCCTGAGACATACACAGGATGGTATATACAGTGAGTTGGATCCAATCAGCTTTTCTACTGACAAAGGAAGGAGGGTTTCCCTTTAACCACTAAATAAAGTTGTGCTGGGGATCATGGGACCTGCATGGAAAAAAAACCTGAGCAATGCTACTAGGATGGGATGTTTTGGAAGATATTCAGTCCAAGGGTCACCATAAGTTGGAAGTGACTTACCGGCACTTAACATACATTGTTTAGGCCAGGATAAGAGTGTATTTAATTTCTTGATGAGTTCTAGTGCTGCACTTTGGTACATTCCCTTTGAAGTTCTCCTCCCCGCCCCCCGCAAAACAGTGACTTTCAGGTCAGCAATATTATGTCCAGGAAGATTTCCCTGCATAGTGCAGGGGGTTGGACTAGATGACCCTGGTGATCCCTTCCAACTCTATGATTCTATGATCCAACCCAGTATGTACTAAGCTCCTGAGGACCAGGAAGACACATCTTCACATCCCTACTTGGCCATGAGGCAATCATGGGGACCTCTCTCTCTCTCTCTCTCTCTCTCTGACTAACCTGACTTTTAAAAAATATATTTTATTTATTTCAAAAGGGGGGATACAGAAGGAAGAAAGGGAAAGGATGGGGGACCATCTGCAAATAAAGTACACTTGTAGAAAATAATAATAGCGTTTTAACATAAAAAGGAATTACATCATGATTACCACAACTATTTCTCGAATTAATTAAATAAAATAACTTGTTCCGATAGACAATATTCACTTTGCTATAATCAATAATTGTACCTTTATTTTTGTTCTACTAAAAATAACTTCACTGTGCTTCAACCAATATTTTTACCGTTTTGTAAAGTTTCGGCTACTAGTTTCTATATACCTATAAAAAAACTCAATTTTTCATTGAACTGTTCAAGAGTTTCTTCATCAGTCATGTTCATCATGTGGGTCATTTGAGCCATTATGGCATATTCCAACATTTTATCTTTCCAGTTATCTATATCTGGCATGTTTGATTGTCTCCATCTCTTTGCAAGAACTACTCTTGCCGCTGTTGTGGCATATTTGAATAAGTCTTTTAATTGCTGTCTAGTAGGGTTGTTGTGAGACTAAAGTAGAGAAGTGTAGAACCATGTACATTGCTCTGAGCTCCTTGGAGGAGAGGCAGGATAGAACGATGCCATACCACATCTGATCTGAAACAACAGAGGAGGGATTTGTTTTAATTACTTCAATTATACCTTGCCTTACCTTTGTCGGTAAGACCATTTTAGTCCATGTATCTTGTTTTATCTGGCTAAGGGCCGCAAATAGTCTGTCTGTCTGTCTGTCTGTCTGTCTGTCTGTCTGTCTGTCTATATCTATCTATCTATCTATCTATCTATCTATCTATCTATCTATCTATCTATCTATCTATCTATCTATCTATCTAATACCTTGCCTTTCTCACTAGTGTGGACCTAAATTTCTTCACTTCTCCATTTTATCCTCACAACAACCACCAAGTGAGGTAGGTTATCTGAGAGTGTGTGACTGGCCCAAGGTCTCCCAGCGAGCTTCCACAGCAGAGTGGTGATTTGAACCCAGGTCTCCTGGGTCCTAATCCAACACACTAACCTCTACACCACATTGGCTGTCCAATGAGATAGACCCCTGCCCTCCCTAATTAACATGTTGGGGGCAAAAGTAGTTCTGTTGGTCAGTGAGAACTTTCTCTGCCACTGCTCCATCTTATCAGGTGGCTCATCAAAAACTTCTTAAAACAAGCAATCCCATAATAATAAGGCGCTGTGCAGACGGTCCAGGGAATGAGGAGAAAGGTGTGTGACTCATTCGTTACACAGGGAAGAGGAGCAAAGGGGCGAGGTGGAAACCAGGAGAGGAAAGAGGGAAGAACGAAAGGGAGTGGGAAGAGAAATAGTCACAGGATGCCTTGGGACTATTTCCCAATACAATAATTATTTTCTCAGGCATTGCTAGTTCAGAAAGCCAGACCTCTTTAGCCTGTGGGGATCGGAGACGCACACTGAAACACAGACAACTGAGTAAGGGAACAGTACTGCATCCAAAGCCGCTGTGAGAATTCATTGCTCGTGCTGTAGGGTTGCCAGGTCCCTCTTCGCAACCAGTTGGAGATTTGGGGTGGAGCCTGAGGAGGGGAGGGTTTGGGGAGGGGAGGGACTTCAGTGCCATAGAGTTCAATTGCCAAAGCGGCCATTTTTCTCCACGTTATCTGATCTCTATTGGCTGGAGATCAGTTAAATTAGCAGGAGATCTCCTGCTACTACCTGGCAGTTGGCAACCCTATCCTGCTGCCAGCCTGATGCTTTTGCTTCTGGCCTGTTACTACCCTACCTTGCCAAGAATCGACAGAGATGAAGTAAAGAGGAGTGAGTTTGCACCCTGCTGCCTGCAAATTAGGCATTGGGCTCATCAGACGTATTGGAAGTCATGTTTACAGAGGAATTATGTCCACAAGTTCAACTTGCACAGTTATTTCCTGGTAGCCAGGTCCCTCTTTGCCATCGGCGGGAGGTTTTGGGGGCAGGGCTTGAGGAGGGCGGTGTTTGGGGAAGGACTTCAATGCCATAGAGTCTAATTGCCAAAATGGCTGTTGTCTCCAGGTGAACTGATCTCCATCGGCTGGAGATCAGTTGTAATAGCAGGAGTTCTCCAGCTAGTACCTGGAGGTTGGCAAGCCTATTTCCTGGATTCCTTGCACAAACGACACAAAAGCTAAACATGTTTAGATTATCATTGGAAATGCCTCCTGGATCATCTGTGGATCATGCAAACAATGACATTGAGCTACAGAACATCGGCTTCCAACGTCTTATGCCCTGTCTTATGAAGAGTCCTTTCCTGCACAGCTAAGAAAATACGTTACGTGCAAGGATCAAAGGCATACTCACAATTAGGGTTGCTAGGTCCATCTTCACCACTGGTGGGAGGTTTTTGGGGCAGAGCCTAAGGAGGGCAGGGTTTGGGGAGGGGAGGGACTTCGTTGCCATAGAGTCCAATTGCCAGGTGAACTGATCTCTATCGGCTGGAGATCAGTTGTAGCAGCAGGAGATCTCTAGCTACTACCTGGAGGTTGGCAACCCTACTCACAATCCAAAAACTCACTCCAGAAACTTGGACGAACATTAGAGTGCTGGCAGAGTGCAGTCCTACCAGAAGGGGAATTGTTGCATAGGAAGATGCCTTCTGAATCAGATTAAGGTCATTGTTGTCTACTCTGAGTGGTGGCGGCTCTATCAGATATCAGGCAGCAGTCTTTCACATCTTTGGTACTACATTCATTAGAGGAGGGGCAGTGGCTCAAGTGGTAGAGCATCTGCTTGGCATGCAGAAGGTCCCAGGTTCAATCCCCGGCATCTCCAGTGAAAGGGACTAGGCAAGTAGGTGATGTGAAAGACCTCTGCCTGAGACCCCGGAGAGCCACTGCCAGTCTGAATAGACAATACTGACTTTGATGTACTAAGGGTCTGATTCAGTATAAGGCAGCTTCATGTGTTCATTAACTGGAGATTCTAGGGATTGAAACTGGGACCTTCTGCTCCTAAAGCAGGTGCACTACCACTGAGCCATGAAACATTACTCCTAGGGCAATATTATCAAGCTTGTTTAATCACAGTTGAACCATTTCCCCTGGGAGACCCAGAGTGCCTTGAAAGACCCTCTCTCATTTCACAACAGGAATTCTGTTCTTCTTATGCTTCCTCCTCTGCTTGCACAAGACTGTGCTGGCAGTTCCAGTGTTGTCCCCTGGCAGATTGCTGTCCGTTAGCCACACCTTGCTTAGTGCATCGTTGGGGGCAGTTGTTAGGAAATAAAAACGCGATGCAAACAAAGACGTTTGCTTCAGGAGGTTGGCTCAGGTTTAATAGAGGATGTTTACAGTCTCTCAGTCCTGCTTGGCCTAGAGGGCTAAGCCACTGTACAAACTAAAGTAGAACGCTAAACACAACTGTTTGCTTAATGCTGTTATGGAACCTATTTGTCAGGCTACTGACCCTTATTAGTCGCTAAAGTAACCGATAGAATGGATCCGTCTTTTCCCAGTGGTGAGTCTTAGTATTATCTTTGCATCTGTGGATATAAACAGATTTACACCTATGAAATCTGATATACAGATATACATCTATAACTTAATTATACTTATATGTCAAGTTCACCTAGGTCCCTCTTTGCCACCGGTGGGAGGTTTTTCGGGCGGAGCCTGAGGAGGGCAGGGTTTGGGGAGGGGAGGGACTTCAATGCCAAAGAGTTCAATTGCCAAAGCGGCCATTTTCTCCAGGTGATCTGATCTCTATTGGCTGGAGATCAGTTTTAATAGCAGGAGATCTCCTGCCACCACCTGGAGGTTGGCAACCCTAAGTTCACCTCTCCATCTCCATTTGAGCTTTTTTATGGGTTAGTCACCATTCCATGATGGGGATAATGGTCTAGTAAACCATGGATAGGTTTAGCATTCTGCTACATCCCAGGACTGGCAAAAGACTAGAAGCATACAAGATACCATCTCTGCAATTACTTACCTGGAGCTTCTTTGGTTCTGGAACATGAACATGAAGTATGCTCTCCTAGAGCCATGGCATTCTACTAATGGTGCAAAGCAACTCTTCCCTGTTTCCCCAAGGTGACCACCACTTATTTTATGTACCAGTTGCTAGTTCCATGTTTCATTAGCCCTGTTCAGTTGTTATGATTTTAATGCTCCCATCTTGCATAGCGGAGAGCATACTGTTGGTGATCCTCTTGATATGCAGTCACCATTTTATGCAAACAGGTGTGTTTTCCAGCTCACTCACTCCAGTACACTTGTATGCATGGCCTAAAAAATCTGCTTTTCTGAAGTTGGAAAATACATGCATACATGTAAAGTGGGGAAATTAATGTACTGCTCCATCTATATATCTAATAGCAACATGTCCCCGTCCCCCCCATCTGCAGATACCAAAATCCACAGATCGGGACCACATGGATACTATGCAGATTTTCCTGCAAACTTGGGGTACTCCTCAGGCTTGCAGAAAAATATGAAAAGTTTAAAAGAAATACATGTAGGAAAATCTATATAGCATCCATGTGATCCCGATCTGCAGATTTAGGGATCCACAGATGGTCACATGTCGCTATTAGATATCTAGATGGAGCAATACATAGATGGAGCAATACATGTAAAGTGGGGAAATACATGTATTGCCCCATCTAGATATCTAATAGTAACATGTGACCTCCATCTGCGGATACCTAAATCCACAGATCAGAACCACATGGATGCTATACAGATTTTGCTGCAAACTTGGGGAACTCCTCACATTTGCAGAAAAATTTGAAAAGTTTAAAAGAAATACACCGGGGGAGGGAGTTTAAATTCCCCCCGATTTAAAAAAACAGTGTTGTCTATGCATGAACAGACAACACACTTACCTGTTGAAGTGGCCAGGGGGGAACTGACAACCATAGTAACAAGCTGCTTAGGAGACTGCCTTTGAAAAGTATTCATTATTACATATCATAAAATAAGAACATACACAATAATACAACAATTAATACTTTTTAAATGAATAGATCATATAGCAAGGCCAGGAGCACTTGGGCCCCTGGGCCCCATTAAAGTCTCCCTGCCCACTCTCAGTGCTTTGGGCCCTTTGTGTGATGGTGGTCCCAGGCTGGTGGTTTAGGGAGCTCTGTGAGATGTCAGTGAGACTAGCAAGGAGCTTTGTTTATGGAAACAGTCATTACTAGTAATTTCTCGAAATCCGTGGCTCAGTGGCAGAGCATCTGCTTGGCATACAGAAGGTCCCAGGTTCAATCCCCGGCAGCTCCAGTTAAAGGGACTAGGCAAGTAGGCGATGTGATAGACCTCTGCCTGAGACCCTGGAGAGCCGCTGCCGGTCTGAGTAGACAATACTGACTTTGATGGACCAAAGGTCTGATTCAGTATAAAGCAGCTCCATGTGTTCATGTGTTGATCTCCCCACCCCCTCAGTTTCCATTTGCCTTGAAGTTCTGGTATTGACTAAGTCTATTTGGCAGGTTTACTTAATGAACTGACCCCGAAGAGATTATCATGGGTTCTTTACCCACAGTTCTGGTTAAAGAAAAATATGCCCCTAGAAGCATCAGTAAATAGCAAAGGTTTCATGTAAACACATCAGGAATGCTCCCCCCCACATCATCGGTGTGCTTTTCTGAAAACAATAGAGTCACAGAATGAAAATGAAGGGCTTTGCTACCCTTCTTCAACAATCACTGTTTTTTCCCATCCAAAGGTGAGTTAGGCTTGTTTCTTGTTGGGTTCTTATTGCTAGGTCTTTTCTATCCCCCCCCCAAAAAAAAACCCTTGGAAGAGGAGCTCTGTGCATCTTGAATGTCTGTTGTGCTGTAACTAGGGTTGCCCACCTCCAGGTACTAACTGGAGATCTCCTGCTATTACAACTGATATCCAGCCAACAGAGATCAGTTCACCTGAAGAAAACGGCCACTTTGGCAATTGGACTCTATGGCACTGAAGTCCCTCCCTTCCCCAAACCCCATCCTCCTCAGGTTCTGCCCTTAAAAAACCCCGCCGGTGATGAAGAGGGACCTGGCAACCCTAGCTGTAACCCAAATAGTCCAAAATTTGAGCAATTACATGAATGTAGGAGAGTAGTCAGCCTAGAGAAGTTTTATCTTGGGAGCACTTGAAATAGGAAATCCATAAAGGGAAGGTCATCTTTACTATCCAGAACTTAATTCAGAATCCCACAACCTAAGCCACTATTTGCTACGTAGTAAAATCGAAAGTGATAATTGATGTGATTTTTAGAAGAAGAAGAGTTGGTTTTTATATGCTGACATTCTCTACCACTTAAGGGAGACTCAAACCGGCTTACAGTCACGTTCCCTTCCCCACAACAGACACCCTGTGAGGTAGGTGAGGCTGAGAGAGGTCTAACAGAGCTGTGACTTGCCCAAGGTCACCCAGCTGGCTTTGTGTGTAGGAGTGGGGAAACAAATCCAGTTCACCAGATAAGCCTCCACCGCTCATGTGGAGGAGTAGGGATCGAACCCGGTTCTCCAGATCAGACTCCACCACTCCAGACCACCGCTCTTAACCACTACATCACATGGCATGGTTGTTGCTGCCTCTCTAGTTGCTCCTATGTTGCACATGGAAACATACACACCATAGTGAAAACCTTCCCTTTCTGCAAGGATTTTTGGTGGCATGCTATGCCTTATTCCATTTTATTGTCCGTATGAGATAGGTTATGATGAGGAACAGTCACTACTTGCTCAAAGGTGCAGGTCTCACCTGGCCAGGCCCAACATTCTAGCTACTGTACCTCATTAACTCTGAAAAACGTCAGACTTGTGACACACAGTTTTGAGGGACTTGAATGTAATCTTTCATTTGGGAATCTTGATCTATGTGACCATTTCTGGATCATGGTTGAAACACCGGTAGCAAACCATAAATTATGAGACAATGCAATTAGTAGTGTTGGTTGTAAACTAGTTTCCAGAGGCCAGTGAGGGACATTTTCCATTTTCCTTTGGCCATGATTGCTTCATTCTCTTCCCCTTTCATTCCTTTTGTTAATGAAAGATCCAGAATATCTCCTCCTCTGGTTGCAGTACTGGAGTACCGTCTGCAAAGGGGGCATCGTATCAGCTGGTAATTTTTCTCAAAAGCGGGGAACTATTAAAGCTCCTTTGGTGGGAAAGCAAGGCAATGAGGTTTTAAAAGACTATTGCTTTGTCAAATTGCTTGAAGGAAAAGAAGATGTAAACTCAGAATGCAAGACTGCTTGAGGGAAAAAGAAACAGAAGGAGAGGGAATTGATGTTTGTAGTGTTTGTTGTTCTGGACTATAGCAACTAAACTTAAATTATACCGGTGAAACAAATTGATCCATAAGTCAAGAGAAACATAAGCCCAACATCTTAAAAAGACAGAAACAACAACTGGTGGAAAATTGAAATAACACATTCAATCTCTGTGATATTCTCATTTCAACCTTACTGAAGTTGGCTTGTTGGCAAATAATCCCATACCTCATTGTAAGTAGAAGAGGAAAGGTGGGATAAATGTTATAATGAATAAAGCTAAATAAACTAAAGGTGGAACAAGATGAATAATTCAAGTATACGTTTTTACCACAGAATTAAGTGTGAAGTTAAAGCACACTTTGACCTCCAGCGATCATGGGGTACAAAGCATTAAAGGTAAAGGTAAAGGTCCCCTGTGCAAGCACGGGTCATTCCTGACCCTTTATTCATCTATTTCTGCTCTGCATTTCCATTCTACAAATGCCTAAAGAGGCTTGCAATAAAATAACAAAACAGAATAATAAAAATAATCAATAACATCCAAAAGTACAGTACAATTAAGACCTCAGGCAAAAATCAATCTCTTTCAGAAGCCTGCAAGGACAAATCTATCTTCAGATTTTTCCAGAAGCTTGAAAGTAGGAAGCCAGGAGCATCTTCTGGAGGATGGACTTCTGCCATCTAGGGACAGCAGCCAAGAAAGTCCTCTTGTTGAGTCCCCATCTACTGAACCTAGGGTTGCCAGGTCCCTCTTCGCCACTGGCAGGAAGTTTTGGGGGTGGAGCCTGAGGAGGGAGGAGTTTGAAGAGGGGAGGGACTTCAATGCCATAGAGTCCAATGGCCAAAGCGGCCATTTTCTCTGGCCAAAGCAGCTAGTTCATATGGGTAGAGATGATATTTTGAGTACTGTGGATCCAAGTTAGTTTAGGGCTTTAAATGTCTGAGAGCCAGCGTGGTGTAGTGACCTTGGACTAGTCAAAGTTCTTTCAGAACCCACCTACCTCACAGGGTGCCTGTTGTGGGGGAGCTAAGGGAAGGTGATTGTAAGCCGCTTTGAGACTCCTTTCAGTAGAGAAAAAGCAGGGTATAAAAATCAACTCCTCTTCTTCGTCTTCTTTTAAAAAGTACTTTTAATTAGGCCTGGGAACAGACTGGAAGCCAGTGCAATTCATATAACAGTGGTGTGACATGCTCATTATGGTGTCCCTTATTAATGTGCTCTCTGTTTTGTAGTAAAGGTAAAGGTCCCCTGTGCAAGCACCAGGTCATTCCTGACCCATGGGGTGACATCACATCCCCACGTTTTGTAGGCAGACTTTGTTTACGGGGTGGTTTGCCAGTGCCTTCCCCAGTCGTCTTCCCTTTACCTTGTACCTGCTGCGATATCCAGTCTGTCTTCAAAGGTGTGTAATAGTAGTCTAAATCAGGATGTTGGCGAGGTATGCGGGACAGTGGGTGGAGGTCAGCTTTCTCCAAAAACAGCTGCAAAATGGTGAACTGATCTAAGCTGGCAAGAAGCACTTGTAGCTACATCCCCCCCCCATTTATCTAGGGACAAAGACAAGTTGTCATCCCGATGTTTCAGTAGGGTTGCCAACCTCCAGGTAGTAGCAGGGGATCTCCCAATATTACAACTGATCTCCAGCCAATAGAGATCAGTTCACCTGCAGAAAATGGCCGCTTTGGCCATTGGACTCTAATGCATTGAAGTCCCTCCCCTCTCCAAACCCCGTCCTTTTCAGGCTCCGCCCCAAAAACCTCTCACTGGCGGCAAAGAGAGACCTGGGAACCCTTTGTTTCAGAAAAGAGGGAATAAAGTTCTATTGAGAACAAGTTAGACATCCATGCTCTTGTCCTTGTTCTCAACCCATAATATTTCCATCTTGCCTGGATTAAGTTTTAAGTTTGCTTGAATCTTGCTGAGTTTCAATTTGCTGTAACCCAGGATGACTCCTGAGAACACAGGCCATGGAAATGTCTGTCCCCGAACAATGAAAGGGAGAAGTAATCTTCAGTCAACTGAAAGTCAATCATCTAATAAGACTTAAGAAGTTAAGACAAAGAGATTCAGGCAGCGTTGATGCTCTCACCAATGTGAAACTCAAACAACTTCTTAACACTCAAGCCTCCTTCCAGACAATTCCAGCTCAACACAGGTAGCATAACCTGCATCCAGCTAGGCAAACAGTTTCTGTTTCTTGCCAATTCCAATAATTGACCTAGTTAGAATTGTGTGTAAACAGTAGGAAAATAAAATAGGAGTCCGGCGAGAAAGATTCCTGTTTTATCATGTTGCTGCAGAACTAGGGTTGCCAGCTCCATGTTGGGAATTACTTGGAGATTTTTTGGGTGGAGCCTGAGGTGGGCGGGGTTTGGGGAGGGACTTCAATGCCATAGAGTCCAATTGCCAAAGCGGCCATTATCTCCAGGTGAACTGATCTCTTATCGGCTGGAGATCAGTTGTAATAGCAGGAGATCTCCAGCTGGTACCTGGAGGTTGGAAACTCTATGCAGAACAACATGGCTACCCATCTGGAACTGTAAAGAGGAGGAAGTATCAAAAGAAAGGGAGTGCAGTTTGCATGCAATCTTTCGAAGGTCAGCACCAGCACCTTGAATGGGGCCTGGAATCAGATGGGAAGCCAGTGCAGATGGAGCAAGGCTGGAGTGATGAGATTGGTCCTTAGGTAGGGATGCCAGCCTCCAGGTGGGGCCTGGGGATCCCCCAGAATTACAGCTTATCTCCAGCCTACAGAGATTGGTTCCCCTGGAGAAAATGGATGCTTTGGAGGGTGAAATCTGTGGCATTGTACCCCACTGAGGTCCCTGCCCTCCACAGGCTCCATCCTCATGTCCCCAGGAGTTTCCCAACCTGGATCTGGCAACTCTAACCCCCATCCCCTGCCAGTGGTCAGAGGGGACCTGGCAACTCTACTCCCCACCTAGGGTAGGGGCCATGGCTCAGTGGTAGAGCGTCTGCTTGGCATGCAGAAGGTCCCAGGTTCAATCCCTGGCATCTCCAGTTAAAGGGACTAGGCAGGTAGATGATGTGAAAGACCTCCGCCTGAGACCCTGGAGAGCCGCTGCTGATCTGAGCAGACAATACTGACTTTGATGGACCAAGGGTCTGATTCAGTATAAGGCAGCTCCATGTGTTCATGTGATCTGGCAAACCTACTCCCCATCTTCTGCCAGTGGCCAGACGGGACCTGATGCCGGCTGTACTGTTATCAAAGAGACAGAAGAAGATTATTAATGAAAACAAATATACACACTATAAACTTAATGTTTGCTGGAAATGGGGTGTGTATTTCTATAATGGGACCTGCCCCTTGTTGTTCGGCCAATGTGTCCATGCAAATTCTTCTATTTCTGAAGGGGACATTTTACATTATTGTTTCCTAGCTGGACTATGACACCACAAGTAGGTCCTGCTGGGGGAGGGAGTGTCTTGGGGGTGGAATTTGCTGGTGATAATCCAGAGAGTGTTATCAACACGTTTTATTCTTGGTTACCTTGAATGATATTGTACCAGCACAAGCCAGTGATACTGTGTGACCTGAAGGCCTCCATGCAAGTAGGCGACAAAAGAGGGTTCTGTGTTGCCCAGGAGAATGCCAGAGGCCCACAGAGATCTCATAGGTTTGCGCTGATGCAAACCGCTGTGGGGACAGCATAGAAAGAGCTGCGGATTTAATTCATGCCATTTACATGGATTCTCATATACACGGCTGAGTTATAAATGGTGTGAAACGGTTGCTCTGGTTACATTTAGACTCATGATTCTCATCTAGTTTGTATTTGAATGGCTGTTGATGTTTGGACTGAGATAATACAGAAGGTCTGTGGGCGCCTGTGGCTACTCTGCCTGACGTGTGTGTGTGTGTGTACCTGAACAAAATGACTCACTTGGCAATTTGCATGCTAACAGTCCTGTACGGATATTTGGTTCTGCTTTGGGCAATCAGTTATCTTTGATTCACTTGAGATTCTTTTTCAGTGTGTCAATTGCTTGAACCCATCAACTTTATGCAGGTTTAAAAATCTGATATGTTGATGATTACCAGAACTGCTACTATTCTCATTGATACTTAGGGTTGCCAACCTCCAGGTACTAGCTGGAGATCTCCTGCTATTACAATTGATCTCCAGCCGATAGAGATCACCTGGAGAAAATGGTCGCTTTGGCCATTGGACTCTGTGTAGGGTTGCCAAGTGCCCGGTGGTGGCGGGTAAAATCCTGCCAATCCACCGAGCTGCCCACCAACCAGCTGAGGGCCGGCAGGCACTGGTAGTTTATGTGGTAAAAGGTTCCTTGCAATGTGTTTACACCCGGAAGTGCCGCATTGCAAGTGGTCCTTTACCACTGAAACTGGGAGTTTGAGTGGTATAAGGCCCCTCGCGAGGCGGCACTTCTGGTTGTAAACCGGAAGTGATGTGCCACCATGTGTATGAGCGCATGCACATTTGCCCGCCGACCCTCAGCTGGTCGGCGGGCAGAGGGGTGAATTGCTGGGGGTTTGCCCGCTACCACCAGGCACCTGGAAACCCTATCAATACTACAAATAATAGGAGGCATGAATAACATTCATTTTATTCCCTGCTTATCTATCTCCTATAAGGTGGCATACATAGGTTACCCAGGTGGTCCTCTATTTGAGAAGATTGATTCTGTTCTAATATGAGACATCCTGATCCGTAGCTCAACCTCTTATTTCTTCACAACACAAATTAAAATACACAAATTACAAATTTAAAAGTGGTCAAAATTTAAAACACTGAGGGGTTAACAAACATCCAAGCGTAGAATGAGGACAGCCACAAATCTGCTGAGATCATTTGCCCTCCACCAAATATTCTCTGGAGTAAAGGTAGGGTTGCCAGGCCCCTCTTCGCCACCAGTGGGAGGTTTTTGGGGCGGAGCTTGAGGAGGGTGGAGTTTGGGGAGGGGAGGGATTTCAATGCCATAGAGTCCAATGGCCAAAGTGGCCATTTTCTCCAGGGGAACAGATCTCTATCGGCTGGAGGTCAGTTATAATAGCAGGAGATCTCCAGCTATTACCTGGAGGTTGGCAACCCCAAGTAAAGGTCAGTTGACGTTTGGCACCTCCTGTGGGAATTCCGGTCTTTGGAGGATGAGGAGGGCTGGACCAGTCACGCTCATGATGGGACTGGGAAGGCAGATTTGACCGTCCCCACAGGTGTTCCCAAGTGTCCCTTTAATTGTCTTGAATGGTTCCACTGGGGGACACCACAGACATTTGGGTAAAGCTGCTCCCTGTCCTAGTAAATGAGAAGGAAGAGTCAGGATATGGGGGTAGATGAGGGAGGGGGCGGAATTGTGCCATTTATTTATTTATACACTGCTTTTCTCCCCAATGGGGACCCAAAGCAGTTTACATTAGTGTGGTGTAGTGGTTAGGAGCGGGATACTGTCATCTGGAGAACCAGGTTTGATTCCCCACTCCTCCACATGAAGCCTGCTGGGTGACCTTGGGCCAGTCACAGTTCTCTCACACATCTCTCAAACGTCTCAGCCCCACTTACCACACTAGGTTCCTGTTGTGTGTGTGTGTGTGTGTGGGAGGTACCGAAGAGCGGGGTATAAAAACCAACTCTTCTTCCTCCCTCCCCATGTTATCCTCACAATAACTTCCCTGGAGCAAGGCAAGTCTCAGAGTGACTGGCTCCAGGTCACCCAGCAAGCATCCATGGCAGAGTGGAAATTCAAACCAAGGTTTCCTGGATCCTAATCCAACCCACTTATTACTAGCCTTATGACACTTATTAACCAGTAGGGACTCAGGGTGTTCACCCAACAAAATTCTGCACAACAATCACAGTCTAAATGCAGGTACTACTACTGATGGAAGAATCTTATATTCCCAGGTACAAAATATAAAGCATCTACCACCTAGATTTAGGAAAATGTAACATCCCCAAACTAGCAAAACAACCCAAATGGAAGATGTGTAAGTATTATGTAACGAATGACAATTGGATGTGGTTGTTTTTTTCCTGCTCCGTCAACTAACTGATAGTTCCAAAAAGGCCTTTGAAAACATACGTGCTCAGACTTCAGTTCTTATTGACTTCAATAGCAGGATCTAAGTAGGCAGATCCCAGCTTGTCTCTGAGCTTTCTTTCCATTAGCTCCTGCTTAAGCAAGAAGGGTGATTTTAAGTGCATCTGGAAAAGAGCACGCAGAAGCAAAAAAAAAACACCCTGGTAGAGGGCATCATGATTCAACATGCATGGCTCAGGTATGCATAATGAGAGGTGAGGAAAACTGGCAAAGTGGGGCAGGGCATAAGTGAAGAATGCCTCTGGGAGTAGTGAAGCAATTACTCGAACAATTATGCAACCCTCAGGTATTTACTACTGAAGTCTCTACAGGCCTTGATATCACAGAGCTGTCGATAGCTCCTCCAAGACCCATCCTATATCCTTTACAGGGGTCCCCAACCTTATTGAGCCTGTGGGGGCACCTTTAGAATTCTGACACCGGGTGGTGGGCGCAACCACACAATGGAGGCCACAGGAGGCGGAGCCGCACACACGGAGGAAGCCCAAGAACAGTGGAGAAGAGGGCTAATTTTTAAAAATACCCTGGGAAAGAAGGGTGAGAGAGAATAAGCACCATCGTGGAAGCTGCACCGAAACAATGGTATTTTAATCTGCATATCCAATCAGAAGCCCTGTTTGGCAGCAGCCCCACCTGGCCCCACCCACTTTCTAGAAACACTGGGCAGGCATAAAGAAAGGTGTTGGTGGTAGGGTTACCAGCTCCAGGTTGGGAAATACCTGGAGATTTGGGGGGTGGAGCCTGGGGAAGGTGGGGCTTGGGGTATAATGTGATAGAGTCCTCCTTCCAAAATGGGTATAATGCGATAGAGCCCTCCTTCCAAAGTGGCCATTTTCTCCAAGTGAACTGGTCTGTCGCCTGCAGATCAGTTGCAATAGTGGGAGATCTCCAGCCACCACCTGGATGTTGGCAACCCAAGTTGGTGGGCATCATGGCGCTCTGGGGACCCCTGCTTTTCATGGACTTCTTTGGGCATAACATTCTGCGCTCCTGGACACAGTCATTTGCAAAGTAGCTGTGCTACAGATATCTAGGAACCAGTCTCTGTATGCATCTTCTGTTGTTACTTACTTCAGCTTGCACAAAGGAGTGAAGGTCTGTGATTTCTGTAGATTTCCCTCTTCAGCTGTGCTCCCCTGCACTGCAGCCCCACATCTTGGGGGGGGGGGGAGCAAAGAGAGCTTCAGAAGACAAGAGAAAAGGGAAAGTTCTGTTCAATGAACAGAGCTCTGCTCATGGTACTTTGGATCCAATCTGTTATGCTGAAAGCTGGTCTAAAATATTGGGATATACCGATGTCCAGTCTTCTGATTGAGCCTTTCTGAGCCTCCACACAAGATGTAGACATCCATGGAGAGGACGGGCAGGTGAGCTGGGCATCTTCTTCCCATGTTTCTAGCATTTTGTGCAAATGTATCGATCTGCCTAATGGGACAGGTGTGCCCCCAATAGGAACACATGAACACATGAAGCTGCCTTATACTGAATCAGACCCTTGGTCCATTGAAGTCAGTATTGTCTACTCAGACCGGCAGAGGCTCTCCAGGGACTCAGGCTGGAGTCCTTCCCATCATTTACTTGCCTGGTTCTTTTAACTGGAGATGCCAGAGGTTGAACCTGGGACCTTCTGCATATCAAGCAGATGCTCTACCACTGAGCCACAGCCCCTCATGGCCGGAGGTACATGAAGTTCCCAAGTTATGTGGGATAGTGGAAATAATAAAGATGTGTGACTCACTGGCTCATCACTTCCTACTTCCCCATCATCTGAGAAGCAAACAACTAATGGTACCTGGTGATTCACGAATCAACTCACAGGCTTACCTGGAAACCAGAAACCTAATGCTCACTAAGAGTCAGGGTTGGCTGACAGGTTAGCTGCAATGTATGAACCCGACAGATTTTTGCTGTACTAGTTTAATTGTATCAATGATGGGAACTACCTTCGATTGTATATATGCATGTGGACAACATTAAAAAAAATAGTTATCTGGGGAAGGAAAACTCTGATTCCCCCTCCTTTGCAGCCGGGGGGGGGGGGTGCGGGGAAAGCAGGTGCAAACAAAATATCATTTTGATCTTAATTCTCTCTTTTTTTGCTGTTGGCCGTGTTTCCAATATCCATTTGTTGTTTTACATGCAAGCACCCCCCCCCCCCTAGTCCTGGAACTTACTGGTGCCAGATTGCAATATATTCAGATTTGCTAAGACAACCGAATTTTTATCTCTAGAACACATCCAGCTGTAACTTCTCCAAGGCACAGAATTGGCTCCCCGGCCTTTAATTGTGCCCTCTATTGCATATGAATGCAGGCAGGCAGGGGGTCAGAAGTCAGCCATCTCATCTGAATCTAATCTTAGGCTGGAGATCAATTATTTTAACTTCTTTGTCTACAGCAGTGAGGAGACTGATACCACTGGAATGCTTGTTTGCAAAACAAAAGGAAAACTATATAACTCCAGAAACAAAAGGTAGTCTTGTGCATCTTGAAGAGTAGCAGATGTATCGGGTAGAGGCTTTTTGTGGATTACAGCTCACTTTGCTAGATGCATGAAGCTGGGGTGCTATTTCAGTCTTCATTGGGCAGCTTTATTATTATGAAGTTGACAGGTTCATTATTTGGGGGGAGGGGAAGTTTCTTAGCAAGGCTGAAAGGCCCACTTGGGGTTATAGTCCGCTTTAAATTGTAAAAACAACAACAACAGTGCATTTTAGGAACATTTGTTCTGAGTCATTTTTTAAATAGATTATAAA
This sequence comes from Euleptes europaea, assembly GCF_029931775.1. Lineage (NCBI taxonomy): Eukaryota > Metazoa > Chordata > Lepidosauria > Squamata > Sphaerodactylidae > Euleptes > Euleptes europaea. Next base: position 24,360,161 of record NC_079319.1, on the reverse strand, counting down.
ATTTATAGCAGTGTTATCAATCTAGGTCAACTTGTCATAGATCTGCTGTTCGCTGAAATACTCACTGTGCAGAACTAGAGAAATGAGACAGCAGGAGGAAAAAAAAACATGGTATGAAACATGAGAAGTTGGATGGTGTCTGCCGCACACCTTAAATGGTTCCCTGAAATAAAACCACAAAGGTTGTGTAATATTTATTTTTTGGAACATTTACAAGCCTGCCTTTCTACCAAGCAACTGGGACCCAAGGCAGGCAACAGATCAAAACTCATCTAAACTGACAGCTATCAAAAGCCTACAAGCTGTGTGCAGCTGTGACATTGGTTGTCTGATTACGGTGAACAATTAGATTCTGATTACTGCTTGAAAGATGTTTGGGCAAAATGCTGTGCCAGCAAAGCCACCAAATGTGTGTGTGCAAAGTGCCATCAAGTCACAGCCGACTAATGGCGACCCCTTTTGGGGTTTTCAAGGCAAGAGATGAACAGAGGCGGTTTGCCATTGCCTGCCTCTTCATAGCAACCATGGACTTCCTTGGTGGTCTCCCATCCAAGTACTAATCAGGGTTGACCCTGCTTAGCTTCTGGATCTGTGGAGTGGAAGGATGGATGAACCCAGTCCTCATTAAGGGTGGGGGGAGATGTGATCTGTGGCCGTAGGAGGGCCCAGTGGGTGAATGTAATGAATGTTGTGGCATCCAGATTTCCAGCAATTAATTCCTTTGATGGGGCCAGCAAGGAGGTGGTGGCCTGTGACCACACCACTTGTCCATAACACATCACAGCAGTCACACAAACAGTTGTGTGTGTGTGATTAAGTGCTGTCAAGTCGCAGCCAACTTAATGCAACCCCTTATGGGGTTTTCAAGGCAAGAGACTAACAGAGGTGGTTTGTCAGTGCCTTCCTCTGCATAGCAACCCTGGTATTCCTTGGTGGTCTCCCATCCAAATACTAACCAGGGTTGATGCTGCTTAGCTTCCGGAGCTGATGAGACCGGGCTAGCCTGGGCCATCCAGATCAGGGCACACAAAACAGTTGCAATACCCAAAATAAATAATCATCCTGTGGTGGCTTTCTTATCACTGCCCACCTGAATCCACTTGTATTGTGAATAGTTTCAGGTGGGTAGCCATGTTGGTCTGCAGAAGTAGAGCAAGATTCGAGTCCATTTGCACCTTGAGGACCAACAACATTTCCAGGGTACATACTTTCGAGAGTCAAAGCTCTCTCGTATACCCGGGAAATGGAGCCCCATGGCGCAGGGTGGTAAGCTGCAGTACCAGTCAAAGGCTCTGCTCACGACCTGAGTCTGTTTCAGGTAGCCGGCTTGAGGTTGACTCAGCCTTCCATCCTTCCGAGGTCGGTAAAATAAGTACCCAGCTTGCTGGGGTAAAGTGTAGACGACTGGGGAAGGCAATAGCACACCACCCCATAAACACAGTCTGCCTAGTAAACGTCAGGATGTGATGACACCCCATGGGTCAGGAATGACCCGGTGCTTGCACAGGGGACTACCTTTACCTTACACCCTGGAAACCTTGTCGGTTTTTAAGGTTTGACTAGACTTGAATCTTGTTTGTATTGTGAATGGATCTTAACTTGGCAACTGCAACTGTCTATGGCAGCTTCCCTTGCACAAAGCCCTTTGGAAGGGCCCCTGACAATTCTCTAATACAGGCAAGTAAGGATATTTTCTTGGAGTACATGAGCTGAGCGTGAGACCAGTATTCTGCAGGGCTCACCTTCTGGGAGTGATGTTGAGAAGCTGCCTCTTGCTCATTTTCTAAATCAAAGCCTGGCCACCTTTTACCTTGAGCTATTTAGTCATTTCAAAGGATTCTGCTAATAAAATCCACTGCCAGAAGGGCTGGCTCCTCCTCCTCCCCTTCTTAGGAACAAGGAACATGTTCTAGCTGTTACCCTAGCCCCTTGCATTCTTTGGAACGGGTTCAATGCTTTATAGAGCCGGGTTTTTTATTTTTCTATTTTTATTCTAGACTGTTTTGAGGCACTATTTTTTCAAAAGCAATAAATGCATATCCTAACCTATTGACTGTTGTTATATTATTTGTTTAAAGATCTGCACATTAAAGAGCTTGAGTTCTCACAGTCATCAGACAGTAGGGTTGCCAGGCCCCTCTTTGCCACCAGCAGGAGGTTTTTGGGGCGGAGCCTGAGGAGGGCAGGGACTTCTATGCCATAGAGCAATTGCCAAAGCAGCCCTTTTCTCCAGGTGAACTGATCTCTATCTGCTGGAAATCAGTTGTAATAGCAGGAGATCTACAGTTAGTACCTGGAGGTTGGCAACCCTGACAGACAGGCTGGCAAGAGCAGCTGTATCTTGCTTGCCCATTGATGGCAGCTGGTCTCCCCTAGGCTGATACTTAGTAGTTGCCAGGCGAATCTCCTTACATAGAGGAGTAGTAACATCATCCTATGGAAAGATAACAACCTTTCTATTGTAAAGACCTTTATAGAGGATTCCTTTCTAAACACAGTTTTGAACTCCTGTTACAACAGGAGGAACCTTTGCTGTGCGTGTTGGTTTGGAACCAAGCCCATGGAGCTTGGTCCTCTCCACAAACTTCTTCTGAGTGAGAAGGTGCCTTTGCAGGATAAAATGGAGGACAGGAGAATGATGCAGACTGCTTTGGGGAGAAGACAGGGTGCAAATAAAGTAAATAAATAGATTCCAACCCATTGGCAAATAAACTAAATAAATAGATTCCAACCCATTGTCCTTATGGCTGAGAATTGTTTACCGAAGTCTACTGTTGTAGTTGCCATTATAATTATCTATGATCTTATCATTCATTCATTTTATAGCTTCACATAAAATTCATAATAAAAGAACATTTGAATATATAAATATATATAAATTGTATATATACACACATATATTGTATATAAATGGAACTGTTATAATGTATTACAAAAAATGAAAAGTCTTCCCCTTGAATGGATCCACCAGGAGGAGAGGGCACTGATTGGGTTACAAATCAAATTCAGAATTACTTCCTATGCCTCTTTGCTTTGAGCAAGAATGTTTCATGTGATGAACATTTGAGAAGGCAGAATTTATATTTTTCATTTGCATAATTAATAGTTGTTGTAAGGCTCAATTAATGGAGAGGGCGGTGTTTCCAAACACTTTCTATGGATGCTGTAATCCAGTTGCATTCTCTGCCGGGCCCTAATAGACAGTCTCTTCCCCCTTTGCCTACTATCCACTCTGCTTTAGATTTCATTGGTTGAGCTTCATAGTATAAGAGGATTCTACCTCAAGAGTGTGGAGGACTTGGTAGTCTATCAGTCTTGTAGAGATCCTAGTCTTGCTGTTCAATTCTGACCTTTGATTTTACAGAGTTTTTTTAGCCATTTGCAGCATAACATATATAATCTACTAAACTGGATTAAATTAGAGCACCTTCCATACAAGCAAATACTGAAAAGTTTGGAGCTTTTCTGTAAGGAATACAGGTGTGAATGGTACATTCTATATTTGAAGCTGATAAGCAGGTTTTGATAAGCAAAAATTCTTTGCACCATGAATGTATTGAATGTTCTCCCTCAAGAGTGCAGTAATGGCCAATATCCAAGATGGCTATATGAGGGGAGTTAGACAGATCCATGGAAGAAAGGTCTATCAGTTGCGGAGGACAATGCAAAGCCACTCAAGATCTATGAATGGTTTTCATGTATGTTTATGACTTCCTCTGAGTAGCTAAAATAGAGCTCATATAACAGCCCACAAGAATACTCATTACTCATGGCAAATCATGCTCAGAAAACACCACCAAGATCTAGGGACAAATACAGCCCAGCATCCTTTATTGTCAGCGATCGGTAGTTACATCCTAAGAAAAGGCCTGTTGGATCAGATCAAGGATGCTTCTCCATGGATGTTTCGCTTCACCTCCTGCAGCTTTTGGGGGCAGGGGTGGCTTTTGAATGGCATCATCATGCAATAGTCTACCCTTCCGGGTTTCCCCCTGCCTTGCTGTGCTCTTCCCCCCAACCCTGCTTTGTTATTATCTTTCTGGAAAGATCATACTCAAAGCAGGTTGGGATGCTGTGTGGTTAGGAAAGTATGAATTTTTGGACCCACCCCCATTGGTGTCATTTCCCCCCAGTATCCCCCTCATGCCCACTATTTTCCCTCAGCCACCACCAGAGGGCTTTTTGCCAGTTTAAGAAAACAAACAAACAGTAGTTGCTATATTGCTGTAGTGTTATAGCAACACATCTACTACCAATTTAAATGGCCCACCAGTGGTGTGGGAGGGGACATGGCAGTCACAAGGGGGGTAGGGAAGGGAAAATGGAGAATCCCCCAAGTGGCTGCTCTGTTGCTGCTGCGAATGCCTCTGCTTTCACAGTGGCCATGAGTACATGATATCAAATTGACCCCATGTGGAACCAGCCCAAGAGTCAATGTAGACCCAGAATCCTGGTTTTGATGGTGGTGAGCCATATGGTTCTTGGAAATTCACAAGAGATCACAAATGCAACAGTCACCCCCTGCAATTGATAATCAGGGGCACACACCCTTGGAATATTTTATATTATGTTCGTTCTATCCCGTCCCTTCCCCCGCCACAGCGGGGCTTGGAACAACATATAACAAATGTGATTAAAATCCAATAAATATATAAATACATAAAATTAACACCAGATTAAAATAAATATAATAAGCCGGTTCCATTTACCTGTTGTGGTCAATAGCCATTAATAGACATATTATTTATACATTTCTCTAATTCTGTTAAAGCCATCTAAATCTGTTGCCTCCATCACATCTTGTGGCAGTAAATCCCACATGCAAAGTTTGGATTGAAGAACTAATTTTGGGGGGGTCTGTCTTGCCAGGCATGAGGTGTGCAGAGGAAGGAAACAAGCCCTTCTAGTATTGTGTGTCTAAAGTGCCGAAGAACTAATTTTTTTGGGGTCTGTCTTGCCAGGCATGAGGTGTGCAGAGGAAGGAAACAAGCCCTTCTAGTATTGTGTGTGTAAAGTGCCGTCAAGTCGCAGCCGACTTATGGTGACCCTTTGGGGTTAGAAGGAACAAATTGTCCCATTAAAAATACAAATAAATCTCTCAAGGCAAGTAGATAAAAAACAAAAACCAGATGGAATAGAGGGACTCAATGCATCACACCTGCATTAAGAATCACATGTTCCTTCCACCAGGATGCTATTGTGGATTGCTTGTGAACGGAGGTTGCTTGTATTAAGTATGGTTTGTCGTAGGCATTGTGGACTACAAGTTGCAGCACGCAAGGAAATTCCTTCTGCTTCCCAGACATGTTTCATTCTATGTCCTTTGGATAAACTTGAAAGCACTAGTTAATAAACCTTTACACCAGCTTTCTTAATGGAGCCATGGAAGAGACATACGTTCATTAATGCAAAATTGAAAATTCACCATTCAGCTGGTTGCTTTGGTAAAAATTCACCTCCTAATGATCAGATGGAGAAGTTATTTATGGTAGAGCAAGTAAAAATGATTGAGGACTCATAAACCTTTGTGAAATTATGTGCAGGTTGGACAAGAGCTGTCATGGTTAGGCTAAAAAGCCCAAATTGAAGCAGCAGTTTTTGCCTAGTATGCAATATGGTCAGCCTGTGATCGAATCCTATCAGATAGAATCATAGAATCATAGAGTTGGAAGGGACCACCAGGGCCATCAAGTCCAACCCCCTGCACAATGCAGGAAATTCACAACTACCTCCCCCCCTCCACACCCCTAGTGACCAGAAGATGGCCAAGATGCCCTCCCTCTCATCATCTGCCTAAAAGGTCACAAAATCAGCATTGCTGACAGATAGCCATCTAACCTCTTCTTAAAAACCTCCAGGGACGGAGAGCTTAACCTCCCGAGGAAGCCTGTTCCACTGAGGAACTGCTCTGTTAGAAAATTCTTCCTAATGTCTAGACGGAAACTCTTTTGATTTAATTTGAACCAGTTCGTTCTGGTCCGAACTTCTTGAGCAACAGAAAACAACTCGGCACCCTCCTCTATATGACAGCCCTTCAAGTACTTGAACATGGTTATTATATCCCCTCTCAGTCTTCTCCTCTTCAGGCTAAACATACCCAGCTCCTTCAACCTTTCCTCATAGGACTTGGTCTCCAGACCCCTCACCATCTTTGTTGCCCTTCTCTGGACACGTTCCAGCTTGTTTACATCTTTCTTAAATTGTGGTGCCCAAAACTGAACACAGTACTCTAGTTGAGGTCTAACCAGAGCAGAGTAAAGCGATAGCATCACTTCGTGTGATCTGGACACTATACTTCTGTTGATGCAGCCCAAGACTGCATTTGCCTTTTTTAGTTACAGAATCACACTGCTGACTCATGTTCAGTGTTTAGTCTACTAAGACCCCAAGATCCTTTTCACACACACTACTGCTCAAACAAGTCTCCCCCATCCTATAATTCTGCATTTGATTTTTCCTACCTAAATGCAGAACTTTACATTTGTCTTTGTTGAAGTGCATTTTATTAGTTCTAGCCCATTTCTCCAGCCTGTCATGAGTGTGTCTGAGTTGCTACAAGAAGAAAGGTTGGTTTTTATAAGCAGACTTTCTCTACCATTTAAAGAAGAATCAAACTGGCTTTCAATCACCTTCCCTTCCCCTCCCCACAACAGACACCCTGTGAGGTAGGTGGGGCTGAGAGAGCTCTAAGAGCTGTGACTAGCCCAAGGTCACCCAGCTGGCTTCATGTGGAGGAGTGGGGAAACAAATCCAGTTCACCAGATTAGCATCCACTGCTCTTGTGGAGGAGTGGGGAATCAAACCCGGTTCTCCAGATCAGAGTCCACTGCTCCAAACCACTGCTCTTAACCACTACACCACGCTGGCTCAAGACATGAGTGCCTATTTAACAGACCACAAGGGCAGCCATTGTTAAAGTTCAGCTGAACATGTTTCTGCAGCATTTCCAAAGGAGGGCAGCTGTGATGCTCTTGTGGGTATTGCAGGGATCTTGCTCACCATGTGGAAAGAGTCAGGCCAAAGAGGACCTGAATCCTTGAGTGGTTCCGCCGGCTCCAGCTCTTATGTGCAAAACATAAATGTTTAGGAGGGCATTATAATATATTAAGATGGAAAGTTCAGAAGGACACCTTCATACAGGAATAGGTCCACTGCAGTGACTATTGCTGGCATCACCTATCATTGTAGGTATCAGCCAGCTTTTACTGCATTGCCTTATACCTTGCAATCCCCCATTCTGCATTGCTCACACAATACTTTGCCTTAGGCAGTTTGCTGTTCTCTATGTTGCTCTCATTCTCTTTGATTTTTTTGTGTTCCTAGTCCTACTACTTTCTTCTTATATTGTATGATTTCATTTTTTCTCTTTCTTTATCCTGTAATCCACTTTGTGTCTCAGTGAGAAAGGCAGGCTAGAATTAAGCTCAACCAGATTGATAGGAACATAGGAAGAGCCATGCTGGATCATAGTTGTGCAACTGGTCCAGAATCCTGTATCACACAGTAGCCAACCAGTTGCCCTGTAAAGCCGAGAAAAAAGTCAAAGAGACTAAGGCCTTCCCTGGACATTGTCGCTTCCTTGCACTGATATTCGGCAGCTTACTGCCTCTGAATGTGGAGGTTCCCTTGAGTCATCGTGGCTAGCAGCCATTGATGGATAGGCTTGCCAACCTCCAGGTGGTGGCTGGAGATCTACCGCTATTACAACTGCTCCCCAGGTGACAGAGATCAGTTCCCCTGGAGAAAATGGTCGCTTTGGCAATTGGACTCTATAGCATCAAAGTCCCTCCCTTCTCCAAACCCCATCCGCAGGCTCCACCCACAAAATCTCCAGGTATTTCCCAACCCAGAGCTGGCAACTCTATTGATGGACGTATCTTCCATAAATTAATCTAATTCCCTATGCTCTAGGCTATCGCTACATTGCGTATCAGATCCCTTAGAATAACCTCATTACACTGGAATCTCACCACTTGGTGAGTACAAAAATTATTGCATGAAACATTAGTTGACTCTTCACCTTTGGAACTTGCTCTCAGTGAGGAAGGCATTTTTCTCCCATCTCTGAAAGGTAAGCCCTATTGATTGTAGGACTGAGTACCCTTCAGAAGTGCAGATAGTATTGTACAGAACCGGGGCAGCATTCTGCTGTTGTACAGCGACACCCAGAAAATGCATCAAATAAAGTTCTGAACCCTTTCACAACAGGTGCTGGAGGGTTCCTTCCAAAGCTTTCCCTTTGATCTCTCTGAGACAACACTTTGAAAGGACTCTGTCCATTTACAGTGATCCTAAATTGGTTTTGCAAGTGAAAAGGTGTCTGTCTCTCCTTCCAGATTCCCAGGTGAAGCCTTTCTGCATATCAGGCCCCAGGCGAGTCTGTGGCCTCCTTGGAGTTAGGAGCCACACCTTGCCACGACCAACCCTTTTCAGATCAAAACTTCCCCAAATATTCTCTTCTCTCTTCGCTGTACATCATCCCACTTTTATCTTTCCATGCAAACATAATTCTTTAGTTGCTTCTGCCGGGGCATCTTTCGGTGATGGAGCGAAACCGTAGCCTGCAATAAACACGGACCCAAAGCAATTGGATGCATCTCGTTCTCGTTTGGCGAAGCAATGCAGGGAAGCCTTTTTTGCTTTCTCAAAGAGGTAAAACTGTAGCCCGCTTGAAACTGCACGGATTCCAGGACCAGCACTGGACAGATTTGCCAGTTTCTGCAAAAGAAAAGAAAGACTTTATTGTAAAAGCAAGGTGACTCCTTGCTACTTTGTTCTCTGCACTTATTCCATCAGAGAGGCTCAGGCTTGTCCAATTCATGACTCCCAGACCAGAACAAAAAAGATTTTATTAAGCAACGCGCAGACAGTTCTAGGTTGTGGATGGAGTGTCATGCGCAGCCCGGAGATCACAGATTGCTGCTGGCATGCCAGATGCACCGTCTACTGGCATGGTAATAATGGAGCGCTCCTGATTTGCCATTCATTTACATTGTACTGCCATTGATCAGAATGAACTCGTTTCCAAACTGTAATCCTAGTTCTAAACACACATAACTTGGAATTAACTTTCATTGAAATCAATGGTGAGAGTTGAGATACCTCAGTTGAGACAGAAGAAGAAGAGCTGGTTTTTATATGCCGACTTTCTCTACCTTTTATAAGGAGAATCAAACCGGTTTACAATCTCCTTCCCTTCCTCTCCCCACAACAGACACATGAACAGAAGAGCACATGAAGCTGCCTTATACTGAATCAGACCCTTGTTCTATCAAAGTCAGTATTGTCTACTCAGACCGGCAGCAGCTCTCCAGGGTCTCAGGCAGAGGTCTTTCACATCACCTACTTGCCTAGTCCCTTTAATTGCAAATGCCGGGGATTGAACCTGGGACCTTCTGCATGCCAAGCAGATGCTCTACCACTGAGCCACAGCCCTTCCCCTCGAAGGTGACTCCTTGCTACTTGTGAGGTAGGTGGGGCTGAGAGAGTTCGGAGAGAACTGTGACCAGCCCAAGGTCACCCAGCAGGCATCATGTGGAGGAGTGGGGGAAACCAACCCCGGTTCACCAGATTAGAGTCCGCCACTCATGTGGAAGAGTCAGGAATCAAACCCACTTCTCTAGATTAGAGTCCACCACTCTTAACCGCTACACCATGATGGCGACAGGGCACAAATCAGGTTGCCAACCTCCAGAAGATCTTCCAGTATAATAACTGATCTCCAGACAACAGAGATAAATTTCCTCAGGAGAAAATGGAGAGTGAGCTATATGGCATTATACCTCACTGAGGACCCTCCCCTTCCCAAACGCCACCCTCCCCAGGCTCCACCCCAAATCTCCAGGCATTTACAAACCCAGAGTTGGTAAACCTACCTATCCTGTTTCCGTGCCTCCTTCTAGACCTTGAGGAGGTACCAATGATACCTTTGTGTTTTCATAACTGATGCCATGTGCGTGTATGCATTTTGCACTTCAGCTTGGGAACCCAAGTAGAAAATGTGCCGTAAGAAGAGGCCCGAAGAAACATTTGCTCAAGTCAGAAAAGAAGCAATTAAAGTTCTCTCTTCTGGAGCAAAGCAAACAGTTACTCTTGTGGTTTCTTGTCAGGCAATTAAAAGGTGGAGACAAGTCTCAAGAGGCTTTCGAGAGGCAATATTGAATGCATCTGTGGTTTACTTCCGTTCTCAAATGTACACGTAAAAATATTATAGGATTTTTTTCTTTAATCCAGCCCAGTCTGAAAGATTTAGGACCCAACTGCAAGTTATGGGGGAGATCCAATTTGTTTTTGGAACAGCAGGAGGGAGAGGAAAGTTTAATCCTTCCCTTTTGCACCGATTTCCGGATCAGAATGCCTCCCCTCTTTTAACTGCTGTTTATTTCAACTTACAGGGGGGGCAAAAAGCAATCAGAGGGGGCACTTCCCCCGCAGGGAAAGGTTAGACACCCCTCCCTTGCTGACCTCAATAAACTGGCAATGCTCCCCACAATGGCTATCTGTCAGAAAATAAACATCTAAACATTCAAGATCCATCATGGATCTCCCCCACAAAATGATGTGCATTCTCTAGCAAGGACCGGGTCAAAACTTGAGAGTATCTCCTGGAACCCCTGTGGTGACACAGAGGATTATCAGATGGCATTCATGCAGGGGGATACCATCCACTCAATCAATCAATGATTCAATAATTTATTACAGTCATGGATCAGCAGAATAAAACATATTAAAAAGGTAAAGGTCCCTTGTGCAAGCACTGAGTCATTCCTGACCCATGGGGTGACGTCACATCCCGACGTTTCCTAGGCAGACTTTATTTATGGGGTGGTTTGCCAGTGCCTTCCCCAGTCATCTTCCCTTTACCCCCAGCAAGCTGGGTACTCATTTTACCGACCTCGGAAGGATGGAAGGCTGAGCCAACGTTGAGCCGGCTACCTGAAACCAACTTCCGTTGGGATCGAACTCAGGTCGTGAGCAGAGCTTAGACTGCAGTACTGCAGCTTACCACTCTGCACCAGGGGGTTAGCAGACTGGTTTTACGAGCATAAGAAAGGTCATGCTGGATCAGACCAAGGTCCATCAAGTCCAGCAGTCTGTCCACACAGTGGCCAACCAGGTGACTCTATGAAGCCCACAAGATGACTGCAGCAGCATTGTCCTGCCTGTGTTCCAAAGCACTTAATATAATAGGCATGCTCCTCTGATCCTGGAGAGAATAGGTATGCATCATGACTAGTATCTATTGTTACTATTAGCCATGAATACCCCTCTCCTCCATGAACATGTCCACTCCCCTCTTAAAGCCTTCCAAGTTGGCAGCCATCACCACATCCTGGGGCAGGGAGTTCCACAATTTAACTATGCGTTGTGTGAAGAAATACTTCCTTTTATCAGTTCTGAAACTCTCACCCTCCAGCTTCAGCAGATGACCCCCGCGTTCTAGTATTATGAGAGAGGGAGAAAAGCTTCTCCTTGTCCACTCTCTCCATACCATGCATAATTTTATAGACCTCTATCATGTCTTCCCTTAACTGCCTTCTTTCCAAGCTAAATAGCCCTAAGCATTTTAACCATTCCTCACAGGGCAGTTGCTCTAGTCCCCTAAGATCTAGCTGCATCCCCGGCTGAATGTATATTCCCTGATGCACTGCACATCAATGAACCCATGGAAGAAGCTTCTTTAAAGCCTAGAAAATCTATATGGACAAAACCTGCAAGTCTTACTGGCTCAGCTGGTTGACATAACAGTTTCTCCAGTCTGGGATTTTTATACTGTCTCCAAGGGCTTCATCTACCACCCTTACCATGAAACCTCCCAAACCTGGTTTGGCTGACGGTTGGGATTTCTAGTAAAACTGGATTCCAGCTAGACCAGCAACAAAACTGCAAGTCTGGCAGAACTTCAGAGACTCAACCTTTTGAACTTGAAAGATCTTCAGATGCTGCACCCTTTGAAGGGAAGACACAACAAAGGTTCTAGTAGTGCCTTACATTTTAGCAAATTGATTGTGGCGTGAGCTTTTGTAGGAAGGAGCCTCATTCCATCAACGAATGGGAGGCTTGAAAAGCCCTTTTCAAATTGTATGTTTTATTTACGAATTTTCAGCATCAGCCTGCATTTTTCCTACAGCCCTTAAACCAGCAATAGTCGTAAGTAGAAATATGAAAAATGGCATTACAAAAATATGGCATTACAAAAATATGGGACATTGCATGTTTGCAAGCCGGTTTGCAAAAGGAACGCTTGATAGACTATGTATTCCCTGGCATACATTTCAGTTCTCACCCCTCATTTCAAAGGCTCGTTTGAGTAACCTTCCCAAATTATTACGACAAGTTTCCCTTATATATGAAAGGCTGCAGGTTGAGAGAAGACATTCACAGATCCACGGCGGACGTGGAGAAGAAGCAAGTGCCAGGTAAATCCGGTGCAGAGTCCATGAAAAGCAGCCTGAGATTATCATTCGTTCCACTCACTAAATCAAACATTTGTTCCTCTCCCCAGACAAGAGGGAAAAGAGAAGGGGCGGGCAGAACGCCTTGTGTTGCTGTCAGTCTCTCTCCCCGCCCCCCTCCATTCCCTTGTGCTTCTCTTCTGTGCCTCTATTTATTTTCCTTCTTTGCCGTGCAAATAACCAACCATCTTCCAGGGGGCTGAGCCCAACCCTTTTGTGCCCCGAAGCCATTGCTGTGTCTTTTCAGAGAAAATTGATTCTTTGGAATGCTGTGTGTGCACATACTTATCTGAGTCCTACAGCCCACACCTGCTGAACAGGTAAACCAGATCCTTAGCAATGGGCCTCAGCAGCTACATTCCAGCTTGGCAAGCGATTGCTCTCTAATTGCTACCTGTCAAACAGGTAAACTAAGCTCTTGGACCGAGTCCAAACAAGCGCATGTTCCCACGAAATCCTAAACCTCCCAACCTTTGACCCCAGTGCAAGCCCACAAATTATTTTAACCAGGCCTGATTGGGGGAAAAAAGAGGATTGCGTTCTCCACTAGTAGCACAAAGGGCTTCACTTCCCTCTGTGGCAATAAAATAAAATAAATAAATTATCCTGCCTGCAATAATTCCCGTCATGAAGGACTGCAGCATTCTAGAGAGGAGCGGTCATTTGCTGCATCCAGTAACAGGAAGATGTCTCCAAACCTTAATCTTATTGTTAGGATTGCCAACCACCAGGTACTAGCTGAAGATCTCCTGCTATTACAACTGATCTCCAGCCAACAGAGATCAGTTAACCTGGAGAAAATGGCCGCTTTGGCAATTGGACTCTATGGCATTGAAGCCCCTCTCCTCCTCAAACCCTGCCCTCCTCAGGCTCCACCCCAAAAACCTCCTGCTGGTTGCAAAGAGAGACTTGGCAACCCTACTCATTGTCTATATAAAGGCGGCAGTTACTGATGGTTGATCTCAACACTGGTTCGTCAATGCGGGGATGTAGGGTTGCCTGGTCCCTCTTTGCCACTGGCAGGAGGTTTTTGGGGTGGAGCCTGAGGAGGGCGGTGTTGGGGGAGAGGAGGGACTTCAATGCCATAGAGTCCAATTGCCAAAGCGGCTATTTTCTCCAGGTGAACTGATCTCTATCGGCTGGAGATCAGGTGTAATAGCAGGAGATTTCCAGCTAGAACCTGGAGGTTGGCAACCCTATGGGGATGCCAAGAGGCCAAGTTTCCTGCGGTTAAACAGCTTCTGCTCTAGAGTGGCGCTGGGGACAGGTAGAACAGGCACTACTTGTTCCTTTTGATTTTGTTCAGGCTTGCCCTCTTAGAAAGCAGCAGAATAACAGGAGCAACATACACTGAAGAACCGAGCCTCCCCAAGCCGAGGCTTATGCAATAGCAGTGCTGTTGTGCAGCTAATTTCCATTGGATGTGTAAAATAGAAATTCATCTCAGGGAAATGGTTAGACTATCCAGCAACTGGGGGAAAGCAAGGTGGGCCCCTGCGGGTCTGAAGGTCCCGGTCCCACGTGCAGCAGAACTGCTAGAGAGGAGCGATAATTGCATTATGTTTAGGAGGCCTAAATAAAAGCAAGCAAGTTTTTAAGCAGCAATAGAAAGACCAGGCTACCATGCCGTGAACGATAATGCTGCAGTGATAGTCTTTGATTTCCCCCCCCAGAACTTTCATTTTTTTCGTTACCACATGCATATGTAAACAAGTACATATTGTCTTTACCTTACAAGCCAAGAGTCTCTGAGAGATTAAAAAATAATTAGGTAACCAAGAGGATGGGAAAAACCAAACAAAACGGATAAAATACTAAGATTAACACTGGACAAAAATTAATGGAACGTAGAGAAATAACATCAAAAGATTGAAACAGCAGCTACATATACATAGCCTCTTGATATAGCATCTTTCCCTTATGTTGAATTTTTTTTTAAACAGGCTAGTGGCAAACATACGTATCTAATAAGTCACTTTCCACTAGCAAGAACAAGTAATGTAATCAATCATCACTTCAGGGTGGCTGTTTATTTATTTTTCAGATTTCTAGCTCACCCTCCCCGGCCGCAGCCAGCTCAGGGCGGGTAACAACATCTAAAACCATACCACAAATCGTAATAACAGCAATGAACAATCAATATAAAACCCTATAGCAAACAATAATTAAAATCGACAATCAAAATTGCAGATGGCATACAGTTCTCACTGTGATGGCTGAGATAAACTAACAGCCACCTCTCCAAGTCCATACCAGTTTAGCATATGGGAAGGGGGAAAGGTAGGGAGGCCAGTGAAGATGATACCCACGGCTGTCCTCAAATATAGGCCTGGTGGAAAAGCTCTGTCTTAGAGGCCCTGCACAACTCTTTAAGGTTCTCCCCCCTTTAAGTAGGGTTGCCAAGTGCTCGGTGGCGGCAGGCAAACCCCTGCTAATCCACCCGGGTGCCCATCGACCAGCTGAGGGTCGGCAGGCAAGCATGCACGTGCACCTGCATGCCGTGGCATGTCACTTCCGGTTTACACCCAGAAGTGCTGCATTGCAACGGGCCTTTTACCACTCAGACTGGGAGTTTAAGTGGTAAAAGGCCCCTTGTGATGTGGCACTTCCGGGTGTAAACGCAACGCAAGGGACCTTTTACCACTCAAACCAGTTTGAGTGGTAAAAGGCCCCTTGCAATGCTGCACTTCCAGGTGTAAACAAGAAGTGATGTGATTGCGTCATGCAATCTGGGGCCAAAAACCTCCCGCTGGAGGAGAGGGGGGACCTGGCATCCCTATCTTTAAGGTTGTTGCTCCCCCCTTCATTTTTCTTCTCAGAGCCACAACAACAGCAGCAACAACAACAAAGTCTTATTTCAACCGTTGTGCATATTTATCGTATAACGTGGGGTTCCTGGCAGGAAAGTTGGGAAAAGTGATGATCGGACGACAGGGCATTCATGGCTCAGGGCCTTCTTTTGGAGCTCTGTCCATTGCATCTCCCATTCAATACAGGTATAAGGATACTGCCCAAGATGCTACTGAAGGGCACCCAGCTCCGCCTCCCTTCATCCCCTTCATCTACGGGGGTTACCGCACTTTGTATTCCCAGCGATGTTTGAAAATGTTACAAAAAACATCGCTTTAAAAGGGTTTTTGGATACCATGGCTTATAAATGGTTGGAAGATGTCTTCACAGCTAAAGGGGCCAAACAAAGTGCAAACAGTAATTTTTATAACGTTTTCAAACTCTTAATACATCGGTGGGAATACATAGAAAGTGCGGACAGTATTTTTTATAACATTTTCAAACTCTTAATACATCACTGGGAATACAAGTGCGGTAACCCCCTACGTCTTGGGCAGCCCCCAACCTTACAGTCTTACAGCTGGTCTATGTGTTAACCTTATTCTTATTGCAACTTGCTTCTGCATGGTAACTCGCCCAACCCTACTGCAATGTCTATTCATGATTGCTACATGGATCTTTCTGATTGTGTGGGGAGATTATTTTCTATTGGCACAGGATACTTACGGGAATATTTGTCATTTATATGGACTAAGAGGATCCCTGTGGGGGAGAAGTTGTTATAGACAGAGAGATACACCATGGAAGAGTATAGGCTGGCCCTTGTCCAGTATCAAATTACTGTTGTGTGTGGATTGGCCTTGAATGGTTTATTCAAGGCCAATCCATTAAAGTAATGGTTTGCAGACTTCCTGGCCTGAGGAAGCGTGGGGTAGAGAGAGACTTATCATCAATAGTTTCGCCTAGCCTTCCTAACAGTGCAATCCTAAAGAGAGTTACTCCAGTATAAGCCCATTCATTTCAATGGACTTAGACTGGAATAACTCTGTGTAGAATTGCACTGTGAGTCTCTTGGACCTGATTTTGATAAGCCGAGGGTCTGATTCAGTAAGAGGCAGCTTCATGTATGCCTCTGTATTTTATAAGCAATAAGCCTCAGGAATTGTTCAGGAGAGCATTTTTATAAAGTTTTATAAAGTCAGCAGGGTTCTCAGTTTAATATCTCAAATTTTTTCAGGCAGTTACTACTCCCTCGGCATTATTGTTTGTTGTGCATTGTTTATGATGATGATGTTTTATTGCATTGTTTTCTACTTGTGTAATCTAGTTTTATTGCATTGTTGGTAGCACATATTACAGTGTTTTTATTGCATTGTTTTCTAATTCTTTCATCTTCCCCGAGTCTCAACAAGAAAGGCAGACTATAAACGAAGAGCAGTAAGTTAGGAAGTAAATAAATCAGAGTAGCTCCTGTGCAATAGGAAGAATACTTGACTGTTACAATCTGAAGCAGAGTTACACCATTCTACATCCAGTGGCCCTAGAAGGGTGTAATTCTGCTTAGGATTGCACTGTAAATGACCCAGTCACGTGTATAAAGCCAATTTGCATGAGTCTTTCCCGCATAGCGAGGCTATAAGGAAGATGCCTATTTTGTGGGGGAAAGCTGTGCAGACTCGGGTGGGGCCACTGACATATTCTCTCACTGGAGCTGAACCGGTTCTAAGGCAAATGGATCCCAGGTAGTTTGGAAAACCTCTAAAGGGCATCTTAATTGGGGTAGGTTAAGTGAAGTGTTGTTTTTTTTAAACAAGTGCAGGACGGTTATATCAGACTGTGAACACCAGACAAAGTGAGACTTTTAAACATCAGACGTGATGGGAAATGTCTAATGCTGGCACAATTGTGCCTAGTCAGGTATTACAAAACATCATCTCTTCCACAACTCCCTCTGCACACACCATTTTACTAAGGATCCAGACTATTGCAAGAATGTTGCTTTTGTTTCCTTTAAACAAAGAGCACTTTATAACATTGCGGACCACCTTTGCTGACACAGCAGTAACCTCACCAGGAGCAGCTGACACACAAAAGGGATGGAAAGAAGTAAAAAAAAAAAGAAGCAGCAGCAAATTTTCTGTTCTTTTACTAATGTTGAACATTGCTGCGCATTCCCTCCCTGCAACCTGGAACAGTGTTGCTGGTATTTGCGTGTGAGATAGGGTTGCCTGGTTCCTCTTTGCCACCGGCGGAAGGTTTTTGGGGCAGAGCCTGAGGAGGGCAGGGTTTGGGGAGGGACTTCAATGCCATAGAGTCCAATGGCCAAAGCGGCCATTTTCTCCAGGTGAACTGATCTCTGTCGGCTGGATATCAGTTGTAATAGCAGGAGATCTCCAGCTAGTACCTGGAGGTTGGCAACCCTAGTGTGAGAGCTCTATGGAGAGAGCCATGGGGAAGTAGTGATTCTAGTGTTAGACAAGGACCTGGGAGACCCAGCTTCAAATCGCCACTTGGCCATGACGCTGACTGGGTGAGCTAGGACTGGTCACTCTTGTTCAGCCAACCTACCTCACAGAGAATCCCTTGGAAGAAGGGTGGGGTAAACATGTACTAAATATAACTAATATATATTCCTAAGAGGAACTGTATTTACCCAGCTAGCCTGGAGGCAACACAAGAGAATCTGTGTGGTACAGTAGTTGGTCTAGGATCTGGGAGGCCCAGGTTCAAATCCCCACTCTGCCATAGAAGCTTGCTGGGCTACTCTCAGCCTAACCTACCTAGCAGGGTTGTTATGAAGACAAAATGGAGGAGAGGAGAACAATGTAAGGCCCAATGGGTAAAAAGGCGAGGTATAATAAATAATTAAATAAAACAACCAAATCAGATAAGCAGGAGTTCAATCAAATGTAAGTGATGCTTGAAGTGATCACTTTCAATTGAATGTGGATTTCTATTATATCTCTGGCATACCTATGGAATTTAAAAGTATAAATGTTTTTGTTTCTATAAGAATGCAAATATACCCAATATTTCAGAGACAATTGCAAACCTTTGCTTATGTATCTCAATTTCAGCCATCTGAGAGGTAGGAAAGAATAAAAATAAATGTTAGAGAAGAAATTCTGTAATAAGCAAAAGCACGTGTATTATTTGTACGTACACACAGAGTCACATTATGTAGGACTACCAGAATATTTTGATATCATATTAAACTTTATATTCAATAATGTCCTATATTAAATATTAACTTTCCCCCAAATTAGTCACATTTATACAATAAACTTATTCTTTAAAATATGTTGTGTGGATCCACAGTGTATGTGGGAACAATCACTATATAATGCTATTCTCATATTAAAAAATTCATACCACACATTTTGAGTAAAACGCTGCCTTAAAAATACTGCATTCATTCCAAAAGGGGGGTAGGAGTTTTCTCCCCAGTGCTCCCCCAAATTTCCCAGTTGAAAAACTGAGCAGAGTCCTCTGACTTTTTCATGCTAAACATTTTGAGTGAGAAAAAATCTTGTCTTAAGAAGCATCCCACTCATTCCAAATAGTCCACAGGAGTTTTTTTTGTTTTTTTTTGTTTTTACTTCCCCCCCCCCCCAATTTCTCAATTTTTCCATCACAATTTTTTTAAAGACCTTGGGAAACCACTTGGGTAACATTACCACATTTCCCGGTCTTCTTCTGGGTCCTCACATCTCTATTGCATATCTCTAATGGTTATTTCCAAAAAGGGAGGGGAGGGGAGAGAGGGAGTCCATCAGGCTCTGAAACACTCCTAGATTAGGAAATGAGGAATGCTGCATCCGTACCACACTTATCAGGCAGTCAGGGCTGGCACGGGGCTGCCCCAAGCACCATCCTTCTGTATTACCCCTGCTCAGGGTTGCCAGGTCCCTCTTTGCCACCAGCGGGAGGTTTTTGGGGTGGAGCCTGAGGAGGGCGGGGTTTGGGGAGGGGAGGGACTTCAATGCCATTGAGTCCAAAGCAGCCATTTTCTCCAGGGGAACTGATCTCTATCGCCTGGAAATCAGTTGTATTAGCAGGAGATCTCCAGCTGGTACCTGGAGGTTGGCAACCCTATCCCTGCTGGGTTCGACGTTGTAGAGCCTTGTGGGGTCATGAGTAGACAGGTATGGCCACATGAGCTCCAACACAGACATGCTGGATTTAAAAGGTGCAGTGGGACAATAAAAAAAAGTTTTAAGCACATGATGTTGCAGGATTCCAGTGCCATGTTTAAATCAAGTTGCCAGTCCTCTATGTGCACTGTGCTGCCACACCAGCAGCGAATTCACCAGTGGCTATGGCATGCTAATCGCAGAAGGGATAGTGAACTGATTAAATATGACAAGAGACTGCATGTTGTGGTATTTGGTACACACACGAGCATTTTAAAATGGGGCATCACGAAAGCTTGAACGTGACCTAGTTATTCAGGCGTAAGAAGCCCCATAGTAGACATGGGGAATATTCATAAATATGGCAAAAGTTTTTAATGCATTGCACTTGGGGATTTAGACTTTTCCTGTTTATATTTTATTTTGAAGCAAGAGGGGAAAGAATGGTCTTGCTTTGCAGATTAGAAAGGTTCCTGCTGAACGTTCCCATGATTTCAAATTTGCAAAATGGCAGGGTAAGCTTTTTAGAGCCATGCCTAATTACACGGTTTTGCGAACTGGGCACTGTAACACATGTTTAATATTCACAGAATTGCACGATCGTTTTCTGTTGCCAATGTACATTTGCTTAATTGCTCTTAGCAACAGTCATATTTGGTCACATGGGGCTTCTTGGAGTGTGCTTCACTTGGGTTAGGTGGAGACTGGGAAGGGCTCACATCAACTGTCAGCGACTAATTATTGACTAATCCTGACGGGTGAAATTCCCACACATCATGAAGGCATCGTTGGGTGACTTTCCCGATTAGCAACACAACACCCAACACTGAACAGTGCGTCTATGTTTTTCTTTCCCTTTCTGAGTTCCCTAGGCTAATGTACATTAATCCAATTTGGTTATATACACAAATTTATTGCTTAGAAATTGTCCACATGGACCAATCCAGCGAAATCTGCATGAAATGTTGTCAAGCGAGCAGGAGGGTTTTTTAATTATTAAATTTATGTCCCGCCCTCCTGGGTAAAGCCGGGCTCATTCCAGAGGGCTTGTCATGTTAGTCTGTTGCAAAGAAAACAACCAGCCCCTTAAAATGTAACAGACTAATAATGCAATATGGGGTCCATACGGGGTCACGTAACTGAATTTGGGGGCCGGGAAAAAAATTGGCAACAGTAAACAGTAAAATTATATGTATACCAAAGAATTGTTTTAAAATAAATTTCTTTATGATTTATTATCAGTAAATGTTTGATTTATATACCTATTCTATAGACCTATATACCTGGGGTCGTGTGAAAATTTCTCAGGCAAAAAGGGGTCACGAGTGAAAAAAGTTTAAGAAGCCCTGGACTAGAGTAACTCTGCAGAGGATTGCAGAGATCCAGTCTGGTGTAGTGGTTAGAGCACCAGGCTAGGATCTGGAAGATCCAGATTCAAAAATCCCTTTGAAGTTTGCTGGGTGACCTTGGGCAGATCAAACATACCCAGCCTAGCCTACCTCACAGGGTTGTTGGGAAGATAAAATGGAGGAGAGCAGAATGAAGTAAGCCACTTTGGGTTTGCCTGGGGGGAAAGGTGGGATATCAATGAAGTAAATGAATAAATAAATAAATTGCACTGTTAGTGTGGAATATGATTTTGTGATCTAAACCCCACTTCATCAAATGCAGTTGCGGTTTGGGGTTCTTCTTGCTCAGTTCCACTGATAGCAATTCTTGACCTGGATTTCTCTCTGGCCCACCGCAGACGGAAGGTTACCAATTTCTTAACCATGTTTAGGAAACTGGTAGCCTGGAGCACACACATACACTCTGCTCCCTCTCATGGTTCATATTGACATCCATAAAAAAAGGTAAAGGTCCCCTTTGCAAGCACTGGGCCATTCCTGACCCATGGGGTAACGTCACATCCTGACATTTACTAGGCAGACTTTGTTTACGGGGTGGTTTGCCGGTGCCTTCCCCAGTCGTCTTCCCTTTACCCCCAGCAAGCTGGGGACTCATTTTACCGACCTCGGAAGGATGGAAGGCTGAGTCAACCTTGAGCTGGCTACCTGAAACCAACTTCCATCGGGATTGAACTCAGGTCATGAGCAGAGTTTTTGACTGCAGTACTGCAGCTTACCACTCTGTGCTCCAAAAAGGGAAGGAGGGACTTTATCCACGAGAGGGAAACATGCCACATTTCTTAATCATGCATAGGAGATCAGGAGTGTTACATCTGCACCGAACTGTCATGACTGGCTCAAAGAGGTTAGCCACTTTGAGCCATGAGGAAAAGTGGGGTATAAATGTTTTAATAAAGACATTTTGTTACCCTGAGCATAGCGCTCCCACTGGGTTCCATGTCTTGGAGTAGCGGTAACTGGTGGCACATCCATGCAGACTCCAAGGTGGGCTGCAGAGGTGCTGTGATGCCTGTATTGCAGCCTGGAGGGCAGATTCTGTAGCCCCATCTTAGAGTCAAGCGGCAGCATGAGTAGGACATGTCTCCTCCCAGGTCACCCTCTGCAACCGGTTTGGGACCCATGCAGCAATGGCATGGATGCAGCAACAACTGGCCCAAACTCCATCTTGGCACCCCTGCCAATTTGATGCCCCAAGCAGGTGCTTGGGTTGCATAGGCTTTGAACTCACTGTGGGCAGATAATTGTTTGCTGCAGGGCTAAAACCTGGGGCATTTCCACTGGGACACACGGAATGAATTGGAGCCTGCATTCAGAAGTCACAAGTAAACCAATTTGTTTGTAATGGGCATGGATGTGGGTCACAGTCGGGCTTGTGGTCTTCTTTCCACCTCCCCTTGTGTGTCATTTTTTCCCCCTGTCAAGTTGCAACTGACTTAGGGCGACCCTGTCAAGTTTTCAAGGCGAGAGACATTCAGAAGTGGTTTGCCATTGCCTGCTTCTGTGTAATGACCCTGGACTTCCTTGGTGGTCTCCCATCCAAATACTAAGGAGGGCTGCCCCTGCTTCGCTTATGAGATCTGATGAGATTGGGCTAGCCTGAGCTATCCAGGTCAGGGCTTGTGTGTCATGCCAAGATCCAGCTCCAAATGGGTGTGACATGAGAATGCAGCAATCTGAGGTTTCTTCCTTTCCCAGGATTCTTAACCAAAATTCAACTCAGGTTTGTTCGTGATGTCTGAAGCGACCCTGCATCTCTTGCATGTTTTGTCTCACATCCAAACACTGCTGACGTGGGAGGTAATTCAGAAGAGGAATCATAACGACAATGCAAACAGTGCAGATTTTACATTGTATTAAAAGATATATTTAAAACAATTTATGTGTGAAAATGCCCTTAGCTGTCTGAAATGCTGACTGTACGTTTTCTTGGTAAGCATTCAGGGTGTACAATTGATTAGTCCTTGCATTACTATACATACTACAACAATAGCAGTTCTCAGCCTTGAGCTTTCAATTAAATGTGTCAGATTTATAAATACCCAGGCTCTTTTAATAAGGTTTTAAGTTAGTCTGTTCTAAAAAAAAAAAAAACTACTCTCATGTCACTGTCTAACCATGATACAGTGCTGCTGGTTACCTCTGCAAGTTTCCAGAGTGGGGTTGTGGTTAGACTAGGCTGCGGAAGACCCAAATTCATATACCCATTCTGCCCTGGAAGCTTGCTGAGTGAATTTGGGACAGTCAATCTCTTGCTCAGCCTGACCTTCCTCACATGGTGGTTGTTGTTGTTATGTGGAAAAAATGGAGGTAGGATGATGTCATAAGACGCTTTGGGTGTGTCCCCCCCCCCATTGGGCAGAAAAGCGGGGTATAAATATCGACATAATTAAAAACTACATGCCACTTTGTCTTGGAAGTAAGCCTCATTGATATGAATAGCCCTTACTCTCAAGTAAGGTTATTCAAAATGGTGGCCTTGAAGGTATAGCTATGCTATAGATTTAAACTGGTTGAACTGTTATACCTCTCCTGAGGAAACAGGTAGTTAAAAGCGGAAGGGCTGAGGAACTGGGAGAGAGGATTCTCCACATACTCTCCCTGGCAACATTCTGTCCCAAAGAAATCCACAGTAATTCAGCTTGCATAAAGACAATGAAACTTTGCAAAGGTGCCCACAGTGACTCAAAGTCCTAGCGCTGCCCCATCTTTCCTCTTTGCTGTTGCTAGCAGAATTCATCTGCACAGATTAGAAGTCATTTTCTTGGATGGATTCCCAGGACCAAGTTCTATTGGTCCAGAGCCAACTGAAACAGATCAAGGCAGAAAACATCCATTCGCTCTAACCCGTCTTTGGAGCAGATATCACATACGTCTTACACCAGAATACTTAATTTACTTCGTTTGCCACTCTGTGAAGTGGTTGGAAGGCAATAGGGACAAAGTTACCTTTTTTTTGCATTTATATAGCGTCAACAAGGGGGAGCTGTCCACAGAGGTCATTGCTACTAGCACCCCAATCGTCAAGTATATTTTCTTGGGGGGGTATTTCATAACGTGCATGTCTTCAGTAAAGGGCAAGGTGAAGGAAAAGTCTGACTATGCCTTTGGGTGGCAGACAGAAAGTAATGTTGTGGAAACAACTCGTGAATAACCACGCAAATTCCACATGCTCGATCCAACTAGAGTCCTATACTGGAAACAAATAAGCACATGTCTTTTCTGCCTATACTACCATAGACAGGCAGTGTGGCATGGTTAGTGTGCTGAACTGCGAACTGGGAGACCCAGGTTCAAATCCTCACTCTGCCATGATGCTTGTGTGACCTCAAATCGGTCCCGCTGGCTCTCAGCCTGAGCTACCTCACAGGGTTATTGTGAAGATAAAATAGAGGTGGGGAGAACCATGTAAGCCACCCTTAGCTCCTTGCAGTAAAGTGGGATAGAACTATACTAAATAAATAGACATCAAACACGCTCAGCAGCTTGTAGTGCAGAATATCCTGATGGTTTTAGACAGCTGGTAAAAAAATTGGTTAATTTGGTAGCAAAATTTGTTAATTTCTGCTCCAGAAAAAGAAGAGTTGGTTTTTTATATGCCGACTTTCTCTACCACTTACAGAAGAATCAAACTGGCTTACAATCACCTTTCCCTCTTCTCCCCACAACAGACACCCTGTGAGGCTGAGTTTGCAGAGAACTGTGACTAGCCCAAGGTCACCCAGCTGGCTTCATGTTTAGGAGTGGGAAAACCAACCCGGTTCACCAGATTAGCGTCTGCTGCTCATGTGGAGGAGTGGGGGATCGAACCTGGTTCTCCAGATCAAAGTCCACCGCTCCAAACCACCGCTCTTAACCACTACACCACACTGGCCACAAAGTCCACCCAGCATCACTCTTCTTACCTCCCAGCCCATGTTTCCTCTGTGGGCTTATCTTCATCACCCCTCTTTCTTTCTCTTCCTAGCTTCATTTCCCATGTATACACCATCGAGGCAACTTATCTTCCCTGATGGCTGAAATAATATTCAACAGGGTCCAACTTTGACTTCTGAACTCCGCTTCAAGCTTTTGTTAACAGTGGCTGAAAAGCAATTTCCGAGAAACATATGACCAGGCCCTTTTAAAAGGGTTGTCTTAAAGGATCAAACAGTGCCTGCTACCATGCTCCATTCATCTGATCATCCTTATTTAGTCTGGCCTTTGTGAGAAAGTTCCAGAATTTCTTCCATCAGTTCAGCTGATAGACTATAACTTACACGGTTCACGCTGGCTTCTCAAACACCTTTCCCTTTGTCACTTTTAGAATTACCCTAGGCAGAGTACATGGTTGGCATGCACCCTCATGTCAAAAACCTTCCCATAGGTGGAAAGCTAGTAGATCAAGGAGCAAACCGGGCTGGAAGCTTTCTGCAAGGTATCCACCTGAAACTTTTTAAAACACTGGAGCATTTTCAAATAAACAAATCCCTCAGTGTCTGAAATGATATAGTTGGTCAGCTTAACCTACTCCGCAAGGTGATGGTAAGAATAAAATGGGGAAGGGGGGTAGAACTAGGTAACCACCCAGTTCCTAGGTGGAAGGGCAGAGTACAAGTGAGAAGTATTATTAAAAGAAAAGCAGATGAAAAACTAGGTGAACACAGATTTGCTGCTAAACATTACCTGCAGAAACACTATAATCTTTAAATAAGTCATCACATGATTGATTAAATGCATGCCAATTAGTGTTTAAAAGCCTTTAATCAGTGGACAGCCTCAAGGTAGGACTGACAATACAGGCGGCATGTGTGTGTACGTTTCTCCGCATCCTCTGTTAAGATGAAAGGATTCTGGAACCAAGTTCTTAAGGAGCCCCCATGTTGTAAAGATATGGTGGAATTAGCAAGTCATACTTGTAAGGTGCCACAACATTCCTCCCTCTACCCAAGTTCTGGCAACGGTGTTCTAGTGTGGCTGACACCACACCTAGCATTAGCTCATCGTTATTATAGAGAAAGTAAGATTATTGCAATCAAAGTGGACCATGGATATATATGCCCATGTACCACATGAACACACATGAAGCTGCCTTTTACTGAACCAGACCCTTGGTCCATCAAAGTCAGTATTGTCTATTCAGACCGGCGGCAGCTCTCCAAGGTCTCAGGCTGAGGTCTTTCACATCACCTACTTGCCTTTAACTGGAGATGCTGGGGATTGAACCTGGGATCTTCTGCATGCCA
The DNA here is from genome assembly GCF_029931775.1 of Euleptes europaea. NCBI lineage: Eukaryota > Metazoa > Chordata > Lepidosauria > Squamata > Sphaerodactylidae > Euleptes > Euleptes europaea. The sequence goes on along the minus strand of NC_079319.1, from coordinate 24,334,152 downwards.
AGCAGATGCTCTACCACTGATCCACGGCCCCTCCCCCTTTGCATTGATTGCAAGACTGGTATTGAGTCTCTTGCCAACTCTGGTTACAATACTAATGTTTCATGTTTTTTGCTGGTATACATTGTTATTTTATGATGATTCTAATTCAATTGCTGATTCTGAATCACTTGGAAGATTTTTGCAGGATTCAAACATGTTCATAAAGATAGTTTCAGAGAGTAGCTGTGTTGGTCTGCAGTAAAACAGTTAGGTTTGAGCCCAATAACACCTTAGAGACCAACAAGATTTTGGGGGTAAGAGCTTTTGAGAGTCAACACTCCCTTGGTCAGATATATTGTCATTAAAATAGATAATAAATAACTGGCATTTGAGGGCCATTTTCATTCAAGTGTGCACACTTGCATGCAGAATGCTGAGACACAAATAAAAAGTACTATCTAACAACAGATGGGAGTGAACATTATTACTCTTTCAATTGGATCTTGTTTTAAACTGGCCTCTTGTAGTAAAATCCCTCCCTTCCTTTCTGTAATGTAGATATAATTGGCCAGATAGATTTACACTTGTTATGGATCAAGATGACTCACAAAAGCTTACGCTGGAATAAATTTTGTTAGTCTATGATTCTTTGAGGTGCCCACTGTGGAGCTGTTGATTCATTCTGCAGTTATCTATTTGGATGCACTGACCGTTTTCAGCTAGCATGTAGCTGCCTATCCATGACACAGCAAGTTTTATAGGATCTTTTTCTACAGTGAGGTTTAAGTTAGTGAAAAGACAAAATAATAGAATCATAAGAGTTGGAAGGGACCACCAGGGTCATCTAGTCCAACCCCCTGCACAATGCAGGAAATTTACAACTACCTCCCCCCAACACCCCCCAGTGACCCCTACTCCATGCCCAGAAGATGGAAAAAAACAAAACCCACTCTCAAGGATCCCTGACCAATCTGGCCTGGAGCAGTTATGTGTGTCCTGCTCCCCAGTGTGCAGCTGGACCTCTTATCTGAGCTAGCTGGCCTACTGCGTCCCTATGATAGGACCCTTGCTGAGCACTCTCGGGCAATTGCAATTCTCAGAACTTTCAGTCAGGCTGAGGGTGTGTGTGTGTCTCTGTGTGTAAAGTGCCGTCAAGTCACAGCTGACTTACAGCCACCCAGTAGGGTTTTCAAGGCAAAGACTAACAGAGGTGGTTTGCCACTGGCTTCCTCTGCATAGTGACCCAGGTATTCCTTGGTGGCCCCCCATCCAAGTACTAACCAAGGCCGAACCTGTTAAGCTTCTGAGATCTGATGAGATCAAGCTAGCCTGGGCCATCCTGGTCAGGGCCAGGCTGAGGATGAATAGACTGCCCTGTTACTAAGCAGCAAGCACATCACCCTTCTCCTTTAACTGTCTAAAGCAGGGGTGTCAAACTCAATTGTTAAGAGGGCTGGATAGGACATAAATATCACTTGGTAGGGCAGGCCATACCTCACCAGCACATATTGGGGGTGGGGTGGTTGCCTCAGCTGGCTCGTGGGCTGGATAAAAGATCTCAAGGGGCTGGATCTGACCCTTGGGCCTTATGTTTGACAGCCCTGGTCTAAAGCCTTGAGCTTGCTTTGTCAATAAACAAGGAGTGTACTGAAGGACTTGCTTCCTTATTCCAGTACAAAAAGACAAATGGGCTCAGAATTAGCAGGTTTATTTACACTCTCCACAATTCCTCCTCTGCCTTCACTTACAAAAATAAATATCTAGGCATCTTTGCTTTGTTTGTTGTTCACTTTATTTTTACTAAAACACCTTTAGTCTTATACAGTTCTAGCCTACAGATGTTCTAAAGATACACATATATTTAGTTAAAGACCAAGGCTTTAACCAAGGCTGACCCTGCTTAGCTTCCGAGATTGGGCTAGCCTGGGCCATCCAAGTCAGGGCACCTACTACCTGGGATCCTTTTAAATGGATTTTTTTTTTTTGCCATCAAGTCACAGCTGACTTATGAAAACCCTGTAGGGCGGGGGTGGGGAATCTTTTTTCTGCCAAGGGCTATTTGGACATTTATAACATCATTCGCGGGCCATCCAAAATTATCAACTTAAAAATTAGCTGACCAAGCCCCAAGCAGGCAGCTGCCCTAGATGACCCCCCCACACACACACGGGCAAGCAGGCAGGCATCCAACCAGTGGCGCACTCGTCCACCTAGTGGCACAGGATGGTCTGTTGCACCAGCCGGGTGTAGCTGTCCAGCCGAACGCTGGAGTTGCTCCTGCTCCGCATGGTCGGGGCCGGATTCTACAGCGGGCTCCTGCTACCTCTGCCTGCAGGGATGAAATGAGGACACACTGGCTAAGAACTGCCCCCCCCAGCACATTCTGGCCCTGCCTCCTTTAACCCCTTCATTGTCACCACTTCCACCCCCAGCCCTCTTGTAGTGGGGAATTGAACCCTCTTGTAGTACAGCCCTCTTGTAGTACATCCCATATAGAGGGAATGTAGTACAGCCCTCTTGTAGTACAGAGGGACCTTCATGGTCCAGGTGGGAAAGGATTAACACAGTTTCTTGGGCGGATATGTTCCTTTTCTCAGCAAAACAAACTCACATCTGCCTTGAATAGAGCAATTCCTATTATTGGGAGGGGGTGGATCACCAGTCTTAGATCCTTCTGAGCTAGAGATCTGCCATGAAGGGCAAGACCAAATGATTTCGCGGGCCTTAAATGGCCCCCGGGCCTGACGTTCCCCACCCCTGCTGTAGGGTTTTCAAGCAAGAGATGTTCAGAGGTGGTTTGTCATTGCCTGCCTCTGCATCATGACCCGGGTATTTCTTGGATGTCTCCCATCCAAATACTTGCCAGGGTCAGAGTTGAGTGTGTGAGTGGTCACCCAACAAGCTTCCATGGGGATTTGAACCTGGGTTTCCTAGGTCCTAGTCCGACACCTTGACCACTACACCATGCTGGCTCTCTGAATGCAAATACAAGGCACATAATGAACATGGTATAGGCCAGATAACTCAAGAAATTCAGCCAAATTTGCCTGCCCTAGGATTAACTCCCCCTATTCTTCACCTAATGAGCCTAAAAAAAAACACACCTACCTAAAAAAAAAAAGATTATTGCTGGGTTTTTTAATCATACAGGAAGGATTAAGAATAAGTGCTACCTGTTGCAAAATTAGCAGCTGGCTTTGTATCTGGGTCTCCTAGCTAGAGTCTTGGCATAACAGCCAGCAGTGGCATAGCAATGCACAGAGACATGGTCCCCCCCTTCCCCTGCTAAGACATGCTGCTCAACATCTGCTCTGCTGCAGTTGTTAGCGTGTGTGTTTGTAAAGTGCCTTCAAGTCGCAGCCGATTTATGGCGACCCCTTTTGGGGTTTTCATGGCAAGGGACTAACAGAGGTGGTTTGCCAGTGCCTTCCTCTGTACAGCAATCCTGGTATTCCTTGGTGGTCTCCCATCCAAATACTAACCAGGGCTGACCCTGCTTAGCTTCTGAGATCTGACGAGATCAGGCTAGCCTGGGCCATCCAGGTCAGGGCAGCAAGCCCAAAATGCAAACCATTAGCATCTTTCATCCCATAAATTTGTCCTAGCAGTTCCCATAACACCTAATTTTAAGCACTTATAATTTGTAACCTTCGTTAAGCCCTATCTGAAGACACTATTCTCTGTCCTCAATTGGCAAGCCCAAACATTGCCACTAATAGTTTGCATTGAAGCAAAATATGCACCCATAAAGTAAACTGATCTGAAAACTATTGCCTTTCACTATGGCACAATAACATCACAGCAGAATTACAGCTGTTAATGCAAATAGGCTTACCAAACTGAAAGGGCGCTTTCACACATGCTGAATAATGAACTTTCAATGCACTTTAACAGTTGTTTGCAAGTGGATTTTGTCGTTTCACACAGTTAAATCCAGCTGTGCGTTGAAAGTGCATTATTCAGCACGTGTGAAAGCTCCCAAAGTCTGTGGACTACAACAGCAGATAAAACTTGTGCATCCTGTTCTTATGCATATTTATTTAAAAGCAAAACATACAGGGTTGAATGGGGCTTCCTTTCACCTAAATCTGTATAAGAATGCAGTTGTGAGTTCTAAATGCAAATCCTACATTTTTGGATAGAGGGAAAGGGCTTTGATCTATCTCTGCACTTGTTGTGGCGTAAAGATTTTTAGTTCACATTACACTTGGCGCAGTGGCAAATATTTTTTAAAAAAGTTATAGAGACTTGGCAATTGTCAGGAAAGGCATGGACTGTACTGGACTTTCTTGATTTTCACCGTCATCTGTTTGCCAATTCAGCTAGCGTATTCAAGCCAACCGTTAACTGCTTCCTTTATGTCAATTTGTTTAGGATTAAGGTGTTAGGCCCAACCCCACTTCTTTGGAAACATGTTTACTGGAAGTCACTGTGACTTACAGTGAAATAAAACATGTTTCAAACTAAAGTTCCATATAGAACATAAGACTTTGCAAGAACATACTAAGAGTTCACCCACCCCAACATTATGCCTTTAACAGTAGCTACCTAAAAGCCCCTTCAAACTTACAAGCAAGGCATAAAGGGGCGGGCATTCCACTGTCCCCAGCAAAAGGGATACTCCAAGGAAGACTGCCTCTGAAAAAGGCAGTTCTATGTAGTTATCTACATGGCCAACAGCCGTTGATTGATCTATCATCTATGAAGCTTATTCCTTTTAAAAAGCTGGACCACATCTTATGCTGGCTAATACCATAAATTAATTGTATGATCCTTGCAAACAATCCCATAAAAGTTACCAGCCCACAAAAACGTTTCACCAGCCCATCTAACCACACAAATCAATTTTCAATCATCTGCAGCACATCAACAGCCTAAAAGGAGGAACCCTTCCTCGTAAAATTTACAAAAGCATCCCTCCCATATCATCTGGAGGCAGGGAGGGAGACTTTCCCTTGTAGATGTGTGAGGAAGAGCTTATTTTACAAGCCCAAATTATTCACTAGCCTGCCACCGATGGCCACCTTTTAAAAGAGGACCAACAGCCAAGCACTAAATAACCTTTGGTGGGGAACAAACAGTTTTCTTTGCCAGCAGAAACAATGAATCTGCACTCCATGAAGGGGAACAAATACAGAATATGAGAAATGCCCTAGGCGTTCCTCAGAACATACTTCACCTACGTACATCTATTCCAGTGGTTCCCAAACTTTTCGGGCCACTGCCCCCTTGGTTCCACAAACTCAACCCCAACCCTATCCTATAAAAAGCATTATTCAAAATAGGGGTTTGCATGACTCACTAAAGAGGCTAATAACATTAAAATTTCTAAACACTAACGAATAATTGCACATCTATTCTAAATCAAATTAAAACTTTTTAGCTGAAATTTATTCAACAAAACTGATGAACCTGATCCAGTGGTACCAGGTCTTCAAAGTCTGGAAAAGAATTCTGATAGTTTCCACCAAATTTGCCAGCATGGTGCCCTAGCTTGATCTATTGTAAATTAGTGAACAACAACACAGTTGAAGGGGCCCACCTCTAGCGCCCCCCTGCTGTCCCCCTTGCCTCTTAGTGCCCCCCTAGGGAATCCCACCGTCCCCCAGAGGGTGGTACCGTCCACTTTGGGAACCACTGGTCTAGTCAACGTGCAACTTTTTCAAAATCTGTGTTAACGCGGGAGATTGTAAAGAGGTGGGGGGGTAATAATCAAGTAATACTTCCTATTACTATGTATGGGTGTGAAAGCTGGACAGTGAAGAAAGCTGATAGGAAGAAAATAGATTCCTTTGAAATGTGTTGTTGGAGGAGAGTGTTACGGATTCTGTGGACTGCCAAAAAAACCAATCAGTGGGTTCTAGATCAAATCAAGCCTGAACTGACCCTAGAAGCTAAAATGACTAAATTGAGGCTATCGTATTTTGGTCACATCATGAGACGACAAGAGTCACTGGAAAAGACAGTCCTGCTAGGAAAAGGGGAGGGCAGCAGGAAAAGAGGAAGACCCAACAAGAGATGGACGGACTCAATAAAGGAAGCCACAGCCCTCAATTTGCAAGACCTGAGCAAGGCTGTCCAAGACAGGACATTTTGGAGGACTTTCATCCATGGGGTCGCCCTGAGTCGGAGGCGACCTGACGGCACTTCACACCCACACAACAATCAAGGCCGAGCTCCTTCCCTCTGCCCCACCCACCGTTATCTGAAGGCCTCAACGCAGGAAACACACTGTACAAACAGCGCTTTACAGGGGCGCAACCGGCGTCCTCGACGGAGAGGCCTGTAAACCCACCGCTTAGAACCCAAAACACCACGAGGGAGGCAACGTATGCACGAGAAAGCCGGTTGTGGCGGGTAGGTGACTTGGGCGGCCCATTGCCGCCTGTTTTATAGGCCCAGACACGGGCTGGCGCATTGATCTCTCTCTCTCTCTGAGGGGTCTTGGCGGCAATCCCTTCCCTTGGCGCATTGATCTCTCTCTCTGAGGCGTCTTGGCGGCAATCCCTTCCCTCGCCTCGCGACAAGGCCGCGGTTTAGCAGTAGTGGCGGGAGACGCCTCAGAGCCTTGAAAAGCGCTCCGAGTCAACGCAGAGGGAGGCTGAAAGAGGCACCCCCACCACCCCGGCTGTGCCCCAGGCCCAAGTGGAGGGTCTCCCGACTCGCCCTCCCCTTCCTCTCAGCCCTCTGGCGCAGCTCCTGGAGTCAGGCCCTCAGGGCCTGACTCCAGGAGCTGCGCCAGAGGGCTGAGAGGAAGGGGAGGGCGAGTCGGGAGACCCTCCACTTGGGCCTGGGGCCTCTTTCAGCCTCCCTCCGCGTCGACTCGGAGCGCTTTTCGAGGCCCTGAGGCGTCTCCCGCCGCTCTCCTTCCCGCCGGGCCGGCTGGGCTCTGGGCAACCGTCCCGAGCGGAGTTCGCTGGGAGTTCTGAGCCAGGGCCTTTACCTGAGCGCGCCTCTTCCAATGGCTGCTCACCTGCGGGCCGGCGCCGCCCAATCAGCGCGCGGCTCGTCCCTCGGCCTCGTCTCCTTGAGTGAAAGAATCCCGCTGCTGTGGGGAAAGTGACCTGGAGGGTTTGGGCGCCGCTTCCCTGCTCGGTGCCCTCCGCGGAGGGAGGGAGGGAAGGAGGGAGGGAGGCGGAGGGAGCCAGTCGCCTCTCCACAGGCGAGGGGCGGGGAGAAAGGGGGCTTTACCTGTCCCGCTTTACCTGTCGGCGTCTGGCCGAGGGAGAAGCAGAGGGGGGGACCGAAAAGCAGAATTACCAGTAGCTCTGGTTCTGCCGACCCGGGCGCTCGCTCGCCCTCGCGCGCGCACACGCACCCCCTTCACCTGCACAGACTTGAAAGTCCAGTTTCGCCAGAGAGACTGAGGCACCTGGAAAAGGGGAGAGAGTTCATTGGATCAAACATGTCACAAGAGACGGACAAGTAAGTGATCACAGCCAGCTCGCTTACTTTTCAGCTCCTGAACGGATCAACTGGTTGGTTGTGTTTTTTTCTCCCCCCCCTTTTTTCCCCCCTCTAAAAGAACAACATATCTCGGTGGCGGACCCGCTGGGATTACGTTTCCTTCTTTATGAAAGGCGTCAAGCGAGGTTGAATCGCACCCACAGAGGAGTTGTTGGATCCCAGCCTGCTTTTCTTCTCCCACCCCGTTCCTTCCCCACTCTTGTTTTCCACCGTCCCCTTTGGTTCTGAACTCTCCCAGTGCCCCTTCCCAAACTTTGGGGGAGACCTTGGCTTCTTCTTACCCCGTTTCCTTCAGGGCCTAAAGATGAAAAGCGATTCTTGGCTTTTGTGTGAATGCAACAAAAGAGCTTTTATATTGGATCAGAAACGGCCATCTTCTCCTCCTCCGCCGTATACTTCTGTACCTGCGTTGTGGGACAGAACGAGGCAGAAGATAAGTCTCGGAAATCACGTTTCTTTCGTAACACGGTGGGGAAATTCTGTCCCCGTAACCAGAAAAAAGATCTTGATCTTGAAGGGTATATGTGAAAATGGGTCATATGTGGAGTCCCCACACACATACCTGGCAGGAGGAAATGGTTTTGTGCAAAATGTTTTGGTTTTTTACTAGATTGCCGTTAAAAAAAAGTTCAGAAAAACTGCAATGAAAGTGAAGGCTTCCACTTCCCAATGAAACCTTAACAGGTTGTATTTCTTAAAACCCAGCTTACTTGTGATCAGCAATGAGCTGAAAGGTGATTTCTAAAGGGCTTTCAGCTATGTGTCTAAAGACTACGAATTACCCCCCCCCCCCAAAAAAAAGGCCCAACACATAGTGGTGCTTGTAAGGAGGGTTTGAAATAAGCGCTGTGCAGCCTAGTGTGTTTTAAAGTTACACGCCAATCAAGCAGTGTTAACTTTGTGTTAAAGCTGCCTCTGACTTCATGCACCAATGCTGAAGGACACCTTGATCGTGGGACTGATGTGTACGCACTGTAGATTAGCTGTGTACAGTTACTTTTCCTTATCCCCTTCCCCACATCTAAACATGTGCAGGAAGGTGAGAGTGTAGGAAGGCTTTCAGAAGCTTATCCCCCCTCTGGTGTTGCTTTCAGAAGTTACTCGTTTCTTGTAGCTTTATTTGATGGTTTCAGATCAGATCATGCCCATGAAGAATGGAGAGGGGGCGAATCCTTGTAGGGGGTTGGTTTTTGAGATCGACACCAGACCCTTTTTTTCTTAGCCTGTGCAAATCCCTGCTGCACACATGTGCGCTGGCAAGGAAGTCCTGCTCTGCACTTCATGCCCTAGGGCTGACCTACAACATACACCTGGGAAGGGGGAAAGAAGAAAAGAGGAAGGCTTTACAAAGCAAAGTGGTGGAGCAGACCACAGATGGAGGGCGCTGTAGTTGAAAATTCTGTAACGTGAGAAGGTGGATGGCAGAGAGGAGAGACTCATTGGGTTGAGAGCAGAGACTAATCGGAAAAAGGTTCCAAGCGGAGAGACTACTGGTCTGGAGACGATGCTCAGATCAAAATAAATAAGGAAGTGTATCAAGATCATACATTTTAAGAAAAGGGGCTCAAGGGACATTGTCATGCCCTACAGAGTGACCGTTCAGAATTACCCTAGGAATTGTTTGTACAGAGCAAAGGGGGCTAGATGTTCCGCTTTGATTAACCCAAAATGAAACGTTGTGATTTTGTTTATCCCCTCTTGGGATTGTTGGAAGGTGCAGGTTTTGTTCTCTGCTGCTGTCTTGTGAAATAAGGTGTGCCCATTATATTCTGGTTGAAAAACAATGGTTTGAAAGAAGGGTTTTGATCTGTATCTGAGGTATTGCGTATGCCTGGGTCGGTTAGTCAGTCCAAATTTATTGCATGTTTAGACATAGGCCGTTGCACACGTTGTCGAGGAAGTGAAGTAACTGATGTTTTAGGGGCCACTTTTACCAGGATACCTAAGCAGGGAATAATAATTTTACTGATCAAAGCGGTATGGTTTTAATGCTGAATCAGATTTGTGCAACGTTAAGATGCCCATGCCATGCCTGCCTAGGACTAAGTCCCACTGAACTCGTGAGACTGGCTTCTTAATAAATATGCATAGGATGGGGCTGTGGGACCTATAAAGCAGGTAAGGTGTAATTTATTTGACATAACAGAGAGCTTATGCAAAGTTTTTTTTCTTTCTACAGGCAGAATTAATTCTTTTAATGACATGAATGCACAAAATGTTTGCAATTAGGCCATGAGGCACTTAAAATTAATAAGTGGAAAACAAGAAAGTTTGAACTTTTTGTATATTCCTAACCCAACAAAAGTTGTAGAACAGATCTCATGTAGCCCATTTCCATACCCTCTGAAATCTCTGTGATAAACATTGCCTACTTTTAAGTTTTTTGCACCACTGCAAGGGAATCATCAATAACTGTTCTGGTTTGCTTCTTCCTTATATGATGACCGTTGCCTTTTCTTGCATGACCTTATTCAGGCACAGCTGTTGGAAAGCATTTTGAATCAAAACACAACTTCTGACGCATTTGCATCGAATGCAGGGAGTTTGAAAAGGGTAACTAAATTGGTGGGTCGGCACTGCTGGGTTGTAGCTGTGATGCTGCTATTGTCGTGCTGAGTTGTTTGCAGAAGCTGTTTTAGTTCAGCCCTTTTGCCTCTGTTTGCTCCTGAAAAAGCCTTCTGAATTTTCTTGTTGCAGTAATGTGGACTACTCTTGTGTTCTCTGTTGAAGAATCCAGAATAGACTTTTCTGCAGTGTATTTCAAGGTGACTCTGTGATCGCAGTCTTTATTTTGCCCACGCTGTGCTTTCTGTGTCATGTGTAAGTTTGCCAGTGGGTTACACCTCCTAGAAAACATACAGATAAAGAAAGAACTACCCGAGACATGGTACTGAGAAGGCTGAAGACAAAGGCCAATTCTCTCAACCCTTTATGGAGGGGCTGTGGCTCAGTGGTAAAGCATCTGCTTGGCATGCAGAAGATCCCAGGTTCAATCCTGGCAACTCTGTTTAAAAAAATCAGGTAGCAGGTTATGTGAAAGAGACTCCGAAGAGCTGCTGCCAGTCTTAGACTTTACTGACCTAGATGGACCAATGGTCTGATTCAATATAAGGCTAGAATTCAGTTCATGTGGCTACTGACCAGCTGAGAAAATTGTTCCATTTGCCTGCATCTGTTTTTAATGCTATGTGACCAGTAAATTTCCAACCTATACAGTACATTCTGGAGGGTCAGCTGTGTTAATCTGCTGTAGCAAACAACCCCAACTACGTTTGTGACAGAATGACTGGGTGTGGTTTGTCAATACAGAAACATGCCTGGGGGATCCTCTGGTTTGCATACTTTCATCCAGCTCCTCTTTTACGCATCTCAGAAATTAATACTTTTCATTTCATGACAAACCAGTATTTGTTCTTACATTTGAAACCACAAACTGTACTTCGCTCTTTTCCCTCCAGGATTGTTTATTTTAGATGGTTATACCCCAATTTTTCTCCCCAGTTCAGCTGACAACATTATTCTCCCCCTTCCGTCTTTATCCTCACAATGCCATGAAGTTGATTTGGCTGAGAGAGTGACTGGCTAAAGGTCACCCATAGAAACATAGAGCTTGAAGGTATCCCCAAGGGCCATCTAGTCCAACCCCCTGCACAATGCAGGAAATTCACAGCTATCCCCCTACTCTCCCAGTGACCCTTGCTCTATGCCCAGAGGAAGGCAAAAAAACAAAACAAACCAAAACGAGCTTCCATAACAGAGTGGAGATTTGAACTTGGGTCTCCCAGATCTCAACCGGACTCTACCCACCAAAGCATGCTGGCTTAATTATAATATAAATATATAAGCCACAATAACCATGGTTTGTCATCATGCCAAAAAGTCCTAGGAAACAAACAAAGTGTACATACCACTTGTTATTTATTGAGAAGATTTTTATCTTGCCTTTCCATTATAAACAATACCAAACACAGCTTGAAACAAGATGTACTAAAAGTTGTTTTTGTTGTTGCTCTTTGTTCTGTCCATAGGCTGAGCAAAGTTTCACTTGCTGAATTTCTGTTTTGTTATGCAGCAGTTAAAAAAGCACAGGAGCCCTGCCAGGGAAAAATGGCAATCCAGAAATGAAGGGGCTAATAGGAAAAATGTGGAAAGCTACCTTTCCACATTCACCTGTTTTGCCTTCATCTTCTGAACAGACTATGGAGGAATGGAAGAGGCTAAAACAACTCAATGCAAACATATTTTATTGGCATCACAAACACATGCTGTTAAAGAATATGAAGCATCTGCCTGGGAACAGGAAAAGTGGCTAATTATGGTCACATCCTTCTTGCCAATCAGAAGCAACTTGTGACGACGGCAGGTTGATAGAGACTTCAATGCCAGCTTCTGCTTCTCTGATGAAGAAAGCCGCTCTATGGTTTTCTAAATCATCTGAATAGAAAGCATGCTCTTATTTGAGTATATGGTTGCATTACAAAATAAGTTATGCTCATGATGTTCCACGGTGATGTGATATTCTGGGAATATCTGAAAGAAGGGTTTCCAATTATGGTGATGCTTGAAATGTTATGCATTTAAAAGAATGCTTGAGATATCTCGTGCTGAGATTTGCTGGAGGTTTCCAAGCTTCCGTAATTGACAGGGCTGACGATATAGTGAGGCAGAAGCTGAGGTGGCAGTTTCAGGGGTGTGGGATGGTGCCCTCTTGAAGGACTGTCATATAGAGGATGGTGCCGAGTTGTTTTCTGTTGCCCCAGAAGGTCGGACCAGAAACAACGGGTTGAAATTAAATCAAAAGAGTTTCCGTCTAGACATTAGGAAGAATCTTCTAACTGTTAGAGCGGTTCCTCAGTGGAACAGGTTTCCTTGGGAGGTGGTAAGCTCTCCTTCCCTGGAGGTTTTAAGAAGAGGCTAGATGGCCATCTGTTAGCAATGCTGATTGTATGACCTTAGGCGGATTGTGAGAGGAAGGGCATCTTGGCCATCTTCTGGGTATGGAGTAGGGGTCACTGGGTGTGTGTGTAGGGGGGGGGAAGTAGTTGTGAATTTCCTGCATTGTGCAGGAGGTTGGACTGGATGACCCTGGTGGTCCCTTCCAACTCTATGATTCTCTGCCTTCACGGTCTTGCTCTTGCCCCATCGCTCTTTTGTTGCCCTCAACTCTGCCTCTGTTGCCCCAGCCCTTCCCAACACTGAAGTCCTCAGGCATCTGGGAAGCCCCACGGGGCACCTGCAACATTCCCTGTTGAGCTACCATTGCTGAGATGACAACTGTAGTAGAGAAGGAGCTGGGGAGAGCCAACACATTTGGTGACCTCAAGCCTGAAAACAGTGAAGGAAAAACAGAGAAAGGGGTTGGGTCTGTAACGGGCTCTTCTGCTGGCTTGTTTGCTCTTCAATCAGCATAAGGATGGAAGCGTTTACACACATCTTTTTGTTTACCCATTCTAATTGTCTCTCCCCCCTTTGTTTCTTCAAGTTGACTTGACTATCAATGTCACTTAAAACTCAAAAAAGTTAAACTCAAAGAAAGTAAACTTTAAAGAAATTTGGGGGAAAATGTAGCCAAAGTTAAGGACTTTGAAGTCCCATTGATTTTTAATGGCTAAAGCTAAGTATATGCTTAATTCTCCCCCCCCCATTGATGTCAGTGGGATTTTAAAATGTTTAACTGCCTTCAGGGTGCCCAGCTCCAAGTCTCCAGCTTTCTGCCCAATAGATCAGACACTGGCCCTATTGATATGCACACGAGAAAACTTTGCCTTGGGTTGGAAATCCCAGGAAGATCAGATACCAGAAGGAGCTGGTGGGAATTGATTCCCTGCTTGTGACTTTTCCCTCCTTAGAAATGTCACCTGGGGTTTCTGAGAATGTTCCAGAGGCTTTTCCAGCACAGAAAATATTTCAAAAACTCCTCCACAGAGGAAAACATTACTTTTGAACTGACCCTGAGCGAGAGGAGTATCCAAGAAGTCTGGCAGTATATCGTTGTTTAGTAGGCTGTGACGTTAACTGGAACAGTGTTGTCATATATGCTTGCATATGGAGGGGGAAATGTGAGAGAGTGACAATTGCACAACACAGCATGTCTACCGCAATATTATCCTCTGTGGATATGAGACTGCTAAAATTCCCATAGTGCGTATGTTTGCCGGTCCCAGTGCAGCTAGATTTAGTTGTCATGAAGACCCATGGACAGCTATGGTTAACTATATGGGGGGCTGCAGCTTGATATTTAATTTCTTTGGTGGAATTTGGTATCTACTTGTCGTGGCGTGAATTGCACAGACCTCCCGGAATAGCCTGTTTATAAATATCATGGAGAGAGAAAGGAAAGTTTACAGAGGAAGTGAGAGCCATGTCATTGGTGTTATCATTGGATGCTTGTCCTAGTCAAACCTGCATTCAATAAAAATCTCAGGGATTTTGCAATTGCTACACCGTCAAGTTAGGAAGTTTCATTGGCTTCAGCAAGACTCAAGTTCCACTTGTAGACCTGTGTTCAAGATGGGACAACTTGGAACACTGATTTGCCACACCTAATTTGTTTTCTTTACAGACCATCCCCGGCCTTTAGTTTGTGGCATTTCATTCAAACACATGAACACATGAAGCTGGCTTATACTGAATCAGACCCTTGGTCCATCAAAGTCAGTATTGTTTGCTCAGACCAGCAGCGGCTCCCCAGGGTCTCAGATCTTTCACATCACCTACTTGCCTAGTCCCTTTAACTGGAGATGCTGGGGATTGAACCTGGGGCCTTCCGGATACCAAGCAGATGCTCTACCATTGAGCCACAGCCCCTCCCCAAATCTTTATATAAAAGGAACATGTCTGGTTTTTTTTGGGGGGGGGTCGCTGCTCTTTGGAAAGACCTCTTGCATAAAGAGTAAGACCACCATGCCCCCGCCTCTCTTTGCATGCAACTAGAGAGGAGCAGTGGGGAAGCACTCGTGAGCAGAGGATTCCCCCATGTCTCTGACCCTTGGCTTTTTCCACACTATAGAACACCTCCTGGTTTTTGGCTTGTGTTGCCTGTGTCCTGTTTTTATGGTCTGCTGCCCCTAGCCTAGCCTGATGAGGTCATAATTCCAACCCCTTCCTGTCACATGACTGTGATGCCATGTGCTTTGGCGTTTAGTGGGTCCCATGCTGCCACCTAGAGATTAAAATGTGTCCTGGGTCTGGAGAGATTGAAGACTGAGATAGGACCAATGGTATGACTCCATTTAAGGTAGTTTCACAGTGATTATAAGTGGATCTAACATTCTCCTGATTGTGTCCATGTAAGTATAAATAAAAGAGAAGCATTAAAGTTTGTCAAGACAGAAAAACGTTTCATCAAAATAAAGCAAAAAATTAAAACGATTTTTTCATTTCTTTGTGCTGGATTCTAGTAATTGTGTTTTGGTAGAATGATATTTTTTTCTGTTCCAAATAGCAGTGTTTTCTTTATAGTTCCAAGCAAAATTTTTGAAACTTGAAAAGGAGGAATAGCAGTTCACTATCATGTCAGTTCATGTCCATTTAATTGGGGTGTCTTTGTGCATTGTGAAATACTCCAGGCACAGAAAAGAAATCATGAAAGTTATGAATGCAAGGATAGGTTATTTCTGCACCCCATTCAGCAATTGGGTTAGGAAAAGGTTTATAGAGGCAGGTTTTGCAAGCATTTCAAAATATTTTATATGTTCTCTTTAACGTAGAATTTAAAAAACATAACCCAAAAACTCCACATAGCTTCTGTTTATATAGAGTTCATTTTTGTAGATCCTGTACAGATTTCTTGTGCCATAAGTATTTTTGCTACTCTTAGTAGTGAGGAGCTTGGTCCAACTAAAAAGGCAGTCTGTAATCCAGTAAATATCCAGTTGTATAACATCACCAAAATTGCATCAAATAGTGTGAATGGAAAGAAGTTTATTGTGCAAATAGGCACGTTTGCTCAGAAGTAAATTCCATTTTATTCACAGAGGTTACTCCAAGGCAAGTGTGTATGGGACTGTCACTTTAAAGAACTATAATTAACAAAATAGGTGAAACTATGATTATTTTGCGGGGGCATGCTCTCCAACTGCCCCTATTTAATAGGAAAAGCTGTTTTGCATTGTGTTCCTAGTTCTGATGTGTAGGACTAACCTGCCCCCACTGTATCCATTTAGCTGGCACAATAGACTCTCTCTTGTTTGGTAACTGGATCTCACAACTTTGCTGTATACACTGAACTTGAAGAGTTTGAAAATGTTGATGTTATGATGGCTCCTTCCAAACTTTTAGTCTCCAATAAATATTTCTCACCTTACTTCTTTGAGTTAAAAAGTTTATTTGTAGCCGAGAAGTTTTAACATGCACAAATAACCTGCACTTAAAAATCAATATTTTATTACAGTTTTCCATAGAAGTTGACAAGCTTGATGACAACGGAAAAGCCCTCTAACCCTAAAAAGAGAAATTGCTTCTCCGTCGCAATTAGAATAAGGAAACATGATTTTATCCCTAAAGCTATTTTGACTGTATCTGTTTTACTGGAGCCCTTCTGTCTAAAAACCTGTCTCGCCTGAATTCCTTCTACAGATTTAAAGATTTAAACCTGACTCCAGCAAGAGTAGGAAGGCAGCAGAGATGACTCCAGCTTCTTGTCGCTTCCCGACAAAGAGCTTTGTGTATTGTTATTCACACTTAATTGCAAACCGTATAGGGACTGTCCCTATCCCGATTGCTGCGAGTAGAAACCGACTAGCTGGACACATGTGGGTGGCCCCACCGCAAACCATCAACCAAACTCCTGCTCTGTTTGGTACCTCTTCCTTGGGCCAAACTAAACATGATGGTATTTAAAAGAGTTGGGTCTGAGTTTCCTGGACCCAACTTGTGTTCTCTGCAGTCACACATCAGCTGCAGGGAATGGCTTCCTAAAAAAAGAGAGCGAGAGAGAAAGGAAAACCTAAGCGAACTCAGAACATTGCCATGGGGAAAAGAAAGGGCTCCTGCCTCCTCCCCCCCCCCCCGAGCCTTTTCCCCTTGCTAAAATTCCACCAGGGGGGAGGGTAGTTATTCCCAGCTGTGGGGAACTTAAGTTGGGTCCAGGGAACCCAGACCTAACTCATTAAAAACTGTAACATTTAGTTTGGCCCCCTGAAGTAGTAGGGTGTATCTTACTCCTGCATTCAGCTAAGTGCAGAGTATTCCTCTGGCTGAAGAGTAGGGTTGCCAGATCCAGGTTGGGAAACTCCTGGAAATTAGGGGATGGAGCCTGGGGAGGACAGGGACCTCAGTGGGGTACAATGCTATAGAGCCTACCCTTCAATGCATCCATTTTCTTCAGGAGAACTAATCTCTGTAATCTGGAGACGAGCTTTAATTCCAGGAGATACCCAGGCTCCACCTGGAGGCTGGCATCCCTACCAAAGAGGCTTTTTCCTTGGGAGAAGGCTCTGCTATAAGCCCACTGTTTCCTCATCCCGGATTAGTGCCAAATTGCTGGGGGAGGTTGGCACCTCCGCAGTCCAGATCTTTTCTTATTGAAGTTTTAAGAGTATTTTGTTGAATCCCTGCAGCCCAAGGTACTTATTAACTGCTTGTCTGACTTTTCTGCCACCTCTGCACATGGCGCTTGACAAAGTAATGTAAACAAATGACAGCCCCCTGCCCTGAGGACTTTTCAGTTTCAATTTGTTTAAAACGTGCAGATGGAGCAGTGTGGGAGTCAACATCGGAGAGAGCGAGGAAAAGTGGAAGAAGCAAATTTAACAAGCGCTGTATATTTTGCTATTAAACATATAGTCCCATGCAGCATTGCAGAGGATTCTGGGATTCCTTGCACCACTTAAATGTTATTGACATCCTTACAATATCTTCACTTTTCATCACTCGTGCTGTTGATCACTCATGCTGTCTAAAAGGAGAACCCCCCATTTCTCTCATTCATAGTGGCAATGACATAATCATAGTTTGAGACCAAGAGTGGCTTTATGTTTTATGGGAAAATTGGATCCTACTCTTGTTACCTTTACCTTCTAGAGAACCACAGATGGACTGTTAGTTGACTAATCTTGGGTCCAGTTTGTGTAGAAGAAGAAGAGTTGGTTTTTAAATGCCGACTTTCTCTACCACTTAAGGAAGAATCAAACTGGCTTACGATCACCTTCCCTTCCCCTCCCCGCAACAGACACCCTGTGAAGTAGGTGGGGCTGAGAGAGCTCTAAGAGAGTTGTGTCTAGCCCAAGGCCACCCAGCTGGCTTCATGTGTAGGAGTGGGGAAACCAACTCAGTTCACCAGATTAGTGTCCGGCGCTCACGTGGAAGAGTGGGGAATCTAACCTGTTTCTCCAGGTCGGAGTCCACCGCTTCAAACCACTGCTCTTAACCACTACACCACGCTGGCTCTTGGCAGGTAGCAGAATCAATCTTATATAAGGTTGCACCTCTCTGGTGGGGTTATTTCAATTACCCAAGTGATTAGTGTGGAGGTTGAGTTTGTCACTTTCTCTGTCTCTAGGCTTGGAATAAATTCCAAATATTTCCATATTTCGTTTAAAACATTTTTATCTTTCCCCTGTGGCTCAAGGTGGCTGGGATTCTGAGTATGCTGATGGCACTGGTATGTGTATGTCTGTTCATCTGTCTAAACACTGAAAGATTCCAAATGACATACTCACACTCTACACTCAGCTCACATCTCTTGCTAAGTTGCCCTTGAAGATACAATTACTATCTATTTCTGTATTGGTGTGATTTCTCCCCTATTTTTCTGTACATTTCCATGGACTCTTGGTGGACTATCATGACAATATACAAATTAAAAAACCTACACAAATCCATTAAAAGTGACATAAAGTCAGCATTTAGGATACACTGAGATTGTATTAAGTACCATCAAGTCACTTCTGAATTATGGTAACCCTATGAATTAATGATTTCCAAAATGTCCTATCATTAACAGCCTTGCTCAGATCTTGCAAAGTGAGGGCCGTGGCTTCCTTTATAGAGTCAATACATCTCATGTTGGGTCTTACTCTTTTTCTGCTGCCCTCAACTTTTCCTAGCATTATTGTCTTTTCCAGTGAGTCTTCTCTTCTCATAATATGACCAGAGTGGGATGGTGCACTAATCTTTCCGAAATAAAAACTTGTTCACTGTTAATCAGAAACTTCCAAGTGCTTGGGGTAAATGGCCCTTGCCTAGGGAATTCCAAAGATAGGGTACCACAGGCGAAGGCCTTAAGGCTTGCTATGAGATGTAACCAATCTCACCTGTGATGAGGCTCTGGCATCAAAGAAAGGTATGCCCATTAGATCTGAAGAACTGGTCTGAGGTGCATTTGTTTACATTCCATATGACCAATTTTAAATGAGGCCTAGTGTTTGATAAAAGAAAGAAGATGGAGCCAGCCTGCTTCTTTCTGAACTTATCCTGGAAGCAGCGTAGCAATGGATGGTGTTCATCTTGGTGTCTCGGATTTTCATTGGCAGAAATGTTTTTGGTGCCTTTTAACAGATTTTCCATGCCACGTAACTTTATTTATAAATTCAGCTTCTCTTCTGTGTCTAGAATAATTATGGTGACAGAAAACAAAGGAGGTGGAAAAAAAAACAGAATTCGTTTTTCAAAGCTTCACTCTGCAATTAAATGTCAGATTATGCCTCCTCGAAATCATTTAACTGGCAGAAAATGTTTTCATGGTAATTACCAAAACATTCTTCACATTTAAATCTAGAAGTTAGCAGAGGAGTCTTTCCTTTTGAAATATCTGTGCAGATCTTTACAAATCTGAAAATAAGATAGATTTAACTGTCTTTTTAACTCTCTGCTTTATAGTTTCTTCAAGAATAGCCCGTTGTATGAAAACATAGTGACTTGACTGTGTCCAAGCAGAGTAGTTCTGGATACCTTGTCAGTTCTAGCCTGCTTGGTGTGATTTTATGGGCTATGTTCTTGTTGGGACTATAAGCAAACCAATTAAATGAGGACAGATATTCTAATAAGTGGGTACTGCTCTATAAAAGCAAATAAATTGTGTATATAACATAATAAGCGATGATTAATTTGCCAAGGCTGTTCTACTTTGTCTTCTCCCCAGTGGCCTCAAACACATTGGCTTGGATCCTGGGAATGAGATATACGCGCACTAGATAGTATCTACCATGGAGCACACTTCTTCTTCCACTAACACTTCCATTTGCTCAAGGGCCCACTGAAAACCATTGATCTTGTGCAAACAGAAGGTTTAGTGAAGAGAAAGCACACTCCATGGCATGGAGTATCTAGTGTGCACACAACTTATTCACTGGATCCAAGCCTATGAATAATACTCATACTACTTGCGTATTTATGTCTTCAAGAGGATTAATTTTCAACTTGAAAGACTTCTGCTTTTAAATACGTTTTGCCAGCACATATCTTTGTTACCGCACCCACGAATGTGGATCAGAACAGATGGATATTAAAATTTTGAGCATGGCTACCACCCCATTTTCCTTTACTCTTTTCCTTCCAAGGCCAACCTGGCTTCTCTAAGTATTGACCCAAAGGGCAGGAGTAGAAGCCTTCCTTCTTCCATCTGTTGTTCACAGAATTCCTGTTCAGGATCTTAGAAGGAAGCAAGAAAGAACTCTTTTTGATCCCTCTCAAAATCCCATTACTCAAAATCCCAGTACTCACCAACACCCAGAAGCAGGGTTGCCAGCTCCAGGTTAAGGAATACCTAGAGATTTTGGAGGTAGAGCCTGAGGAGGATGGGGTTTGGGGAGGGACTTCAATAGAGTATAATGCCATAGAGTCCACCTTCCAAAGCAGTCATTTTTTCCAGGTGATCTCTATCACCTGGAGATCAGTTGTAATCCCAGGAGATCTCCAGGGGCTACCTAGAGGTTGGCAACCCTATCCAGCGAGTACCTTGCAACCCATGGGGGTGGGGGCATCTTGCAGTTTGAGTGGCTTCAGGTCTGACTGCTTCAATGTTGCTTAATTTAGAGATTGCATCTGCCTTCTGGGTCATTCTCAATTAGCTGCTACATCAAAGTCAGTGAAGCCTAGCCTTAGGAAAAGGTCAAGGCTAGGTTGAGGTTATTTACATCAAGATAGCTAGTCTTGCCGACACTTTTCTACAGACCTAGGCAAGCCCTTTTAGCATGGGGAGGGGAAGAGAGTCTTGGTGCGTTCTCTGCAGTTGGCAGAGCTGTTAAACCCAACAGTTGACGAGTTCCATTTAAAATGTAATCACTAGACTCTCCTCCACATTTTATCCTCTCCTCCCATGCCTTATCTCCCTCCCCCATAGTCCTTCTGCCACTCACTTTCCGGAAATGGTGCCTATAAAAAGTTATTTCAGTGGAGTGTTCAGATAAGCAGCAATGAGTGCTCTTCAAAATAGCCAAGGGAGAGCTTCAGTAATTGGTAGTAACCAGAAAAAGAGGACATTGTTTCTGGGGGAAATGGCTATGTGGAGCTATGGTGTATCCTGTGCATTAAAAATAAAACAATTCCATAACAAGGTAACTCTAATTCAGTACCCAGGAAAACTCTGTTTTTCAGCGTATATCACTTATGTAAATGGAGTCAATGTACACAATTAGTTTGTGTAACATATGACCCTATCCTAAGCGGGTGTATCCACAATCCTACTCACTTCTATTCACTGGAGTTTGCTGCTAGGAAAACGTTCTTAGGTGTGTGCTATTACTCTGTTTTTTCTATTCATAGAGAGAAGATAAACATTATAAAGGGCACCGACCACTCATATCTTAATTCAACTATAACTCCTATATTCCAGCAGGAGTTGTCCATAAACTAACAGGAATATCTTCATGCCCACAGAGGGTAGAAGCTTCATTTTTAAAAAAGCACACATGAAGGTTAAGATCCTGAAGAAGCTGCTGTCAGTACCCAACACAGTGTTCTGGTTTTCTATGATCCTGCAGAATTAAGAATATATGAGCAGCTCTGCTGGATCAGACCAACGGTCCTTCTAGTCCAGCATCAGCTTTGGCAGTGACTAGACAGATGTACCCCGGAGGCCTACAAGCGGGGCACGAAGGCCAAAGCCTTCCCCCACTGTTGTGATGCAGCACCGGTATTCAAATGGGCTCTGCCTCTGAATGTGGAGGTTCCATTTAGTTATTATGGCGAAATAGCTATTGATAGACTTATCCTCCATGAATCTGTCTATTCCCTCCACTAAACTTTTTTCCCCCATCAAGTCACAGCTGACTTCTGGCAACCCCGTAGGGTTTTCAAGGCAAGAGACATTCAGAGGTGGTTTGCCTTTGCCTGCCTCCGTGTCATGCCCCTGATATTCCTTGGAGGTCTCCTATCCAAATACTTGCCAGGGTTGAGGCTGAGAGTGTGTGACTGGCCCAAGGTCACCCAGCAAGTTTCCATGGCAGAGTGGGGATTCAAACCTGGGTTTCCCAAATCCTAGTCTGATACACCACACTGGCTCTCTACTGGTCATCATTACGCTATGTGGCTGTGCATCCCACAAGTAGATTGCCCTTTGAGTGAAGAAGGGCTTCCTTTAACTGGCCGTACTTTACTGCCCATCAACTTCATTGGGCACTAAGGGAGAGGGAGGAAAATATTTCTTTGTCTGCTTTCTTCACCCCATGCATCATTTTATAACCTCTGTCCGGTTCCCTTCCTTATTTATCTTTTCTGAAAGCTAAACCCCCACCCTCAAGCCTTTCCATACAGGGAAGGTGTTCTGACTCCTTTCATCATCTTGATTGCTCTTTTCTACACTTTTTCAGCACTATAATATGTTTTTGGGATAGGGTTGCCAACCTGCAGATACTAGCTGGAGATCTCCTGCTATTACAACTGATCTCCAGCCAATAGAGATCAGTTCACCTGGAGAAAATGGCCACTTTGGCAATTGGACACTTTCCTTCCTTCCTTCCTTCCCAGGCTCCGCCCCCCAAATTTCTCACTGGTGGCGAAGAGGGACCTGACAACCCTGTTTGGAGGTAAATCAACCAGAACTCACACAGTATTCCAACTGTGCCTAGTTGGAATACTATGGAAGGGCATTATGTCACTGGCTTCTTTGTTTCAACCCCTTTCCTAATAATCCTTAATGTAGAATGCGGCAGTTTCACTGCCTCTGCACAGGAAGATATTTTTGTAGAGTGTACCACGGTAATTCCAAGGTCTTTTTGCTTGTCGCGCCATCTGTGCAGCCCTGGTTATAGCCAAACAGAGGGCTGATTCAGGGCCTGGTCACATGGTTCTTTGAACCTGTGACATTTGCAGTTTTTATCAGCTTGTGCTGACTTTCAGAGAAATCACAGTTTGGTAGCCAGCTGCAATTGCAGCTTTTAAGTTAGGGTTGAATGCTTGGATCTGATCTGTGTATCCAAGAGTGGTGTTAATTGATCTTCTCTAAAATGGCTTACTGTGCTCTTAGCACTTTTCTAGTGATTAGTTTCTCAAGTGAACCGTGTTGGAGCTCTGCACACGATCAGGGGCTCTCTCTTCCTACATGCTGCTAGGCCAAGTTCAGGTGATGAGGAAGTTTCTGAAGGTGATCACAGGACCAGGTTAAGGCCTGTCCTTTGTAGCACATAAAACTCTCCCATCAGACAATCTGGAACAGAACACTTCTGTAGCCCTTGTTAATAAACTGAGTGGGTGCTTCTGATATAGCATTCACAATGTGCAGGTGTCTGTATCATATTTACGTGTAGAGCCTTTGTTCAGACTAATGTAGAGCCTTTGCAGAGAAAAGAGGAATTCTAACAAAAACTACTCAGCTAGAGAGAAGTGGCTCTTCTAGGATTAGAAGAACAATCCTGCAGTTATAGCCTCTTGTGAGCAGCAAAAACATAAGAGTTCCCAAAAGCAGAGTGTATTCATTGTCTAGTTTGATTACATAACCAAATGAATTTTGAGTGATTGGTCTTCATTAGGGGTATGAGGTGTACAATTCCTATGAATGGACACCATTATCTTTAGAACTTGCTTCAGGAGTGTGTGTGTGGAGTGTTTTGTCTCTCATATTAGGCCCTGACGAAGTAGGAGACCCCTTCATTGTTCTTTGTTTCCAGTTTCCTCTGAAACTCAAAGGAAAAGCCCTTCCTCGTCAATGTCAAGGAGAGCCCAAAGTAGATAACTGGATAGAAAGGAATACACTGCCTTTCCAAGGGTCCTTTGTACTTCTTGAAAATATAATCCTCAGTTACTAGTAAGTACCATTGCAACAGGATCACACAGCTCTGTAAATGGAAACGGACGCTGTGCATTGGAACATCCTTTGTATCTGAGGTTGCCAACTCTGGGTAGAGAAATTCCTGGAGATTTGGGATCAGAGCCCAGGGAGGACAGGGTTTGGGGAGGGAGCTCAGAGGGATGTGATGCCATATAGTCCATCCTCCCAAGCTGCTATTTTTTCCCCCAGAGGAAATGATCTCTGTAGTCTGGAGGTCAGTCATAACTCTGGGAGGTCTCCAACCCTGTTTGCATCATTTCTGACAAATATTTAGCAGCCAAGAACTGGAAGGTAGCTCCTTACATGTTTCACTGACTGCTTGGATTGGAAGACCTGTGGATGATTGTATTCATGATAATTTACAGGTATTAAGCTCCTCAGGTTGAATTGGCTCCTCAGGTTGAATTATTCATCTTTTAGGAAAGACCACACTGCCACCAGTGTGCTACTGGTGCTTCTCAGAATCTGTGCCCACTATTTGCACACTCACCTCAAAGCCAGCTAACAAGTTCTGCCAAGTTTTACTTTCCGTGATTCCTTCAGACCACTCGCTGACCCTGAAAACCTCCCCTCTTACATCACCTTGTGACTCTGGGCCTAATTTATATCTATAGTGAGTGGTGTGGCAGCCCCGTGAAAATGCTGCCATATGGAGGAGGCTGTTAAATGTAACGAGCAGATCATGAGGTTTTCCTCATATAGTTTCAGCAATTATTCACAATGCTGTCACAAAAAAGAAGGGTCAGGGATTGCATGTTGAAAATAGCAATAGGTATGAGGAACTGTTACATGCAAACATTTTGCCATATGGAACAGCCTGCACATGGCAGTATTTTCAAGCGATCACATTGCTGTGTGACTCAAAATTTGATTATCAGCTAGGAGGCAAGTTAAAATTTTTGGCCAGCTCCCCCCCACCCCCAGTCAGTGATTTTTAAGTGATTGTTTCAGATGAGAACAAAGTGCTTTGCTTCTAAGAAAGCAGTGCTGTCAATCTGAATCTGTTTTGTTTTCTTTCAGCGATGTCAGCATGTAGCAAAATCTGATTGGCTATGTAGCATTGTGATATCATGATCACATTCACCATGTGATCCCTGATTGGCTGGGATGATTGTAGGAAGGAGAAAGAAGTCCTAACCAGTAAATAATGACGTTGAAACAGCAGCCAATAGGGGAGACAAATGTCATCGAACATTTTCACAGTTGGGGCAAAATATTTTGGCTCTTTTAAAAGCTGCATTTTTGATCCAGAAATCAAAATGGGGAAAACGTTGGTGCAGGATTGCTATCAGTAATGTAGTGAGTAACACAGATTGTAAGAGGGCATTTGGCTTACATGTGTGCCACTAACAGTTAACAACTTTTTTGGATTTTGATATCAGTTTGAGAGTCAATTTTTGTGGATTCTTGTTCCAGTTCTGTAGGCAAGGAAACTTCAAGTAAGCAAACTTCAAATTTCAATAATGCATAGGGGGCATTATTTTATCAGCTATTAAATTACAGGGTGCCACAAACTAGTGAAAACTGTCTATCTAGGTCTCACTGGTGTGTTGCAGATCTGGTGACCTTTTAACCAAGAGTAGGAGATTGGCAGCTCTGTACAAACACATGAAGCTGCCTTATACGGAGTCAGACCATTGGTTTGTTTAGGTCACTATTGTCTACTTCAACTGGCAGCCACTCTCCAGGGTCTCCTTAGGGAGCAGTCTTTCATATCACCTCCCAACTGATCTTTTTAACTGAAGATACCAGGGATTGAACCTGGGACCTTCAGAATGCAAGGCAGATGCTATAATGCTGAGCAACAGCCCTCCCAGTCTTGTCCATTTAAACTATGGTTTCATGTTACATATGGTCTCCACTAGTTTTACAGAGTGATTTTTAATGTGCACAATGGTTGCTAAGATGCTTTTTTCAAGAAAAAGAAAGAAAGAAAGAAAGAAAGAAAGAAAGAAAGAAAGAAAGAAAATTACCTCTGAGACGAGTTAATTTATACTGGTTTTCTAACCAATCTCTTTTAAAGTGTGTGGAACAATGTGATTATTTTAAATCTGTATTCATTCAGGGGGAGAAAGGTGAATAAGTTCACAGCTGGTGAAAACTAATAGCTTGCCAGTATGTGTTCTAGACTCAAATTGGGGATTTCAGTTACAATATATAATTATAAGGTAATCTATTTGTGTTTCAGTAGGAAACTTCTGTTGATGAAATCCTGTCTGCTTTTGCACTGTTTTTTTTTTAAAAAAACAATAACAAAATCCCTTTAATTGACTGTCCTATTGTCTGCTCATCCTATCTAAGTAAGAATGTGATTTGTGGATGTGCAATTAAAGGCCTTCGGGGAACCACTGCATGCTTTCACAAGTCCACATTTGTTTTAAATCCACAGTAAAAACCGGCTTGTGACCATAGTGCCAAGTGATGCTCCGTTCAATTCCAGAAGAGCCTATACAAGTGAAGATGAAGCTTGGAAATCTTACCTGGAGAACCCCTTAACAGCAGCCACTAAAGCTATGATGAGCATAAATGGCGACGAGGACAGTGCTGCTGCTCTTGGATTACTGTACGATTATTATAAGGTAGGGGCTCCCAATAATGTACTTCTGCATCCCTGACATTGCTGAGATGATTCTTGCAACTAACCGGAGTAATTTTAGGTTTCCATCCTCCAAACAAGGAGAAACCTCATATTCTTCAACTACATTTACATGGCTGGGTAGTGTCAACGTTAGAACAAGAGAAAACACCGGTCAGCTGTGCTGTGTGCAGATGACTAAAATGTGGGAATAATGTATGCATGGAGCAGGGAACCTGGGATTGCACCAGCTGGACCCACTCCGACCTTCACATGTTGACCAACTCTTCTGCACAGACCCCCAGTTTGCACACGCTGTACCCTGCAATTCCAGTTACATGTCATAGAATGTCCAGCTGTCCTCGGGCAGGGCCACAGGGAACTCTCTTCCAAGTGAGATCAGGGCCCTGCGGATCATAAACAATTATGCAGGGCCTGTAAGACAGAGTTGTTCCACCAGGCCTATGGTTGAAGACAGCTATGGGTTTTTATCTAAGCTGCCCCCCCCAGTTCTCTATTTTAATGGCATTTCAATAGAACTGGGGCTTTGGTTGTCTGAGTGCTGCAGCTACTACGATTTTAGCCATCTGTAGTTAGTTTTCTGCCCTGACCTGGATGGCCCAGGCTAGCCTGATCTCGTCAGATCTCAGAAGCTAAGCAGGGTCAGCCCTGGTTAGTATTTGGATGGGAGACCACCAAGGAATACTAGGGTTGCTGGGCAGAGGAAGGCACTGGCAAACCACCTCTGTTAGTCTCTTGCCATGAAAACCCCAAAAGGGGTCGCCATAAGTCGGCTGTGACTTGACGGAACTTTACACACACACACACACAGTTAGTTTTCTACAAGGAAAAGACATTTTTTCAAGGATAGGACATTTTGGAGGACATTGATTCATAGGGTCACTATGAGTTGGAAGCGACTTGACGGCACTTAACACACACAGAGTTAGTTTTCTGATTTTAAATTTTTCTGATCTTGTATGTTTTATGGAGATTGTTTTATTGTTTTAATGAACGTATATGTTTTTATATCTTGTGAGCTGCCTTGAGCCCCGTTGGGGAGGGGCTGTGGCTCAGTGGTAGAGCATCTGCTTGGCATGCAGAGGGACTAGGAAAGTAGGTTATGTGAAAGACCCCTGCCTGAGACCCTGGAGAGCCGCTACCGGTCTGAGTAGACAATACTGTCTTTGATGGACCAAGGGTCTGATTCAGTATAAGCCAGCTTCATGTGTTTTTGGATGGGAACTGAGGGGTATAAGTTGAACTAATAAATAAATAAAATACACATCCAACAAGCTTATGTTATAAAGTACTCCTGTGCACACAATAAGCTCGTATGCAAGAGCTCTTGGCCTTGGCTTTAGCCTGTGGTTTAAGGCCTATGGCTTGGGCAAATTACCTATTGGATTCTGGGCTGACCCCAGCATACCCCAGTTTTTGCTTGTTTTGTATATTTCAGTTTTATTTCTTGTATCATATCTAGGTTTTTCTTGTTGTTGTAAGCTGCTTTTGGTCTTGTTAGGGAGAAAAGCTACTGATGAATATTCCGAAATATAACTGAAACTGAACTTGTACATGCATAGCTTCTGTGCAGAAGAGCCAGACAGTGCATGGCAAGGATGGGGCCTGTGGGCAAAAGCTGGCTCCCCATATACATTGATTGTCCCTCCAGCTGCCCCATTTCTTGCCTACATCCTTCACAAGGCATGGTCAATATCTGGATCCATCCATGATCTAGTAGCCGGGACAGTTTCCCTCTGCAGATGGAGGGAAGAGCACTCCAAGAGTTCAGGTCATTCCGCACTGAGGACCAGTTCACATGTTATCCTTTTAGGGAATGATTAGTCATATTTTCTACTACCTGATTCCGTGGCTCAGAAGGAGCAAGCTTGGGGAATTTAGGGAGGATTGGGGTTTCACCAGAGAACTTGCCTCCTTGCAGTTGGGAGTCAAATGTCATACTTGATCTTCAATTACTGTTTGTGAAAGGGGGGATAAAAGCAGGGAGAAGAAGAAGAGTTGGTTTTTATATGCTGACTTTCTCTACCACTTAAGGGAGAATCAAACCGTCTTACAATCACCTTCCCCTCCCCACAGCAGACACCCTGTGAGGTAGGTGGGGCTGAGAGAGATCTAAGAGCTGTGACTAGCCCAAAGTCACCAAGCTGGCTTCATGTGGAGGAGTGGGGAAACCAACCCGGTTCACCAGATTAGCATGCGCCGCTCATGTGGAGGAGTGGGAAATCAAACCTGGTTCTCCAGATTAGAGTCCACCGCTCCAAACCACCGCTGTTAACCACTACACCATGCTGGGGGGGGGGGGGAGAAATGAAAAGTGCAGATATGTGTGGGCAGGAGAGGGCATATCTTTCCATTGCTTAGGCGCTGCCACTCACCTTGCTGCCATTCCACCTTGTCCACTCATTGATGGACGCAGGTGCTGTGCCAGAAAGAAGGAAGCAAAGGACCGACTTGGCCACTGGTTAGTTCTCATTTCACTGCCCAGCTCTGGCCTCAGCAGTCATTGTGCAGGAGCCCCCCAAGCATGGTGACGCCATTTTTGTTCCCACATATTCCTCTTTTTGGCCATTGGCTGCCTCACCCCTGTGTTGTACTCCTTGTTGACCACACTTCTTTTCTACCTGGTACTCATTCCATTCTGTCGTTGTCCAGACCAGCAGACCCTTGGCCTTTCTATGCATCTCACTTGCTCATCCCTATACTGCCCAAATTGTCTCCTCCCAGATGAGTGGCATTGACTCCTGTTGTGTCATAGGTGGAGCAAGTATCACCCCCATCCTGTTTCTGAATGTCCAGTAATGGCAGAGTAGAGATAGGGAATTAATAAACTATTGCCATCATGCATTTCCATCTTTTCTTAGTTTAGGGTTCAAGTAAGCTCTAATCGTACCCTAATTATTTCACACAATAGGCATTGGTGCCATCAATTAACTTCTATTAGAGGTCATCCTTCATTGTTTTCAGTGGGGCATATGCAGGGTTTCTGAGTAAGCCAGACTCTATGGTGTTCATCTGGAAATCGGGGGTGTAAGTGCAGCAAAACTGAAAGATTTTTAAAAATGCAAAAGATGAAATCCAATGAGCGCATGTCCCAGTTCCTCTGGAGCCAAAGGTCCCAGATGAAAGGGGCTATGTAGACTCTGTTGGAAGAGTATGACAGTGCACCCTCTCTTTGCACCAGCAAGGTGTAGTGCTTAAGAGCGGTGGTTTGGAACGGTGGACTCTAATCTGGAGAGCCAGGTTAAATTCCCCACTCCTCCACATTAGCGGCGGAGGCTAATCTGGTGAACTGGATTTGTTTCCCCGCTCCTACAGCTGGGTGACCTTGGACTAGTCACACTCTCTCAGCCCCACCTACCTCACAAGATGTCTGTTGTGGGGGGAGGGGAAGGGAAGGTGATTGTAAACCAGTTTGATTCTCCCTTAAGTGGTAGAGAAAGTCGGCATATAAAAACTAACTCTTCTTCTTCTTCAAGTACACCAGTACTGTAGAGGGAGCAGTAGAGTTAGTAAGGTAGACAGGTCAGATCCTTCTGTATCCTTTCCTCTTGCTGGTTCTGCTCCTATCTCTTTGATCCCAGATTGCTATTCTCAGGGACTTCCTTCCAGCCAACTCTTTCTCTCTCCGACCTTCAAGGGAGTGATATCTCTGAATTCTTTGTCCTTGAGTTAGATAGCTAGAATGCCCATCTCTCCTTTGTTATCACGGTATGGATTTCTTTAACAATAAAGAAATTCAATTTCTTTCCTAAGGCAGCATGACCTGTATGGACTTTATTCTCTCCTTGCACAGCCAGCTCATGACAACTCGGCACAGCAGTGTTTTGTTTGCATATATAGGAATATCACATGGAAGGCAATTACAATTATACAAAGTGTTTTGTGAACTGAAAATTGCTCTGGAGGTGATCCTTTCTACCTCTGCCATGCCAGCCTCCAAGATATGATTTCTCCAGAAAAACAACAACCCTGAAACTGCCATACTGCTGGATAAGCTTCTCTGCTGCCACACCTGTAATTTATCACTTTGCTCTCAGACCCACTAGTGCAGTGTTTCCCACCCTGTGGGTCGGGGCCCAAAAGTGGGTCGTGAAGCCTCTGACAGTGGGTTGTGGGCCAGCCCTCCGTAATGTCCACACCTGCCTGTTCTATTGCTCTCTTTTGTATTTTGCAAAACAAGAGCTGACCCTGGAAAATGTATCTTTCATGTCATACATTAGTTGATATTTTTTCTTCATTGCATATACATTTTGATTAAGTAAAACATGTCCAG
This sequence comes from Euleptes europaea, assembly GCF_029931775.1. Taxonomy (NCBI): domain Eukaryota; kingdom Metazoa; phylum Chordata; class Lepidosauria; order Squamata; family Sphaerodactylidae; genus Euleptes; species Euleptes europaea. The sequence continues at coordinate 24,303,630 of NC_079319.1, read as the reverse complement.
CTTTCACACCCATACATAGTAATAGGGAATATGATGGCATGAATTAACTTGAACTTGGTGTACTACACTATTACCCATTTTTCAAAGAGAGAAGGAACCATGGACATATGGACTCATTCTCTCTCTTTTACATCTTGAATACTTTTCCTTACAAGCAACACCCTGAGCAAACTTTTTATGAGACCTCGATTTAAAGTTCTGCAGGCAACCAAAGACCAGATAAAGCTTGTTTTGAAAGCTGGGTCTGGAATTTTGGCCACCGTTTCCTTTTGTAATCTAGATCCACCATCCCAAACCTCAGTGAAATATTGATAAAAAAAGACTGTACTATCCTGAAGCCATACAGTGTCTGTTCTGTTGTTTCAGGTTCCAAGAGATAAGAGGCTGTTGCCTGTTAACAAAGTGAGTGACAGTCAAGAAGACCAAGAAAAAAGGTACAGTATTTTATAACAGCGTACAGAAAATTTTACTGGATGTCTACATGGAAGAAGCAGAACAGCTTGGTGGTTTTCTTTCTTGCCTCCAGAAAACAAAATAAAACACCATGAAAGGAGATTGCTAAAGAAAGCAGCTGTGATATATGCTAAAAAGAAAGGGGGAGAGAGAGAGAAAAGTAAGATTTGCAAAGCTTTAAGAAGTGGTCTCAAGATCCCGACATTAAAGTAATTGACAGCGTAAAATAGTGCAGCCATTTGTAGATGAGGCTCCCAGGAGGATTCTGGTAGCGTGTAACAAAAGCGGCTATTCATTCATGTTCACTTCGATGGCAAGGCTGCGAACATTTTTCCTGGTTGGTGCTCCATATGAAGGCACATAGTAAATCTTAAGTCTGCAATCTTTAGCGCACAAGTCTCATTGAAATCAGTGGGATATTTGAATAAATGTGCTCAAGGTTGGGATATCAATCTCAGGATTGAGATTGGTGAATTTGGGTGAAAATGGTTTCTGAAGATAATCACTGTGGGATTTCTTCCCAAAAAAAAACAGAAACAGTTTCAATTCATGATGTTTTGTTTGCTTTTTTCAGAAGCTGTCTTGTCACCAGTGAAGCTCAGAATAACTTGAACAACAGTGATGAAAATAGAGTGCAGGTACTGAAAACGGTCCCTGTGAATCTCTCTTTGAATCAGGAGCAGCTGGAGACGTCCAAAAGGGAGCCGTTCAGCACCGGTGTGTCTGGAAGCCCAACCTCAATTTCTGTGACGGGAGTCATGGTGGTAAAAGCAGAAGACTACACCCCTGTTTACATGGCTCCATCAGTGCATTATGCAAGGGGTGAAAATGAAGAGCATCGGGGGGTTATATTTGAACATGCACATTATGAAGTGCCCAGCATCACACCCCATACGACTTACATGAAAGATGACCAACGCAGTACTCCTGATAGTACTTACAGTGATACCTTCAAAGATGGCAGTGCAGAGGTATGTCTATTAATGGGAACACTATGAATTCGGAAGTTTGTCAGGTTTTATTCATTGCTCACATTTTATATCCCTACATTTATATCTTCAAGGAGCACAGGATGGTATTTATGAATGGGATAATGCTATTTCCCCCTCACAATAATCCTGTAGGGTAGATTATGAAAAAGAGGATGCTGAAGCTTGTTTTCCTGACCTGAAACAAGCTGGAGGCCGTTATTTACCCCATTGCATAAACCTCTGTGCGCACCATCGGGTTTTCCTCAGACCTGCTATGAGGCAAATAGTGGCTTTCTAGACCATCTCAGGTCAGGAAAACAGTGTGAGGGAGAAAGCTTATGCACCTTCGTTCCACACTCCACTAGCCCAATCCAAATTGTGCCAGCATGCTTTGGAATTGAGTATGGAACTAGCAGCCCTCATCTGATTGAAAATCCTTCCGGTGGACCGAGATACAACCTGAGTTCTGTGAGAACTAGAGTAATTTTTAAAAAAATTATTTATACCCTGCCCTTTTCCAAGCAAGTCGGGCTCAGGGCGGCTTCCAACAACAATATATGCAATATAATATAGGTTTAAACATGGAATTAAAACTATAGTCACTAATGTTAAGTTAAAAGATGGCCATCTACTGTCCTATCTGATTATACTGATTTGTCCTAATGATGGGTTGGTCAATAATATTTGCAGACAGATTACCAAAATGACCCCAGATTTGTAGGTCCTCCAGGAGTAGAGACAGGGAGAAAGGAAGGGAAGGAAAAGGGAAGGGGCTCTCGGTTTTTCTCTCAGTCAGCCTTTAAGGTAAAAACCATACAAGAAAAGTGGAGGTTAGCATGTGGGATACTAATGTTTACTTCTTTGTTGCCTTGTCCTTCTTTTAAAATGAATGTTCAGTGTCCTATCATGAATAATTTGAATCCACTCACTGAATGATACTTTTTGATACGTATTTTCTCTTGTTTCCCCCCAGAAATTTCGCAGTGGCTCTGTGGGGCCTGAGGAATACATTTACGAACAAACAGCCAGGTAGGTAGGAATGATGGATGGGAAATGGAAACACAGCACTCCTGACAGGCCTTAGGTTAAAATATATGGATTACAGACTCCAGATTAGCCACCATTTTGTTAGAACCATACTTAGTGGCAGCCCTACCACTGATTCATCCTTTGACATTTCTTCTCCACATCTTTCATTCATTCATCTCCCAGTGAGTCACTAAGAACTTAGGGTGTCAGAACTGCTCACGTACTTCCCCAAACTTACAGAAAGCTGAAATACAGTACAAGCGCAGCTCAAGGCAAAGTAATTGCAAAATCAAACCCTGAAAACTGAGCGTTTTTATTGTTCTCCCTTGAAATTCCAGACATGAAATCTATATTGTCAGAGTGGCTAGCACTTTTTCATTATTTTTGATACATACTGTCATGGACAGAGCAGACCCTCACTCTGGCCAGGAGGAAGGATTGCCATGTACCCTCTGGGGTGGGAAATCTCTCACCTCTGGTTCTCTGGCAACCAGCAGGAAGGGAAAAAATTACCAACAGGTGATGACATTATATCACTTCTGGGGGGGGGACGGACCAGAAGTGATGTCATGTCATTCTAGGAATCGTCAGAAACTCTATGGCTGCCACTGGCTGGTAGTCCTACCAGGACCCCCTCAAGCTCCCCCTTTAAAAAGTCAGTGCCCAAGTAACAGCTGATTGGTTGGGGGTTCAGAGAGCAGGGGCTGGCCACACTGATCTGCATATGGGCCTCCTTTCTCCCAAGACATTTCTGGTCATCCTAGTGAGAGGAGGGAAGCTGCAACAAGACATGTGCTATTTGTAGTGCTGCCTTTAAAGGGGAGAGGGACAAAGTTTGATGAGAGTGTGCCAGCTTCTAGTTGTACAGGAGAAGATTTGTGGCAGGGAGGACACTGTCTATCAAAACAGACAGTATTGAGCTGGATGGATCACTGGCAGAATTAGTGTGGCAGAAGCAACTGTTGCATTTATGTGGAAAAGGCCCTTGAGATTGGCGTCACACACACTGTTGCAAGATGTACATATATTCCCTGGACGTTTGTATCATGTGATGGGAAAACAATGGAGCCTGCCAAGTTGAGAAGGACAACCCCCATGATATCCACCCTTTCATACATTACCTGTGTGACGCAGAGCTGTACCCTAGAAGAGTAGTTTTTCATTGGTTACCAAGCCACCAAAATTAGATCTGCATTGAGTTTATGTTGAACTCAAAGGGGCTACTACAATATTGCAAGACAAAAAACTGAAATTTAAAGCTTTCGATTTTACTGTCTCCTAAATTCAAACGTATTCCTCGCTTTAAAAATATGGATGTCATGGAGCCAAAGTCTGAATCCAGTACTCACTAAGATCAGTGGAGTTATTTCTGTTGATTCAGCCAGAGTAAAAAAATATAAATTAGAAGCTGGTCTGTATAATAACTGCATTTTAATAATAACTACATTTTATTTCTGCTCCAGGGCACAATTTGATTGCTTGGAAAAAAATTTCCCCTGTGGTCTAGGAAAGAGATTGCAAAATAGGTTAGGTATATTATGTTTGAATTTTGCAGTAGTCTCTATTCATAAACGGAATGCTGCATTGCTATTGATGGACCAGCACAAAGGAATTACTTTTCAGCCTGATTTTAAAACAAGGTATATAGTTCAGTGACAATGTAATGCACCAAAACAATACAACTAACTAGCTGTCTTAGTTACTGGAGTCCTAACAGCGCAGTTGGTTCTTAAGGCAAAGAGTTTCCAGAGCTTAATGCAAATACTTTCTTGGCTGCAAGGAGGGGATAGGAAGGAAAAGGTAACAGAATAAGGATTTGTCTCTCTAGCTACACTTATAGAAAATTGCTGACTGTAACCTCCTGACCACCTTAACCAATCATTGGGCAGTATCCATGGTACTTTCCAGGGTGAGTTCCCCCTCCCATACAAGATTCACAGCTGAATTGTGTGAGCTTATTAACAGACCTGAGAAGATGTCCTTGATGAGTAGCCACCAGTGTAGGGGTGACTAACACCAGCAGAGAGTCAGGGAACAGTGAACTAAGCTGGAAAATTCCTTTAAGATGGCTTGTCTCTTGACAGGATCCATCTTAGAGACCACTTCTCCCTTACCCTCCCATGTTGTCTATGCTCTGTGAATGAGGTGCTGCTTCATACTTTGTCAGAACTGGCTGAAACTGAGATTGAAAGAGACTTTGGGGTTGTTGTGGAAAGCTCAATGAAAATGTCGACCCAGTGGGTGGCAGCAGTGAAAAAGGCAAAACTGCATGCGAGGAATTATTAGGAAAGGTATTGAAAATAAAACAGCCAATCTAGTAATCCCCTTGTATACAGCCATGTTGTAGCCTCATTTGGAATACTGTGTGCAGTTCTTGTTAGTGCATCTCAAAAAGGACATTGCAGAATTGGAAGAAGTACAGAGGACAACCAAGGTGATTATGGGATTGGTGTACCTTTCCTTTGAGGAAAGGCTGGAGAGTCTGGGGCTTTTTAGTCTAGAAAAAAAGATGGATAAAGGGAGACATGAAAGAGGTTTGTAAAATTATGCATGGGGTGGAGGAAGTGGATAGAAGGAGCTTTGTTCTTCCTCTCCCAGAATACTCAGGGTCACCCAATGAAATTGTTAGGAAACAGATTCAGAGCAGACCAATGAAAATACTTCTTTACTCAATTTTTAATTAAACTATGGAATCCACTGCCAGTAGAGGTAGTGATGGCCACAAGCATAGGTAACTTTAAAAGGGGGATAGACAGATTCATGGAGGAGAGGGACCCTCAATGGCTACTAGCCATGGTGACCAAAGGTAACCTCCACATTCAGAGGCAGTAATCCTCTGAACACCAGTGCTAGGAGGCAACATCAGCAGAGGGCCTCTGTGCCCTGTGTGCTCTCTGGGGCAACTGCTTGGCCACTCTGTGAAACCAGATGCTGGACTAGATGGACCACTGGCTCTTCTTAACCAGCAGGAGATGCTGGGGTATGGGGACAATGAAATGGGCATCACCACGACACCACAATGTCACTTCTGGTGCTAACCTGGAAATGTCATCACTGCGTCAGGGCATTTCTCTAGGATTCACCCAAAACCTTTGGATGAATTCTAGAGAGTCACTCCAACATGGTGATATCACTTTCTGGTTTACACCAGGAGTGGCATCATGGCGTTGATGCAACACCGGTCCGTCCCCCCCCCCATTGCTCCTGGTGCTCCACCGAACATCAGTGGCACCCAGGGTGGAAGCCCACAATACCGAGTGGCCTACCTGATACTATTTGTCACCACATGGTAGCATCTTTAGCGTTCCTTTTTTGTAGCAGCATCAAGATAATCTGTCCAGTGTTCGGTCATCTCCTGGCAGGACGACAGCAAACCACTGTAGAAGAGAGTAGTTCGATGCCTTCTCCAGCTTCTGACAGCTGGAGTTACTTGTTACTCTCCTGCCAGTAGCAGCCTCCTACCAGTTGGTGATCTAATGACACAAAAGCCGGCTTTCCAGGAGACGCCAAAATATAAAAAGAAATCTTTGGAGACTGATAGCTAGAGCAGAATTGTGTAAATTCTCTGTTCATTGTACTCCCGCTGCCCAGTTTTAAGACATGCTGTGCCAGCGCATCAGATCTTAGAATGGGGTATGCCAACAACTAAGTGGGTGATATAATATCAAAAAAGTCATGCTGTTTGGTGTTCCAGAGATGTCATAATGGCATAATGAATACATGCACTTGCGCCTAGGACTGGGGGTGTAAAATAAATGATTAACAAATACCGGTTCCTTTAGAGCCTGTTCTTTATTGGACTGTATTTTAAACAGAGAACGGGTGCTTTTATCTATATTGAGAGCATGCCGAACTGTAAGCTTGTATGTCTCCAAGATGTATATTAGCCAATGTGGTGTACACAGTGGCTGACATGTTGGATTTGGCTATGGGTTCAAATCCCATCTCAGCTCTGATAACTCATTGAGGGTGGTTGTCAAGCTTGTAAATGTAAGAGATAACAAACATGGCTGCATTCAGACATCCCAACAAAGCAGAGCTTGTTTGCTGAGCTATTGACTGCTTGTTGGTATGCCAATAAAGGTATTGAAATTGAAAATTGTTTGCTGAGCTCTTGTCCTGCCACATTCCTCTTTTCTTCAAGCCTGATCGAAAATCTGGGTTTGGAAGGCTTGAATCAAACTCCTGTTTGCCATGAAGTCCAAATGTAGATGCCTAGTCAAATTGGTGTTTGAGTCACAGTTTTCAAAGCCAGGAAGGCTTATGACTGTGCATGAAGGAAAGAGGGGAGCAATGGGAGCATATAAGCATGGCAACAAGCTACACTCATGCCCTTCACGACCAGAGGGTTTGTCATGATGTCTGAATACAACCTATGTGTTTTGTGTTTGTAAGACCTTGTATATTCATAGTTGGGGTGTTCTACAAAGAACTTTTGGTTCTACAAAGAACCAAAGGGTGCCATTTCCCAACAGCCTTAATAAGAGCTAAGCAATAACATGTCATTCTTAAGACTGTGTTCTAAAACATTTGTTTGCTTAAAATCATTCTTAACTAATACATATAAAGGCTATCATTCTTAACTAATACATATAGGTTAACCAATTTATATATTACTAATGAATCCACCCATATACTTTACTCTTCATTATTTTTAACAACTCCGTCAATGGCTATTATTCACATTCAGTTCAATCTACCACACAGTATTAGAATTGTAGTTGTCCAAATCCTAGGGGCAGGTTTGCCAATGCTGGGATTGGGGGACAATAATGCCATTTTGCCAAATGTCTGGCCTTTGGAGAAAGGGTGTGGTGTGTTTGCTCGGCTGTCAGCAAACCCTCTCAGGAGTCTCATTGTGAGAAAATCTTGAAAGTCTGTATATTCAAGCTCAGTTGTAAATGTAGTGGTGTTTACTTAGAGGTTTTATTTATTTTTGTTGCACTAGCTCCCAAGAGCTCGGAGTGGTGCTTTTTAGTTGCATAACCCACAGTGGGATAAATTAGACTGAGAGAAATTACTGTACAATCCTAGGAACATTTTTCCTGGAAGTAAGCCTCATTGAGTAGTCCCGATTAGTATTGTGAGTAGCCCTCCTTAGGACTACTCTGTTATAAATGCAGGCTCCCAACCGAGCTTCACATTTTCCTTTGCAAGCCCAGCACCCTAACCACTGCACCGGCCTGTCTTTGTCATTGTGCTCCATTCACGTGGTTTTATGTAAGATATGGACCAAATATGTCAAGCCACTTTTGTAACTGAATTTTTGATCACGGAGGCTGTGTTGAATGAAAATGTAATTATTTGTCCATTCGCCCCTCTCTTTAGCAACAGCACATTTCGATATACTTTGGAAGCTACCAAATCTCTGCGCCAAAAGCAAGGAGAGGGACCAATGACCTACTTAAACAAAGGGCAATTTTATGCCATCACATTGAGCGAGACTGGAGACAACAAGTGTTTCAGACACCCAATCAGCAAAGTCAGGGTATGGTTGCATTTCCTGAGAATATTAGTTTGCTCATGGCTTATTGGTTTTTGCTTGCTGCACTCTTCTTTGGAGCAGAGTTTGGTTCAGTGACTTGTGTTCCAACACACGCTCGAGCTGTTTAATTAAATGCACCTTCTAAGGAAAAGTTACAACAGTGGTTAACTGTTATTTAGAAGAGTTCGTGCCAGATCTGTAGTTGCTGTGTGACACTTGTCTCTGGCAGAAATTACAGTAGACGCTGGAGAGTTACTATAGATTCATGCTGTAGCAGCAGCAGCAGCATGTTTTGTATGTATAAAGCCCCAGGTTCAGTGTTCAGTGTCACTATATAAAAGGATTCAAAGTGCCTAGCTTTGTCCCTTTGGAAAGCATTCTGGGGAAAGGAGTTCAAAATTTGGGGTACAATAATTATATTAGTAATACTTACTGCTTGTATAATGCCTTTTGCATATATTATCACTGTGGTTCTGAGAAGCAAGGAAACTGCTTTGTATGCACTTGCTGCCCTAACTCTGTTCCCAGTTCCTGATGATGCCTCTTGATACTACGTGCTCTTAGAGATTTTATTAGGTTACAAGGATGAAGAGGAGGTGTGTTGGTCCCTTTAAAAGTTTTACACCTTGAATTTTCTCAAAAGACACTACAGATGTTGGTGCTTTAGCAGACGGACATCATGTCTGCCTCAGCAAGATTTTGCTAAACCTGTGGAGTTGCCCCAGGCTAGCCTGATCTCACCAGATCTTATAATCTAAGCAGGGCTGGCCCTGGCTAGTATTTGGATAGGAGACCTCCAGGAATACCAGGGTCATGACGCGGGGGCAGGCAATGGCAAACCACCTCTGAACGTCTCTTGCCTTGAAAACCCCACGGGGTCACCATAAGTCAGCTGTGCCTTGGCAGCAAAAATAATATTTATAATAATAATAATGAGTTGCTACCTGCAGTGCTGCCACCTCTTGCTTCCCATCAGAAATGCAACAAAATGCACTGTAGGTGTGATTCAACACCAAAACTTAAAATGAGCAAAGAGTATTTCTCTTAGCAATTAGGCTTAGCCAGTCCCATTAACCCATCTAATGATTGTTCTGTGGTCCTTGCAGAGTGTGGTCATGGTTGTCTTCAGTGAAGATAAAAACCGAGATGAACAGCTGAAGCACTGGAAATACTGGCATTCCCGGCAACACACGGCTAAGCAAAGGGTTCTTGACATTGGTGAGTAAGTAAAGAGCCCAGTAAGCATACATGATTACTGGTACTTTGTGGTCCATTGCAGAGGAACAAGGAAGGGGACTTCCTGAAGTTAGGATCGCCAACCTCCAGGTAGTAGCTGGATATTTCCTGGAATTACCACTGATGTCCAGCTGATAGAGATCAGTTCACCTGGAGAAAATGGCCGCTGTGGAAGGTGGATTCCATGGCATTATACCACATTGAAGTCCCTCCCCTCTCCAAACCCTGCCCTTCTCAGGTTCCACCCCAAAAATCTCCAGTTATTTCCCAGCCTGGAGCTGGCAACCCTACCTGAAGTGGATTCTGTTCTAGAGCAGGGGTACCTAACTGGATCTCATACTGGACCCTAATCTGGTTGTTGACAGCACTGTGCTCTAGTATAGTAGCCTTCAAAAGCAAAAAAAGAAAGTGGTGGTGGTATGATTTACTTTACATCATTGAATGACACAGTTATGAGTCTTGCCTTACCATTAACACTCGAGCAAGTTCTGTTTTCTTAGAAGAGATTTGTAATATTCAGCCTGCTTGTTCTTTCCTGCCACTTCTACCTGCGGTCTCTTGTTCTAGCAACAATGCAAGGATCAGCACTGTTCTCCGTAGAAATAGGCTAAGAATTTGGGATTGCTCTGGGCAACAGAGTAATCCTCCTCCTATTCACTTGCTTTCCATTACCTCTCCCTCTTCATCCAATATCCATTTCCCATGCCAGTTTGTGACACTTAGCAGCTGACCAGAATTGCACACTTTCTGCCTTTCAGAGTCAGAGTTACCCGATGGCATTTAGAGCAATTTTTTAAAATATGTGAGCCATGCTGTCATATGGTACCCTCCCATAATCACCTTTTTCCCAGGTTATCAAGTATTCTCAGTATAGTAAGTGGTTTTTATCATGTATTGTCAGCCTTTACTCTCATAGTGTTCATTGTAAAACCTTTGTGTCATATTTTAACTCAACCATCTTTCACCTGACTCCGTCCTTAAGACTAAACTGGATATAGAATGCAAAGCACTATCAAGTGTGATTAAACTAGGGTAAAACTGGTATAAATGAGTAGTGTAGGTATGCCCTCATTTTCATTTCTCTGAGTCAACCTTTTCCACGACACGTGTATATTATTGTCTGGTAAGAAATGTATGTGGGGGGGTGAGGAGTGGGTGTCATACATTAACTTCCTTGGCTAGTCTTGTTTCATGTTCCTGTAGTAGGTATCCTGTGAAAAGTGGCTTTCTCCTGTTTGAAAATTCCACAGATTTCTGGGCCCTGCAGTGTTTCAGACATTCCAGCAGCATTGTTTCACTTGTCCTGACAGCATCCCAGCTCTCTGAAACAGGCAAACCGATGAATGCTTTTAGTTATGTCAGTCAGATTTCTGTCACGTAAATATCATTGAAATTATTAAATCGTCACTTAATTCCAGTTAATGTGTTTGGTTTGCAAAAAAAAGAGCGAGAGCGAGAGGCAGATGGCAAGAGAATGGGAGAGGCATTTTCCATGTGTCGACACAGAATAAATACCTTCCTGGTCACATGTACGAGGTGTCTTTGTCTACTGATGACATTAGCATAATTCTTAGTCATGTCATTTAATGTCCTGTTGGCTAATAGGTAAATTACAAGTGGGGGACCCATGAGGATGTATGGGAGGATCTCATTTCCCAATAACCTCTCTCCTTTTCCTCTTTTTTCTCCTCCAGCAGCTCCTGCAGCTGCTTCCCCCACCTGTTCTCTCTACAGCTTTATTTTCCCCTCACAACCCCATCCCTTTCCTTCTCTCTCACTCACCTATCTACTATTTCTCCTCATAGCACAGACTGGAAGAGTCTGTGGAAGCTTGTCCCAGGCTTGAAGGGAAAATCCCTCTTGTCTGACCTTGTCCCCATTGTATGAATTTTTGATCCGCATTCTAGAACCAGTTCAGACTTAGATATATAGTGATGAATTTTTCCTGGGTTTATTTTGAAAGTTATTTTTTTAAAGAAAAAAATTGCCTTGGTGGTTTGTAGTACTTGTATCATTGCACAGGGAGCTGAAATCCATATGAATCCAGTTCTGTGAACAACTCATCTGAAAAGAAAACCCCCTGAATGTAGAAGCATAGTATAAGCATAAAGCTAGCAGTCCTTTAACCAGAATGCCAGAGGCTCACAAACTCCTTACATCCCTCACTCATATGAATTCCCCATTCCCTTCTCCAGTTACTGATAACCGTGGTGTACAATTACATTACCCCTGGCACTAACCATGGTTAACTTTTTAAACAAGGGTTAGACACTGTTTTTCAAACCTTAGTTAAAGCTAACCAAAGTTAGCAACCATGAACAATGCCATTAACTTTGATAACTTTTCAGTGTTTGCTATTTTCCATGAATTCCATGTAATAATTGCCTGTACTGAAAACCAGCCCCCACCAAATCAAATCTCCAATAAGACGTTGGCTAATTTAATACAGTGAATGAAATAAGCATCTGGCATGGTTAACTACACCAATGGGTAGAAACGGCAAATTATATCAGTAATAGCAAAAACCAGTGGGGTGTAACATGAAAATATGCCTGGGTGAAAAGGGGAAAATACATTCTTACTTGCTTTGTCACCCAATTAAAGATATCTTACAGTGCCATCACAAACAGAATAACACCTAAATACAATGAAGTAGAATGCAACTCTGTTTATGATTTCATTGGAATTGCTAAATTGCTCAATTTAGTCATGTGAATTTTAGTTGATTAATCAAGTCTGCATAAATTTGTATATGAGAAAAGTAAAAAAAATGCTTTCTCCATGTTCATATGGTTCACAAATCATCTTCCAAGCATTCTCTGCTTTGTTTTGCACAGCTTTGGAATGCCTCTGTTTATAAATATGCTTTCTACCTGCATAAATATAAATACGACCTGTTTATAAATATGCTTTCATATGCATGTATAAAAAATGTACAGGGTTACCTTCTTAAACTGTGTTCTTTTCCGTTAATGTAATTAACAGTTCAACTGCATGCTGCAGCCTTATTTTTAACAAAAGCATCAATGGGCTTTTTTGTCTCTCTGTTTCTTGCAGCTGATTACAAAGAGAGCTTCAACACAATTGGGAATATTGAAGAAATTGCCTATAATGCAGTGTCGTTTACTTGGGATGTCAACGAAGAAGCAAAGGTAAGGCATCAGCTTGCAATATACTTGTTAAACACATATTTGTGCTGCAGTATTCAGAGTTGGTTTGCAAAGAAGAGTGAACTGGTAATGCCATATATATTCCAAATAAATAAAAAATTGTGGATGCTTTAAGAGTACCAACCAGGTACCAACCAGGGCTGACCCTGCTTAGCTTCCAAGATCTGATGAGATCAGGCTAGCCTGGGGCTATCCAGGTCAGGGCATAGCAACTGATGTTTCCTAGGAGTTGGGAATGGGTGGTACAGGGCATTGTTAGTGAAAATCATGGTTTGGCTCTTCTTTCACGTTACATCCAGCATTGAGTGAGTGGTATGACAGCATGCTAATCAAATTTGCAGATGGCAACAAGTTAGGAGGGGTAGTTAATACCCTGGAGGGTAGGTTCAGAGTTCAGAATGACCTTGATAGACTGGAGAGCTGGGCCATAAGCAATAAAATGGATTTCAGTAGGGAGAAGTGTAAAGTACTTCACCTAGGCAGAAACAACGTAAGGCACAGGTACAGGATGGGAGATAGTTGGCTTGACAACAGTACATGTGAAAGAGATCTGGGAGTCTTAGTGGACCACAAACTGAACATGAGTCAACGGTGTGATATGGCGGCTAAGAAGGCCAATGCAATTCTGGCCTGCATCAATAGGAGTATTGTGTCTAGATCAAGGGAAGTAATTCTACCACTGTATTCTGCATTGGTCAGACCTCACTTGGAATACTGTGTCCAGTTTTGGGCTCCTCAATTTAAGAAGGATGTTGACAAGTTGGAGCGTGTCCAGAGGAGGGGGACCAGAATGGTCAAAGGTCTGGAATCCATGCCCTATGAGGAGAGACTTAGGGAGTTGGGTTTGTTTAGTTTGGAGAAGAGAAGGTTGAGGGGAGACATGATAGCCATGTTTACATATTTGAATGGATGTCATGTTAGTGAGGGAACTAGCTTGTTCTCTGTTGCTCCAGAGACTAGGACACAGAGCAATGGATTTAAACTAATAGCAAAGCGATTCCACCTAAACATTAGGAAGAACTTTCTGATGGTGAGGGCTGTTCAACGGTGGAATGTGCTGCCTTGGAGGATGGTGGAATCCCCGTCTTTGGAGGTCTTTAAGCAGAGGCTAGATGGCCATCTGTCGGGAGTGTTTTGATTGTGGGATCCTGCATGACGGGGGGAGGGTTGGGGTCACTGGGGATGTTGGGGGAGGTAGTTGTGAATTTCCTGCATTGTGCAGGGGGTTGGACTAGATGACCCTGGTGGTCCCTTCCAACTCTGATTAACAGTGGTGTGACTCTTTGATTAATGTTTGTAAAGATGTTCGCATTGCTTTGGCTGCTTTTATCCAAGGATCTCAAACGGTTTGCCACAATTATTGCTACGAATGTGAGGATTCAGACAAGGTTCCTAATAAAGGGTGACTTGGGGCTGCAGGCTGCTGTTATGTTTCTATAGAGCAGGGTGAAGCCAGAGGAGAAAACTACCCTCAGTGCAATGATACAAACCTCTCAAAGGGTCACTGTGCTAAATGTGACATGATATGGCTGTGTATCTTTATGGGATTTCCTGGCTCAGGAGAGAAGACAGTCCATTATGGTACCAGGAATAGAAGGACTACTTTAATACTGCAAGAAGGAAGTCCATTTGTTGAAGAGTTTAGAAAGGCTTTCATCAATAGCCTGTGTGATTTGGGGCTATTGATGTTTGCTGATGAAAGACCACATCCTGGCAGGGCTTAGTGAGACAAATCCCCTCATTGTGCAATGAGCCGTTTGCCTGAGGATGAATTTCATTAAAAGATGTTAAGGAGGGAAGAGTTAACAGTGCAGTGTGTCCATTGCACCCAAACATTTAAATCTGTTTTTAACAAAACCCTCTAAATTCTGCACTCAAAATGATACATACTTACAGTGATTTATTCTGATTGTGTTTCGAAGGGTCTGCATTGTGAAAAGGAGAGGAAGGGCTGAAAGCACGGAAAGAAGGAGACTTCGAAAGCTTAATTTGAAAGCTGTCATATTGTATTATAGATAAAGTGTCCCTGTGGATTTTCTTCTACTGACCCATTGTGGCTATTCACTTTATATCTACTTTTATTTCTGATGGGTTCTTTTAAAGTAGGCTAAGGAGAAGGTACTGTGACTCTCAATCAGAATTCCCCCCACACCAAAATCTATGAATGATGGTGTAGGCATAGAAACTCTAATGCATATAGTATGGTATTTGATTTCCCGCTGCTCTCTAGACTACCTTTAAAGGTAAAGGTGCAAGCACCGGGTCATTACTGACCCATGGGGTGACATCAGATCCCGACGTTTACTAGGCAGACTTTGTTTACGGGGTGGTTTGCCAGTGCCTTCCCCAGTCATCTTCCCTTTACCCCCAGCAAGCTGGGTACTCATTTTACCGACCTCGGAAGGATAGAAGGCTGAGTCAACCGTGAGCTGGCTACCTGAAACTGACTTCTGTCAGGATTGAAAGGTCGTGAGCAGAGCTTTTGACTTCAGTACTGCAGCTTACCACTCTGTGCCACAGGGCTCTAGACTACCTTTAGGATTTGCTTTTTCTGGCCAGAGAACTAGATCAAGATAGCGTTAGCACATTTACATGAACTACAGGAACCAAGACTAAATCCTAGACCCTAGTGGTGTAGTTGAGAGCCAGCATGCTGTAGTGGTTAAGGTGTGAGACTAGGACCTGGAAAACCCAGGTTAGAATCTCCATTTGCGCCATGGTAGCTTGCTGGGTGACCTTGGGCCAGTCACACACTCTCAGCCCTGACCCTGGTGAGTATTTGGATGGGAGACCTCCAAGGCAATGGCAAACCACCTCCAACGTCTCTTGCCTTGAAAACCCTACGGGGCCGCCATATGACAGCTGTGACTTGACAGCAAAAAATGCACCAAAAAAAATGGTGCAGTTAGATTATTTTAGACTTTGAGCTTCATATACTTCAAATGCAAACTCTTACTTTTGAGTTCCCCTTCTGAGCTGGGGCCCTGAAGTTATGTCGCAAAGCCTGGCCCTGGCAGTACCACTGATAGTCCCCACTAATATTTTTCCATCCTCCACTAGTTCCTCTGAAGAAATTTGTAAGGGTAGGATGAAACATCTAAAAAAAACCCAAAAACCCACAGGAATGCTACTGAAAACAGTAAAATTTCCCCATTCTTTCTTTCCTGACATCATTACATTGTGCATTTCCTCTCCCTGTATCATTGCTGGTGAGGTTCAGGATATGCATAGAGCATAGTTCCTGAAATGCTCCGAGGAAAATAGAGTACAATGATGTCGGGCCATGGAGTAGATTTTATTAGATGTTAAGGTTGCACCCGAGACAGTTGAACATGGGCTATCATATTCCACAGCTTCCTCATTTTTATTTATTCATCTATTAGTAAAATCTGGCTCCTCCCTAAATATGTGATCTAAAAGCCCATAATTTTAAAGTGGGACAAAATGCACAGTGGAAGCAACCCCTCCTTTCTCTTCCATCTTCACAGCTTTATCAGCCTGACTTCAGATTGTCAGTGTTTGTCTACTGGGTTTCAGTTCAGATTACTTCTGTCTGTAGGTACCTCCTGGCTGATTCAAGACGTCATAGGAGGCATTGGCTTGGATCCAGCGATGCACAAGTGGAAACATAAACAGACTTGCACAGCTCCACTGGTGCAAGATCTTGTGCAACACCTAGCACTTTCCGCCTTATATAGTATAGGGCTCAGAAATTGGTTGCACAAGATGTTGTGCAAATGCAAGTGGGGATACAGTAAGTTTGATTTAGTGTAAGTGGCTGCTGTGATCTTTTTCTTATGGTTCTGCTTAAACAAGAGCTCAGGCAAAAGCAGAAATTTTGCACTGGGGTTAGCAGCCCGCTGCATGGTAGAAGTTCAGATAGGAATTCCTAAGCTTAGCTACTTGACCATCTTGGCTGGGGTCAAATGGGCATTGTCAGGGTTTCCCCATTTCATACTAATGTATGAAATTGATGTGGAAACACTTAGAGGAGATAATCCTGAGAGGTATTTAGGATCTGTGGGATTGTGGGATTGTTGAAGGATACAGTATGTAAAGTAGAAGATCAGTGTAGTAAGCCTTTTGGGGCTCATTTGTGTGTGTGTATATGTGTGTGTGTGTAAAGTGCCATCAAACCGCAGTTGACTTATGGCGACCCCAAGAAGGGGCTTTCAAGGCAAGTGAGAAGCAGAGGTGGTTTGCCATTGCCTTTCTTTGCAGAGCCTTCCTTGGTGGTCTCCCTTCCAAGTACTGACCCTGCTTAGCTTCTGAGATCTGACAAGATCAGGCTATACCATGCTACCTTCCCTCCCCCTGGGGCTCATTTAGAAAGACTTAAAAATGATAAATATGAAATAATACCCATATTCCAAGATCACAGGTAGTGAGCCAAACACCTTAATGCAGGTAAGAAGGTGGCTGTACCTGTAAACTTTTAAAATATTTCAGGCTACACTGTAAGTGTATAATGAAAAGCAGCAAAAAATAGTTTATTTGTTTTTATTGCATGACAGTAAGACATAACTTTCTGGGAATGTGTTGGACCTGTTTTGTTACTGCTGCATCTCTGTTTGTCCCTCTGTGACTTTTGCATGCCAGTCTTAGACGATGATGCTGATGTATACTTTAACATGCCTAATTTTCCAGCAAACACCTGTCACGTTTGAAGCTTAAACTAGAACCACGTAAAATTAAAAAAAACCACCTCCCCTCCCCAGGAGGAGGGTGGATACAGATCTGGGTTATGCCAGGATCTGGAGATGCTCAGAGGGTCTCTGAAATGCAGCACTTACTCCAGTGGCCTTCCCCTCTTCATGCCTGGAGAAGAAGAGGCCTTGTTACACTTACTAGGACATAATGAGTGAATATGTAGACTCCTGTTTATGGCCATTCAGTCATAGCATGGAGTACAGTATTCTCTACAGTATCAAATAAAAGAAACCCATAAATAAACTGTTCTATTAGTGTAATCCTGTTTTCCTGAGGATTTGCAGCAGGAAACGTTTCTTCTGTTCCAGCCCATTTCCTTATAGTTACATGTCCCTAAGGAGTAGATCCTGCAACTCACTGATGGCAACTTCGATAATAAAGCAAGGAGGAACAAGGAGACAGGCTGCTGTCTCCCCTGATCTAGGTGGATAGAACAGCTGTTCTGCACAAGGAGTTCTTAACTGCAAATGGCTAGTTTGCTGCTCAAACTAGTGCCAGAGAAAAGCTGTGGCTTAGTAATGAAGCACTTATGTTGTATGTTAACAGAGCTCAGATGTACCATCTGGTATCTCCAATAAAAAGTGGCAGGATTGGGAAAGGCCTTTGTCAGATACCTGGACTACATTTCTGTTGCATGCTTTTAGGGGGAGAAAATTAAAAGGCTAATGTTGTTTCTATAGACTAGTTGTAGGAGCCCCGTGGCGCAGAGTGGTAAGCTGCAGTACTGCAGTCCAAGCTCTGCTCACAACCTGAGTTCGATCCCAACAGAAGTTGGTTTCAGGTAGCTGGGTCAAGGTTGATTCGGCCTTCCATCCTTCCGAGGTCGGTAAAATAAGTCCCCAGCTTGCTGAGGGTAAAGGGAAGATGAGTGGGGAAGGCACTGGCAAACCACCCCATAAACATAGTCCGCCTAGTAAACGTCGGGATATGACGTCACCCCAAGGGTCAGGAATGATCTGGTGCTTGCAGCTTTACCGTTTTTTTATAGACAAGTTGCACTGTTGGAAAAATCCTGCTCTTCTTTCTTCCTTTGCTAGCTTTCCAACAACTACCTCTTTAATTTTGCTCTGCAAGATACACTATTCCAATTAGTCCAACAAGCAGCGTGAAGCGGCAGACCAGGTCAGGTTGACATGGTGTAGAGACAAAATGCTAGGAGAGCTAGAACCTCAGTCTTATGAGTAACCGTGTTGACACTTGCAAAAGTTAACATGTTCAAGCACAGGTTGTTTGACTGCTCACTACATAATTTGTATGCTTATGTCCCGAGGCAGTTGCTATTAACATATTTGGTTGGTTTGAAAAGGCAGTCTGATCCAGGGGAATAAACTGGAGGTGTTTAAGACTATCAGTTGGTAAAAAATTTTATGTTATATATATTTTTGTTGTCAAGTCACAGCTGACTTATGGCGACCCCTGGTGGGGGTTTCAAGGCAAGAGACATTCGAAGGTGGTTTGCCATTGGCTGCCTCTGCATCATGACCCTAGTATTCCTTGAAGGTCTCCCATCCAGATACTAGCCAGGGTCAGGGCTGAGAGTGTGTGACTGGCCCAGGGTCACCCAACAAGCTTCCATGGCGTGAATGGAGATTTGAACCTGGGTTTCCCAGGTCCTAATCCAATGCCTTAACCACTACTCCACACTGGCTCCCATGTTATATTAGCAGTGCAGAAAAAAGGGAAAATTAGAAGGCCTTTCCCAAGACTAGCCTGTCCACAAGGTTGACCACAGGCAATCCCTTAGGGTAACTCTGCAAGTGGCAGTGCTTCTGAGTCTTCGCCTTCCCACTGGCACTCCAGTATGTGTGTCCTTCACTACAAGAGGTACATTGTGAAGGAGAGACAAAAGTCATGAATATATATATATATATATATATATATATATATATATATATATATATATATATATATATATATATATATATATATATATATAGTAAAAAGAAACTAGCAAGGCAGCTAGAGAGGGTAAACAGGAAGCTGTCAGGGGCTCAGGCCTTTGGGTGTATAAGTACATTGACTGGACTGTGGCTCAGATTTGTGCATTTAAGTAACGTATTGCCTCACTTTCCTCCTTGAAATGAGCAGTTCACCACAGTACCTAATTTAAATAAACAACAATGTAAACGAGCAAAATACAATGAAAAGACAAAGGAGAAAAATCACCGCATCACAGCTTGTGCAGATTCTGAATCTAGTGGCCGGCTTGATCACTGGCCACAGGTTGTGAGCCATGAGCTAGGAGGCCACAGCTGTGGCCTTTATATCTGCAAACAGGAAGGCGATTGAAGCACAGCTGAGATGTAGTGCCGCTGGGGCAAGATGTTCCCTAACTATTCCTCTCTCTCATTAACAAATTACCCACAGGGATAAGGCAGCAGAGCTGTGAGTCTTCAGTACGAGCCAGCAGCATATTGGATTGGCTCTCTAGTGTCACCTGGTTAACCAAGCCAGGAGGGCTGTGGCCTGTTGGCCAAATGCCCCAAGAGACCCTGCCTGTGCAGTGTGGAGATTCACTGAGTCAGTGCCCTCCACTTAAGTGCTGAAACTCTAGACCGGAGCCCAGTGTTGGGTTGCCAGCTCCAGGTTGGGAAATACCTGGAGATTTTGGGGGCGGAGCCTGAGGAAGGTGGGGTTTGGAGAGGGGAGGGACTTCAATGCCATAGAGTCCAATGGCTAAAGCGGTCATTTTCTCCAGGTGAACTGATCTTTATCGGCTGGAGATCAGTTGTAATAGCAGGAAATCTCCAGGTACTACCCGGAGGTTGGCAACCCTAGCCCAGTGGCTTCTGGAATGGGAAGTAATTCATAGTGGCCGACCCTCTTGAAATTATGGTTGGAGCATGCTAAAGACGAATCCAGAGGAAAAACTGATGTGATGACACAGCCATTATGAGAACGGACTGGTCCTTCATCTGGGAAGTGATAATAGTACATCCTTAGGATTCCTTTGAAATGTTGAGGGAGCACAGAAGTGGCAACGTGTAATTTCATTATGTGGTGGAGCTGTTTTAAGGCACGCATGTGGCCAACCCTTGATAGCTTCACTTCTGTCTCCATTTCGGCTTCTCGTCTGAATTCTCCTGTATGATGCAAAGATAAAGAGAGTGGAGCTGGAATTTGCAGCAAGGAACCAGTGGGTGACCCAGTGACACATTCAGATTCATAGAGAATCCTTTGGAAAATTCCACGCCAAGGCTGATAGGATGAATGAAGAAGGGACACGAGGGCCAACAGCCCCCATAATAGAAGGTGCCATTTTGCTTCCTTCAACAGTTAGATCCCTACCCAGCTTCTTTAAACTGTCCATCAATTTAAAAAAGCTAGGCACATTTTCTTTCTTTTTTTAAACAATTTTTATTTTTATATATAGGGCTACAGAAAAGAACAACTGGAGAAAAAAGATGGGGGGAAATTGAAAAAAAGAAGAAGTCTGTGCCCAAGCTTCAATATAATAATAATGATACATGCACCCTTCATCAACTTAAAATTTAAATTATTGGTTTCTAATCCTAGTTGTTAATTTATCATTCTTCTAAAGTACAAAATAGAGGGCTGGCAAATTGAAAGCACTTAATTTGTAGTCAGGTAATAACTGTTCCAACAAAATGCATATATAAACATTTCTATTTCCATTAAACTGAGACTACAAACTTCAATTACTAGATACTGATTTAACATTTTACCTTTCTTCACTCTAAAGAACTGAGGCACTTGAGACACTTGATCATTTGTCATATAGTGGCTTCCATTTCAACGTGAAGTCGTCTATTGATTTCATTTTCATCATGTTAGTTTTGACATCAAACCAAAGTCAAATAATTTACTGATCCATTCAGCCATTTCTGGAACCGTAGAAGTTTTCCAATATGTTGCATATACAATTCTGGTGGCGGTAGTTGCCTATTGAAAAAGTTCTCTGTAAATTGAACTCACTTGGGGAGTTATTATAAAAAAAAGCTAGGCACATTTTCTGACCAATATACCCTTTGCTCATGTTGACATGCTAATTGGGGCAATCTAGAGCCCAACGGTTAGTGCAGTAGCTTTGCATGGAAATGTATGAGAATGCATTTTTTCTGTGGTTATCAAAGATCTTTGACCCCAGGTGGTGCGTTAACAGCACAGGCATTTCGGCAAGAATAAACTTGTTGCTAGTAATTTGTGGTTGCCGGTGGCAGGGAGGAGGAAAACTCCCATCCGTGTGTGCCAGCCAGTTCACCTCTCTGCATTGCAATGGTGTTACCAGCACATACATGCACATGGTGTGGAAACCTTGAAAAGCTACCTGGTGAGCAGTTTCCATGTGTGGACATCAATTTGTTTCCTAATAACCTATTCATACTGAAACTCAGTGTCCTGCCGATGAAGCCTGCTTTACCCTCAGCCATTGTCTCACTCCAGAGACAGAAGCTCTCGTGACTGACTCAGCTAAGGAGAATTTTTTAAACTGGCTCCATTGTGTCTCTCTACCAAGGCCACACAGTATGTGTGTGTGTGTGCACGCCATCACATCATAACTGACTTATGGCGATCCCGTAGAGTTTTCAAGGCAAGTTACCATTGCCTGCCTGACTCTACGTGGGCTGAGAGAGTTCTGAGAGAACTGTGACTGGCCCGAGGTCACCCAGCAGGCTTCATGTGGAGGAGTGGGGAATCGAACACAGCGCTCCAGATTTAGAGTCCACCATTCTTAACCATTACACCACGCTGGCTCTTTCCCCCCTCAGTACTGATTAAAATAAATTCCACTTATCCAAAGACCTCTCTTACTGAAATCAAGGTAGAATGCAACAGAGCATTGTCTGGGGTTTGGTGGGGCAGTGGAAGAAACCCTTTCTTGCACCAGAGTTCTCAAATTTTATCATAATGCATTTTCCAAGAGAAGGGGTATAAAAACCTGATGGATCTTCCCAGTGGTAACAGCATGTACTTGTGTACTTGATGGCTGTCCCACTGCACACGAACCTAATCACATTGGTCTTTCCTATCCAATTGTTCTCCTTCCACAGTCAAATAGGACAAAACCACAGCAAAGGGGATGTCATGTGGGCAGAGCTGATCACATGGGCTTCTAGATTTAGCAACTGCACACTGCCCTCTGGCAGCATTCAAAAAGTGTGCAAATGTATCTTTCATCAGGTATTCCAGAGGAGTAACCACATGTTAGTCTGTCATAGCAAAATAAAACAGAAGTCTAGTAGCTCCTTAAGAATTTATTTCAACATACGTTTTTGTGTGTCAGATCTCGCTTCATCAGATGTATGGAGTGTCCACCCAAAGCAGCTACATTTATATTGAGTGGGTTTTGGGATAGCGAGTTGTGACGGACAGCTAACTACAGATGCCTTGTACCGGTCTGAGAGCCCTAATTGACAGGGGGCTCAAAAAAAGAATTCTACTATTGATCTGGGAGAGTGGCAGTTAGTTTATGGCAGAGGGAGTGGAAGGAGGAGAGTAGTGCAGGATTAAGGAGGATCTAGAGGTAGGGCTGTGAAACCGGTAGTCCTTCCATGAGGGAAATAGCTCCAAGGAAAAGAGGGCGATCCCTATCAAGTGTTAAGGAAGGAAAATTGGAACCTGTGTGTATGTTTTGAAGGGTGGAATTGACACTCAGAGGCAGAATTCTCATTTGTCACTTAGTGCTTTTTATCCCTTCTCCTGCTGTTGATGTGCTTGTGTGAAAAACGGAAAGGAAATTTTAAATGCACTGGTACCAGGTTTCTGAATCGATTGGTGGCTCTTCAAGATGGTTAAATTTCAATTGCATTCCGACTTCCTGTACTTTATGAGTTCTCTATTATAATGGAATCTTTTGCTATTTTGATTGGATCTCATTTTCTTTTATTCTGTACTTAAATAGTGTGTCACACCTACCTCTTGCATTACTGGGCTTTCTGACCCCCTGCCCAGTGCTTCAGTCTGTACCTTTGTTGTATATATATTTGCCAATTAAGGATGCACATCTCATGCATTTGATGAAGTGGACTTTGCTGAGAGCAAGAGCTCTTTAAATCACGTGTCTAATTGAGGAGTTTGAAATGAAACACCATGGTTGTGACGCTTCTGGAAACTGCCATGTATACCAATGGTTAAACAGGTGCAGCTGGCATTCACAGCAAATTGAGTTTTTATGTAGTTGCTGGGGCGTGGTACAGGGTTGAGGAAGCTTCTTAAAGGGAAATGTAAACATTTGCTGGAGACATTGGTGTGGAGCTGAAACAAAGGCCTTGCCTTTGTATGGAATTTATAAGGCAGCTGATGTCAAAAGAAACTATAAAAGCTGTAGTTACGCTGCACAAAATAGTTTTATTTATTCAAAGCTCTGTGCTGCACTATTCCTGATGCTTAAAACAGGCTACAACATTTTTCTTAAAAAGAAACAAAAGAGATAAAAATATTAGTACAGAGTGTGTTTTTTTTAAAAAAATGAAATTATAGTGTTGAACCTCTGAATTTCTTTTTGTGATGTGATGATGTATCTCTCCAGAGTTGCCTACATTTCTTTCTAAGAGTGTGATTTTGTTTAAAATATATCCTTCTCTTAGTAGAACTGCTTGAAGTGTTGGGAATAGATTATTTCTGTTCAAACAGAGCTGATAATTTGCAGTGCTAGTTGTATTACACTGGGCGCTGCTAATACATTATGGATGCTTTCACATGCTCTGAATAATGCACTTTGCAGCTGGATTTAACTGTGTGAAATGGCAAAATCCACCTGCAAATGATCATTAGTGCATTGAAAGTGGATTGAAAGTGCATTATTCAGTGTGTGTGAAAGTGCCCTATGTCTCAAAGATCTCAACAGAAGCACGTTTTAGGCAGTGAGGGCGACTGAGGGGATCAGAGCTTGAATCTTAACCAGCTTTTCTATTCAATCTTGCCCAATTCTTCCCTCATTCCATGTGGGTTTGATCCCTGTGTATCCCATAATCCCCAGCATTACCTGTACAGTGGCTCAAAGGTGCCCCCTTCCCTCCTTTGCCAGGGGAACAGCTTGTAAATTAAATTTGTAAGCACTACATTTAAAAAGCTAAAAGTAGTCCCCTGTGCAAACACCAGGTCATTACTGACCCATGGGGTGACGTCACATCCCGACGTTTCCTAGGCAGACTGTGTTTACGGGGTGGTTTGCCAATGCCTTCCCCAGTGGTCTTCCCTTTACCCCCTGCAAGCTGGGTACTCATTTCACTGACCTCAGAAGGATGGCAGGCTGAGTCAACCTTGAGGCGGCTATCTGAAACTGACTTCCTTCGGGATCGAACTCAGGTCGTGAGCAGAGCTTGGACTGCAGTGCTGCAGCTTAACACTCTGCGCCACGGGGCTCCTAAGCACTACATGTGTGTGTGTGTAAAGTGCCGTCAAGTCGCAGCCGACTTATGGCGACTCCTTTGGGGGTTTTCATGGCAAGAGACCATCAGAGGTGGTTTGCCAGTGCCTTCCTCTGCACAGCAACCCTGGTATTCCTTGGTGGTCTCCCATCCAAATACTAACCAGGGCTGACCCTGCTTAGCTTCTGAGATCTGACGAGATCAGGCTAGCCTGGGCCATCCACTACAACATTTTAAATATGTACATTCAGAAACATTGTATGAAATGTCCCTCGGATACTGTACATAGTGTTATAAGTTGCTGCTGCTTTTAATATTGCTATGAAGGATAAACACCACAAAGTCCGCACCGCAAGAAGATAGAAATACACAACCACTTTCCAGTAGAATTCTAATTGGATTTCCCAGGCTAAATCCAGCATCCAAAGCTGTTCCCAGAGATCTGTTTCCCCCCCCCCCCATCTATCAATGTGAGTGGAACTGAAATCGGATGCTGTCACAAAAATGTTAACATTCCTTAGCAATGTTTCCTCAATGGGGCTCTATTCAAGTACACATCAGGACTAAGAAGAAGGGGGCACAGGAACACACGAAGCTGTCTTATACCAAACCTTTATCAAAGGGATTTACACCTATACAAAGCAGAAAAAGCAGCTGTAGCTGCTTCTTGAGCAGTTTCTGTCAAGACTTTCAAGGCAGAAACATACTAGACACAGGCAGTGGGCTGGATCCAACTAGCATTTTGGCTGGTGAAAAAGGGATGAGAGGGTCCCCTTTGGCCATCAGAAAACTCATGCTACAGCTTGTCTGCTTTGACTGGCAGAGTCTCAGGCAGAAGTCAGTCATGCCCCTACTTTTGTTGTTGTTGTTGCCATCAAGTCACATCCACTTATGGTGACCTCCTCGTGGAGTTTTCAAAGGCAAGAGACGAACAGAGGTGGTTTCCCATTGCCTGCCTCTGCATAGCAGCCCTGGACTTCCTGGATGGTCTCCCATTCAAGTACTAACCAGGGCTAACCCTGCTTAGCTTCCAACATCTTATGAGATTGGGCTAGCCAGGGCCACTTAAGTCAGAGTCACATCACCTACTACCTAGAGAAGACTGTTGGTTTTTATACCTCACTTTTCTCTACCTTTAAGGAGTTTCAAAGCAGCTTACAATTGCCTTCCCCACAGTAGGCACCTTGTGAGGTAGGTGAGGCTGAGAGAGTTCTGAGAAAACTGTGGCTAGCCCGAGGTCACCCAGCAGGCTTCATGTGGAGGAGCGAGGAATCAAACCTGGTTCTCCAGATCCTTTAAACTGGAGATGACAGGAACTGAACCTAGGACCTTCTGCATACAAAGCAGGACCTCTATGACTGGGCAGCTGCAACCCCTCCCCTAACAGTTTTTGTGTGTTTGGCAGTGATAGAGAGAGGTGCAGACAAGCAGCTGCGAGTTGACTAAAGTACTTTGAGGGTGCGGGATCTCTCTCTCTGCTCTTTGTAGGAGTGTCCTCTTTGCTGCCACCTATGCTCTGCTTACATATTTGTAGAAGCAAAAACAACACAAGCATCATAGGTCTCCATCACTCTCCTCCAAAGGAAACCAATCCAGCAATTGCTATCCTTGGGGAAAAAATTTTTTTTACCACTCAGGGAAGTGAAAATGACTTATAAAGCCCCTATTCTATGAGAGCCAGTGTGGTGTAGTGGTTAAGAACAGTGGTTTGGAGAGGTGGACTCTGATCTGGAGAACCAAGTTTGATTCCCCACTCCTCCACATGAGCGGTGGAGGCTAATCTGGTGAACTGGGTTGGTTTCCCCACTCCTGCACATGAAGCCAGCTGGGTGACCTTGGGCTAGTCACAATCTCTCAGCCCCATTTACCTCACAGGGTGTCTGTTGTGGGGAGGCGAAGGGAAGGTGGTTGTAAGTCAGTTTGAGTTTCCCTTAAGTGGTAGAGAAAGTCAACGTATAAAAACCAACTCCTCCTCCTCCTCTACCACCACCCACTAAGGGAGAGGATGCATGAGTTGCAGCTGTGGAAATCACTCTTGGGTTTCCATGCAGCGGGAAAAGTGCTAGTCTATTCAAGTACAGATGCGCTGCTCTGGAAGTGTGACTCACTTCATCCACTGCTGTGCCGTTGTTTAGATGCAATTTTTCTCCATTGTTCAAAAAAACAGGAAAATGGGCATTTCTCAGGTTATTTACATTAGGTAGGCATCTTGAATAAAAATAGCGGTTTGCCTCCTATTATCCAAATTCTAGAAAAAAGTGTGCATTAAACATATTAAAAGTCACTTGTGAAGGCAAATTCTATCTTCTCTTTTAGTCCTCATATCTGCTATTTATCCAGTTCCTTGCTGCTTAAATAATAAAGGCACCTTAAAGATTAAATGGATAAAATGAAGGAAAGGAGAATGTAAGCTGCTTTGGGTTCCCAGTGGGGGAAAAAGCTGAGGACAAAGAGCTAAATAAATAAAGACTAATAAATATATGTAGCAGCCTGAATAGCCCAGATTAGCCTAAGCTTGTCAGAGCTCAGAAGCTAAGCAGGGTTGGCCCTGGTTAGTACTTTAATGGGAGAACACCATGGAAAACCAGGGTTGCTGTGCAGAGAAAGGCAATGACAAACCATCTCTGCTCATCTCTTCCCTTTAAAACCACAAAGGAGGTCACCATAAATTGGTTGGAACTTGACGGCACTTAATTATTATATTATTAACAAATGTATTATGCTTTCATGAGCTAAAGCCTACTCCTGTCAGATGTGTGAAGTGTTATATTCGGTAAGCTTATGCCGAAATAAATTTGTTCGTCTTTAAGGTGCCATGAGACTCTTTTGTGGGTACAGAAGATGTACATCCAGTGCCTTTTTAAGCCCTTCTGAACCCGTTGGGTTGGATCCACACTATATGTTCCAATAGCAGAGTGGTAATTTCCTGCCTCCCCCATCCCACTGCAGTCTATTGATCTCCACAAAATGCTGCTCAAGGGGGATGAGGACCCAGATATGATGGGGCCAGTGGTGGATCTACTATGAAACTAATGAAGTTGAAGCTTCAGGGCCCCTAATCCCAGAGGGGCCCTGAAGCAACTTTTTTTTTAATGAGTGAATTTTTCAACAAACTCGATGGAGTTTTTTTAAGTGTTTGTTATTAAAATAAGGTTATTTTAGTGATAGAATCATAAGCCAATGGGTTGAAGTATTTAATATTGACCTTAGAATATGCTGTAATACCCATTTCATATGGGCTCAAAATGTCCCTGTATTTGGTCAAATTTCAAAATTTTTGTGGGGGTTTTCAGCGTCCGAACCCCCAGCTGTATGGGCTCGCTGAACTCGCCAGAATCTATTCATAGCCTACATTTTGGCAGCTGGATCGTCGAATCCTTCGTTGGTGCACAGCTTAATAGTTCTATAGCTTAGCCGTTAGGCTAGAGCCAATCGGAACCATAAAAAGACATCTGAATTCTCAATTCAGGCTGCACTCATCTTGCTTGTGCATTTTAACACCAAAAATGAGATTTTCACCTCTTTATCCTAACGAGCCCCCTCTGATGACCTTCTACCTCTCTATTAGAGAATGAACCAATACATCTGCCATAGAATAACCCCACTGAAGAAGATAACAACAGTTACCCAGACCTTGTTGCTGGTTGCGAAGGGGCCTCCATAACAGTTCCAAGCTTCAGGGTCCCAAAAATGTAGGTCTGACACTGGATGGGGGTCTACAGTAGGAAGAGGAAATTAATGGTAATTGCTAATTTAGTCTGAATCCAACCCATTGACTTTAGCCAACTTAGAAGGATTGCACTTTAACACAGATACTACACTGGAAATTGCTGCTCAGGATGTTCTTCACGCCTGGGGGACCAGAGTGTTTGGATAACTTCTGCATCTAACTTTTGACCAGTTTAAAAATAATGCATTTTGAAATCCAGTAAACATTTGAAAATCCAGTAAAGCAGAGGTTCAGTTTTGTAGTGTCCAGTGGTTGTAGCATTCATTTATGGTATTTCAAAACTTTAATATTCTGCCATTAAAACGACAGTCAGTACTGCTTGCAAAAGTATAGTTTTAAAAGCTTGTAAATATTCACATGATGTCTAAAACAAAAAGGCTCTAAAAGATTGCATCAGAAAGGCAGTAGCATAACGTAAATGAAACAACAATAAAATAGTGGTAGATTCAAAATGGCATACAAATAAGACTCATAAAAGCATGAAAGTGAGCGATCAATAAATCCAGCAGTCAACAGACAAAAGTGGCAATGCAAGTTAAAGCCCTATGACAACAGGAAGATCAAATACGAAAAACCTTCCAGAATAAGGCAATTTTGTCAGATTTCCAGCAAGCTGAGAGTGTAGGGTCACGTTGAACCTTAACATGCAATTCCTACGTTATTCCAGAACAAGCCTGTTCAACTTTGAATGGGTGTATTTCAAGTTAAAAGGTAATTCTTTTCTAAATTGGTTTCAGCATAATTTAATATTTCTAAAGAGCTTTGTAAATGCGTGAAATTGTTTTTTGGGAGCAGATCAGAGCCTCTCCATTATCGTGCATATGCAACTGATAATGCTGATTTGGATGCACATGTATTTCCTCAGGTTTTTGAAATTTAGAACATTATAACAAGGGCAG
Organism: Euleptes europaea; assembly: GCF_029931775.1. Taxonomy (NCBI): domain Eukaryota; kingdom Metazoa; phylum Chordata; class Lepidosauria; order Squamata; family Sphaerodactylidae; genus Euleptes; species Euleptes europaea. The sequence continues at coordinate 24,274,616 of NC_079319.1, read as the reverse complement.
CCTATCACTGCCTTTCTGTTTAAACACTGTTTTGACAGGACAAAGGCCGTGTTAGAGAACCCTCTCTCAAGCACAGGAAGCTACTTGTCCATATTTATTGATGGGAGGAAGTAATATATCAATTATGTGTTCGGATATTAATTGATCTTGGAGGATGTTCTTTGATCATAGAATCATAGAATCATAGAGTTGGAAGGGAGCAGCAGGGTCATCTAGTCCAACCCCCTGCACAATGCAGGAAATTCCAAACTATCTCCCCACCCCCACCCCCAGTGATCCATACTCCATGCCCAGAAGGTGGCCAAGGAGACCTCCCTCTCATGATCTGCCTAAGGTCATAGAATCAGCATTGCTGACAGATGGCCATCTAGCCTCTGCTTAAAAACCTGATCCTTGAGGATGCTTATGTACTTTTAAACTATTTGCCTGTCTCTTGGAGTCTAAGTGATGATCAACAAAAATGGACCCTCCATGCTCTTACTACAGCTAAAAGACTCACATTACAACACTGCAGAGATAAATGCCCACCTCCCATAATGCAATGGATTGAGGACTTTACAACCTTATCAGATTTGAACATATGGCATATAGATGACAGCTGCACACTGACATATTTGTAGATATTTGGAAAATGTTTATTGATGCTTATGTGTAGATTTGCCTCCATTGTTCACCATTGTTGTTGTTGTTTTAGTTTTTCTGTCTGATGTTTGTAATTATTTTTTAAGAGTAAAAAACAAACATATTTACTGATGACTGGGTCTAAACAAGTATCCCTGTCAGGAAACTGCTAATCCTGACTGTTTAAACACAGCCTGCTATATTTTTAATTTTGTGTTTTGAAAGGTAATTGCTGATTTAAGAAAGATAATACAAAATTTAGAAGGTTTTCATCTGGTCTATAAAATATTAAAAACAGGCAGGAGACCCTCTGGCTGGAGTGCATTCTGACAGAGAAGATGTTCCCTGCAGTTCAGAGTTTTTCTGTCTAGGGTCACCTGTCAAGCATGTAATCCTCAAAACACTAACTGTAAGAACAATTGAACCAAACAAGAACAAGAGAATACTATATTTTTAGTCACAGATGCTACCTTCATCATAGTTGTCTAGATTGTTACAAATGAAGGAGGAAACACACTGGAGATCTGGTGTGGTGATTTAGTTCTTAGGATGTTTGACAAGTGCTGGAGAGACCTGGGTTCAAATGCCCATCCTGGCATTGGGGGATGTGGAACAGCCACACTCTGTCAGCTTAACCTGCCTTACAGGGTTGTTGTGTGGGAAAATGGTGGAGCGGCTCCTTGGAGGATAAAGACATAATACATAAACACTCTAGTATTCTGAAATGTGCTAAGAAAACTGGTAAACCCAGAGCCTGATTATTTTTGTTATTTCTACCAGTGACTCCACATGTAGGTTCTGGTATTTAAATGCTCTTTACTAATCTCACGAGTACATGTTCAAGGCACTTAACTCTGAAAACAAGTTTAAAGTAGCTTACACATGCATTAAAACAGCAATGGTACAAATTGCCAGAAATGGTTGCTTCAGACATACCCTTGTACATGTCCATAACCACAGACTTTCTACGTAAAAGCTAGTTCAAAGCCATACTGTGATGGTAGATTAAAATATTAAATATTAAAACCTAAGATGCTTAAAAGTTGGAGCTGGAGGGCTATTACAACCTGCATCCTGCTTGTAAGCTTTCTTAAGAGCGTCTGGTGGACCACTATGAAAAACAGGCGACCCATGGTCTGATTCAGCATGGTTTTTCTTATGTCCTTGTGGAAGATGCCGTTTTTGATGTGATAATATAATTGCCGTCATTTATTTAAAGGGCTCTGAATAGTCTAAATGTACAAATTAAAATGAGGATGAGGAATTGTCTGCATAAACCCAAGATTGTTTTGTTCCAGATATCTCTTGCCAGGCTTTATTTACTCTTAAGGAGCCATAGACTTCTAGTTAGTATTCCAGTGTCAGACTCTTAACCTTCTGGCAAGTGATGCACCAACAACGTACCTAGTTTGTTGTAGGTATAACACACAAATACTAATAGAAAATCTTTGGATTCATTTTATCCTTCGTTAACACATAGGTATAGCAAGTTCATAATTGACTAACTTAAAAGAATATGAAAACACTAATAGTTAATTCTGTACAGATGACAAGAAAATAAAAAGAGCTTCATATAAGTCTTAGCCAAGAATACAAGGCAAGATTCTTCAGTAACAAAGAAGTCAGTTAGAGGTTGTCAGACATTTAGTTGGAGAGCTAGAGAGCTAAGCAGCCTCTCTAGCCAATCAGAAGACTCTCTTTTCACTCATATTCAATATGCTTCCTGTTGCTCACCTTGGTATCAGATGTTGCCTTCCATCACCATTGCTAACTGGGATGCCATCACTTGTCATGGTGCACTCGAAGACAAATCCATCTCCAATTCCCACTTCAGTTCAGTTCACAGTTGTGAATGGAAGGGCTATATTACACTGTGAACCCATATTAGAGCTAACCTAGTGACAAGATCTATGGTAGGAGCAACATAGCTGGAGGTATACTAGTACTACACATGCCCTGAGAAAGTATTTCCCTATTTGTCTTCCTCTCCTCTCTATATAGTAGAAGGAGGCCTTCTGGAAAAAAACTAGTAAGAAAATGCTGTAATTCTCTGTCGTAATTGTTGAATGGATGACAACAGTTCTCTTTGAGCAAAGGGCCTCTTTGTTGCTCTTCTATAGATCAAACCCCCAAAAGGCAGGTTTGCTAATGTAAGGACTACTAAGTTTTTCTTCACTTCTGCTGTTTGTCTTAAAAGGGACCATTGTGTTTCAGTCAGCACAGGAGACAAATCTGAGTTAATGCTGGGTTTTACATTTTTAAAGAGAGCTACTATTGCATCTGTGGCCTAATAGTCATTGGTTGGCGCAGGCTGATGAGCCAGTCTGAGTAGGCAGTGCTGACCCGGATGGACCAGTAGATGAGCCAGTTTGAGTAGACAGTTCTGATTTTGGTGGACCAGTGGATGAGCCAGTCTGAGTAGACAGTGCTGACATTGATTGACCAGTGGATGAGCCAGTCTGAGTAGATGCTGCTGGCCCTGATGGACCAGTGGATGAGCCAGTCTGAGTAGACAGTTCTGATTTTGGTGGACCAGTGGATGAGCCAGTCTGAGTAGACAGTGCTGACATTGATTGACCAGTGGATGAGCCAGTCTGAGTAGATGCTGCTGGCCCTGATGGACCAGTGGATGAGCCAGTCTGAGTAGACAGTTCTGATTTTGGTGGACCAGTGGATGAGCCAGTCTGAGTAGACAGTGCTGACATTGATTGACCAGTGGATGAGCCAGTCTGAGTAGTCAATGCTGATCTTGATTGACCAGTGGATGAGCCAGTCTGAGTAGACAGTGCTGACCTTGATTGACCAGTGGATGAGCGAGCCTGAGTAGTCAATGCTGATTTTGATTGACCAGTGGATGAGCCAGTCTGACTAGATGCTGCTGGCCCTGATGGACCACTGGATGAGCCAGTCTGAGTAGACAGTTCTGATTTTGGTGGACCAGTGGATGAGCCAGTCTGAGTAGACAGTGCTGATTTTGATAGACCAGTGGATGAGCCAGTCTGAGTAGACAGTGCTAACCTTGATTGACCAGTGGATGAGCCAATCTGAGTAGTCAATGCTGATTTTGATTGACCAGTGGGTGAGCCAGTCTGAGTAGACAGTGCTGACCTTGATTGACCAGTGGATGAGCCAGCCTGAGTAGTCAATGCTGATTTTGATTGACCAGTGGATGAGCCAGTCTGACTAGATGCTGCTGGCCCTGATGGACCACTGGATGAGCCAGTCTGAGCAGTCAATGCTGATCTTGATAGACCAGTGGATGAGCCAATCTGAGTAGATACTTCTGACTTTGATGGACCAGTGGTCTGATGCAGTATAAGGCAGCTTCATTTGTTCTAATAAAGACATTACCCTACTGTTTCTTTTAGCTCCCTCCCCCTCGTGAATTGCAGTTTTGGTAGATAAAAGCAATTATGAGAACAGATTTCATTTGCTGTAGAATAAAGGAGAAAAGTCATTAGCTTCAGGACATGTAATTATTTAAGGGTCACGTTTTTGCAACCTGAGTGGCATTCACCTTTAGTTTGCTTTCTAACATTTACTGAGGAGTGAGCGGGAGCACAGCTTGACGTCTTCTTGTTGTGGTCTTTGCTGCCTTCCCATCAGCCTCTCTCATTCCAGAGTATCTATCACTGCGGCCTCTGGCTGGAGTTTTTTTAAAAAGCCCTATGAAAACAAAGGATGCTCTGACACATCACTGAAAGACTCCCGAGCATCCAAATAATTGACAATCAGTCGTTTGTTTTTGAGCAGCACATACATCCCAGCGTTGCTGTCATCCTAACCGTGAAGCTAAAATTAAAATTAAAAGTGTGTTCTAGTTTCATAGCTTTAGAGTCATCATCGTAAATTGCTTTTTCTATTTAAATGCTTGGCCTTCTGTTTGAAAAGAGACTAATAGAACTGGGTACTCAGGCATGAAAGCTTCCCAAACACCATTGATCACCTTTAATTCTAATCCAGTCACCTCCATGTACAGTGCAAAATAACACAGCATTTCAGTCCAGCTTTGACAGCTTTCACCTTTGCATATATGTGTGTCGGGAGCGTACAATTATTGATTGTTAAACAGACACAGTATATTAAAGTGTCAAAATGAGGATATTCAATCTTGTAAAATGATAGTCTGTGAGCCTCATTGAATTATCCTGTCCCTGCATCTCTCTCAAGATAATGTTGTTGCAATTGAGTTTATTTAGCCAATTTGTATCTTTCCCTTCCCGAGCTCAGGGCAGCTAATTCAAGTTTTCCCACTTGGATTTTCTTCTTGTTTATGCCCCTTAGATTTAAGTAGCAAACCATGCCACTTTCACATGATTTGATGGACCAATGCTTATATCCTGCGTACCTGTGTTTTATGGTACTTGGAGATGAATAGTGGGTTCAATAGAAAGATGAAAAGCTCTGGTCAGAGTGTGAAGGTCCATTAGCTTGTGCTGAATTTTAGAAGAATGCTGGCTGATTTACATGTTCACAAAAACGTCATCCTCTAATTTTCAGAAAACATGCCCACTGAAATAGAACAACATGTATAAGACGTTCATTGGACAAAAGCTCTTCTGTTGAATTAGTAGTCATCACCTAGAGAAGGTCGGACCAGAACCAACGGGTTGAAATTAAATCAGAAAGAGTTTTCATCTAGACTTTAGGAAATTTTTTCTAACAGTTAGAGCAGTTCCTCAGTGGAACAGGCTTCCTCGGGAGGTGGTAAGCACTCCTTCCATGGAGGTTTTTAAGCAGAGGCTAGATGGCCATCTGTCAGCAATGCTGATTCTATGAACCTGGGCAGTTCATGGGGGGGGGGGCGTCTTGGCCATCTGGGCACTGGGTGTGTGTGGGGGAGGTAGCTGTGAGTTTCTTGCATTGTGCAGGGGGTCGGACTAGATGACCCTGGTGGTCCCTTCCAACTCTATGATTCTAAATGGGCAACTCTGGGGCTGCCTATCACTTGCCTTCTTATGCCAGGTGCTCACATTTGTCATAGCTTTTGAATGGGAATGAATAATTTTCTTTAAAAAGAAGAACATGTTCTCAGCTTTTCCCTGCCTATACACTTTTTACTTCATAGTGACAGGAATTATTACTATTTATATGGTCTTATGCTTCATACTGAGGAAGGGATTCATTCTCTTTCTGTCCTCTACAGAACATACTCTTGTCAGTATGGGGGAATCTCATCAAATACGTTATTTGTCAAATAATTCCCGACACTTTCATTTGTAGGAATTGTCAAGGACCTAGTGACTGGATTTTCTCCTTTTCCTGCTCAGAGAGAAATTAAACTTCATTTACATCCACTGACTGATGTCCACAGATGTGTATACTACTCAGAGATTAAAATGAAGGACTGCCATCTTTTGTTAGTGAGGAGGGATAGGTTTTTCTGCCTGTTAAAACAGGAAGTGGTATCAGTTTCCAAATCAGGTTAAAGTAGAATTCTTCCAACCGCTCTCCTCTTATACCAGTTAAAGTTCAACTGTGTTTTATTGTAAGTACCACACTGTGATACCATCAAGTACAGAAAGGCTGCTGTGCCATTAGCGTAACTGAGCAAACAAAGCTCCACCATAAAATACTGGGCCATAATATTAAATTTTGTAATCAGATGAAACTGCTAAACTCTCCAAGTTAAATCATGCTATTATTGCTCTTTTCTGGGATGTCAACGGGATGGAGCAAATTGATGTGACTGCAGTTATGGCTTCCATGGAAATACTGGGGTGGATCCAACCATCCTTCAAGGAGCCATCCTTCAGCTAAGGAACTTTCCTCCAACTTAGGTGGGTTTTCCTCTAACGGAAGAAAGACTCCTTAGGCTGGAGGAAGGACTAGAATTGTTTGCTGAGATAGTAGGATAGACATTTTATATTCTAGCTGCTGACAGGAATGGTTAATTGCATTATGTTTTATGTGCATCTTAGGTTAGTATTAATTAATTATATTCTTAATATTATTTGATTCCTGTCTTGTCTGTGTTTTATATTTAAATATTTGTACATCAACAATATTTATATTAGTACTGTAACAATTACATAACTGCAGAGCCATATGATGATTCTACTTTTTTATAGCTGGGTTTTTAACTGCTGAGTTTTTTAATGGTTTGTTAATTTTAATTATTTTTTATGCTTCATTATTTTATCGTGTTTTACTTCATGAGCAGCCTAGAGTAGTCCTCTGGGGAGGCAGCATGTAAATGTTCTATGTTAAGAAATAATTTACTAGAATTTACTAATATGTGTTTATTTTGTCACAGCATTCAGATGAGCATTCAGGAGTTTGTTAGGATTCTGTCTTACTAACTCAGGGGGGGAGTTCTTATTATTATAGCATTATTATGCTAATAATATTTGTAATATCTATCATCTTTATATCATCTTTATTTATTTGTATTTATATTGTCTATATTTATTTATAAAGACAATAGCTATTAGAAATATTACTATATTGTACTTTCAAGGATTGCATAGAAAAGGAATGTGGCTAGTTGTGGACTGATTTGGGGGACATCGTTGGTTGAGAAAAAGGGAGGAAAGCTGAACTTTACATGTTGAACCAACTAGCCAGTTTTTGGCCATGTGTCTAGTAAATTCTTTATTGATTGTGATGCATCAGGTAGTAGCAGTCAGATTACCTAAGTGGATGAGCAGTGGTTTAGATCCCTGTGGCGCAGAGTGGTAAGCTGCAGTACTGCAGTCCAAGCTCTGCTCATGTCCTGAGTTCGATCCCGACGGAAGTCGGTTTCAGGTGGCCGGCTCAAGGTTGACTCAGCCTTCCATCCTTCCGAGGTCGGAAAAATGAGTACCCAGCTTGCTGGGGGTAAAGGGAAGACGACTGGGGAAGGCACTGGCAAACCACCCTGTAAACAAAGTCTGCCTAGGAAACGTCGGGATGTGACGTCACCCCATGGGTCAGGAATGACCCAGTGCTTGCACAGGGGACCTTTATGTTTATGAGCAGTGGTGGTTTTGTCAGATTGATTTACATTGATGTAAAACTCTAAAATGAAAAAAAAAAGATTAATTAGGTAACTTATACTTCTTCACATTTCACAGAGATGAATTTCTCCAGGGGTTCCAGAGCTGAATGTATAAATATTCATTAAAGGTTGAACTTCTCAAAATGTTATTTGCAAGGGAAAAGCCATGTCTGTAGCAGTGCCCAATTCTAACTTCTTTCTTTCTTAATCAGATTTTCATCACTGTGAACTGCCTGAGCACAGACTTCTCTTCTCAAAAAGGAGTGAAGGGACTTCCTTTGATGATCCAGATTGACACCTACAGCTACAACAACCGCAGTAACAAGCCCATCCACCGTGCCTTCTGCCAGATCAAGGTTTTCTGTGACAAGGTAAGTGATGATGTTAACTAATTCGTTAAGAACTAAAGAGCTTGTGTACTGGACACAGCAATAAAATCAAAACAAGAGAATCCTGGGCTAAGGCTTAAAAGGACATGAAATAGAGGGGCAAAGGGAGTGGGAAGTAAAAAAAGATTTCAGGAAAAGTCCAAGAGAACCAGTCGGTGTTAATCTGTTAAGATTAAGAGGAAGGATGCTGCCCAGATATTAGGGAACAGTGAATCTTGACAGGAAGCTTCCACTAATAATAAAAAGGAGATCAAGGATTCGAAGAGGGATTGGTTCCTGAGGACTGAAGGAAGCAAGATGGAGAGGACCGCTATACAAGAAAAGAAAGAGAGGTACAAGAGAATGGAGGCAGTATCTTTTGGTGATTGTGATGATTCTTTACACTTCCATGTTTGGTTAAATGTTATGACAGGAATTTCAGGAATCGTGCGGGGAAAGAGGGAAGCGTTGCTCTTTACATATGACATCTACTGCCATGTAATTCATAATTGTGGAGGTCCATGTCTTGCACTACGTATTCAGAAATGTTGGTTTGTTCAGGTTATAATTGGAGCCATTTTAAAAAGTGTCATTCCAGTTCAGAAAGATATTATTTTTTTTTTATCATTGTAAGGTCCATTGTTGGATCCCCTCAGATTTTTTTGCTGGTGAGAAAGGGGTCTCCTTTGATCACCAAAAAGCTATGCTGTGGATCATGGGACCTGCATGTGGGATGGGGTATGGAGTAATTAAGTGAGATTGAGTGAAATAGTTGCATGGATCCAACCCATCAGTTCCAACCAGTTTAGAAACAGAATTTCACAATGGTCTATTTCCCAAATTGGTGACATTGTAGAAGATCTTAAAAGACAGCTTTTACTGAAGTTTTTTTTATTTTTACAAGTGAAACATTTCTGAACATTTTGCAGTAGGCTTGTTGGTTTTTGAGCTGTTAGTTATACATGATGGTCTGACTCCCACTGGATAAAACCAAAAGACAAAAATGATGCATCTTCTCTTAAATAACACAAGTCATGCAATAGGGTTATTTTATGGTGTATATTTCCTTTAACATTTCTTCAGAGACAGGAGAACATGAATTTAAAATATTGTGTAGAATTTAAATTATATTTTAAGTATTTCAAGACATCTGGTATTTCCATTATGTCAAACCAACCTGCCAGTGCAGCTCTGTTTTTTGTATTTTCCAAGGAGGGCTGACAGTCTGAAGCCCAGCTTTGAAATAGCTTAATTGGAAGGGATGTTCTAGCCATAGGAACTTGCAAAAGCCACAATACTATCAGATGCCACCTCTGAGGGCCAGCGTGGTGTAGTGGTTAAGAGCAGTGGTTTGAAGCGGTGGACTCTGATCTGGAGAACTGAGTTTGATTCCCCACTCCTACACATGAGTGGCGGAGGCTAATCTGGTGAACTGGATTTGTTTCCCCACTCCTACACAAGAAGCCAGCTGGGTGACATTGGGCTAGTCACACTCTCTCAACTCTGCCTACCTCACAGGGTGTTTGTTGTGGGAGAAGAAGGGAAGGTGATTGTAAGCCGGTTTGATTCTTCCTTAAGTGGTAGAGAAAGTCGGCATATAAAAACCAACTCTTTTTCTTCTTCTTCTTCCCATTCAGCCCTTTTACTGTGCTTATAAGAAAAGGAAGCTGTCGTTTTCTGGTTGCTAAGTAACTGTAAGGTGCTGAAATGCAATTGTGGGGACCAGGGACAAATGCTAGAGCAGTGGAAGAGAAAGGTTTGGGAATCTCAGAATTTCCCCCTTTGATCTGCCCACTTCATTTTTAGGGGATCCCTTTGCTTAGAGGCAACTAAACAGATTAGGGGATTAAAAAAAGAAAAGAAATACCAGCTGTGGTTAACAGCCCATTTTTTAAAAAAATACAGCATCTAGGGTGTGCCTTTTCTGTGGGTCAACCAAACAGATTAGGAAGCTGTGGAGACAAAAATTATCAATGATCAGCAACCCATTTTTAAAAATAAAAATGTTGCAAATCATGAATCTTGAGTGCTGTAATGGTAATTTTTAGGTCAAATATTTGCAGAGATCTGAAGATACAGGAACCTTTTCAAAGCTCAGTAAATATCAAAGGAATGAGTACACGCTGCTTGCTTTTTTCCCCGTTTGCCATTTTTTGAGAAGTAATGAGTGGAAGGGGGGCGAATATCTTCGAGCATGGGCTTTGTCAAGAGTGACCTATAGAAGACAAGGAGCTGAACCTTTGAAATTATACATATTTGTGGCTTTGACTATCTCTCTGCTTAATTGATACTTCTCATTTCGTGGCTGGGGAGCAGGAAATGAGTGTTGACACATCTAATCAAAGCCATCTTAAAAGTAGGAGGTGGGGGAAGCACAAAGGTAGTTAAAATGTTACCCTTATCAAGCCTGGATGGCTCATGTTGGCCTGGAGGCAGCCAGCGGTCAGGGATTATTTTTACCTGAAATGTGTTTTGTGGCCCATCATTATTTATACCTGTAGCTCATGCTGTCCACTAGGGACCAAGGCAGAAAGCCTTTGTGGGAAACATTGCTTAAAAGAACATTGCTGTAAAATATCATTTATAACAAGAATTTCTGAAGCATGCAGTCAGTAGGCCACCAGTCATGAATCTTGAGTGCTGTAATGGTAAGTTTGCTGCTTTTATGTGGAACTTCTATCACATTATATATCTCCCCTTTTAACATATAAATCTAATGCCTCTGTGTCTGACATAATGCCTTTTCAACTAAGTGACAGGGATCCCAAGGCTACATTGTCAGTGGCAAGATTTGTTTCAGTCCTTATATCCCTCAAACGTTAGATATATGCTGCTCAAGATCAATGGATCAAGGAGCTTCTAAGGGATAAAGGAAAGGAAAGGTAATGGTAATTTTTAGGTCGAATATTTGCTGGTCCCCGAGCATTAACAGTGATGAACACCGATCCAGAGTTCATTTCTGTCTGCCCTGGGATTCAGTTTCTCGGAGATTATAGTAGTGCCTAGATTGACAGGCTTTGCCATGAGAAAGAGCATGTTCTAGTATTTACTGCTTTGAAAATTAAACAGTACCATGCTTGGTGTGGAGAAGGTCCCAGGTCCCATCCTTGGCATCTCCACTTAAAAGGATCTCAGGAAACAGACGCTGGGAAAGACCTTTCTCTGCCTGAGATGCTAGAGAGCTGCTACCAGTAAGAGTAGGCAAGACTGAGGTGGGCGGACCAGTAGTCAGACTCAGTATAAAGCAGCTCCATAAGTCTCTTGGAAGTGAGTCTCTGTGGACTCAGTGCAACTCGCCTCTGAGTAAACATGTTTAGGCATAGGCTGCAAGAGGTACACAGTACAACAGCGGTATGGCTCCTTGTAGCCTCCACAAAGACTTTGTATCACATGTGCACGGGGAGTTCCACAGTTCCTAGGCACATGGGGGCCATATTCCTGTATGGACTTCAGGGGGCATCAGACTCCACTCCCCTCTATTTCTGCGAACTGAAAAAGCCCTGAGGAGCTGATATTTTCTGGTTTAGGAAACTTAGTGTAGCCATTATTATACATAAATTTCCCAGCGGCTTCCGGGGTTATTTCAGTTCACAAACATGGCATGGGGAGAAAAGGCTGAAGCCTAGGCTTACCAGGTCCCTCTTCTTCTTTGGCAGGAGGTTTTTAGAGTGGAGGTGAGGGGGGGGGGGTCGCGTGCGCCCAGAGGTTCTTCCATCAGTTCCGGTTTACACCCAGAAGTGCTGCATTGCAAAGGGCCGGTTTCCACTCAAACTCCCAGTTTGAGTGGTAAAGGCCTGTTGTGATGCTGCATTTTCGGGTGTAAAACGCATCACAAGGGGGCATTTTCCACTCACTCCCAGTTTGAGTGTAAAATGGCCCCTTGTGATGCATTTTACACCCAGAAGTGCTGCATCACTACAGGCCTTTACTGGGAGTTTGAGTGGAAACCGGCCCTTTGCAATGCAGCACTTCTGGATGTGAACCGGAAGTGACGTGTCACCGGCTGCACAGATTGCCTGCCGACCCTCACCTGGTCAGCGGGCAGCCAGGTGGATTGGCGGGGGTTTGCCCGCCACCACCTGGGACTTGGCAACTTCTCCATGCATATCACTATCAGAATATGTCCCCCATATGCTGGGGTGGGAGCACGCAGTTCCCACCGCACGTGTGATACAAAGTCCTTGTACTGACCATGAGGTCTTTGTATCATGTGAATCAGCCCCATGTATGCCCAGTCATTATCCAAAGTACCTCTAGTCCTGAGAGTCCCCAGCTCTTTTTTAAACTGAGAAGACCAGACATTCAACAGATGTGAATTCATATTGCATTTATCCTAGTACAGGGGTCGGCAAACTCATTAGTCAAAAGAGCCAAACAGCAGTACAACGATTGAGATTTCTTTTGAGAGCCAAATTTCTTAAACTTAAACTGTATGGGTAGGTACACTGTTTATTAACTTAATAAACTTTAATTAAAGTTTTAAGTCTTAATTAAACTATAGGTACACTGAATAAAACTTGATATCATACATAATAGTGATCTTATTTATTGATAAAAATTAAATTGTAAGTCCCTGCCATTTCCCCCTCCCCGTCTGGAGTCCTCGTCTGGAGGCCTGGTCTACCGCCATAAAAGCCTATTGGTAGACCTGGCCTCCGGCTGAGTCCCATTGGGAGGCCAGGTCTACCCATTGGCTTTCTTGGCAGTAGACCTGGCCTCCGGAGGCCCATAGAAGCCAATTGGTAGACCTGGCCTCTGAAGGGAGACTTTTTCCCCTCCTCGGAGACCAGGTCTACCGCCAAGAAAGCCAGTGGGTAGACGCGGCCTCCCAATGGGACTCAGCCGGAGGCCAGGTCTACCAAAGGAAGCCCACCCTGCCCAACAGCTGATAGGCGGGGGGGGGGGCAGGAACCGCCAAGCTGCCCACCCAGCAATCGCGCGGCTAGAGGGGAGGGGAGGCTTTAGCCTCCCAACCATTGAGGACAAGGGAAAGGGGGACCTGGCCATTCTCCATGGCGGGGGTGGGGGAGAGACAGCACGTCCGCTCATCTGCTCTCTCGCGCTTGCTCTCTCTTTCTCAGGCGCGCCGGCTCCGCAGCCCGGCTGCCGGCGCGAGTGGGCACGAGAGCAGGTGCTCCAACCAAGTTCGGAGAGCCACACTCAACGGGCCAAAGAGCTGCATGCAGTTTGCAGACCCCTGTCCTAGTATATCCTATATTTCCTTGCCTGTACCAGTGGGGGCCTTGTAGTTTGCAAAGCTTGTTGTGTAGGAGAGCAAGGATTCCAGTGGAGCACCAGTTTTATCATTAGAGAAGAGCAAATAACTTTTAATTAGAACCAAACAAAAATTGTGGGCATCACATCCCTAGAGATACATGCGTAGGACATGCATTATGTTGCGTGAACAGTAAGGGGCACCTGTATGGATTTGTTTGCTCTTAATTCTACAGTATTTCCAAGCTACAGATTGAACTGGCCCCTGCCTTTATTAGGGTTGCCAGGTCCCTCTTTGCCACTGGCGGGAGGTTTTTGGGGCGGAGCCTGAGGAGGGCAGGGTTTGGGGAAGGGAGGACTTCAATGCCATAGAGTCCAATTGCCAAAGCGGCCATTTTCTCCAGGTTGGCTGGAGATCAGTTGTAATAGCTGTTGTAATCTCTGTTGGCTGGAGATCAGTTGTAATAGCAGGAGATCTCCAGCCACCAACTGGAGGTTGGCAACCCTAGTCCTTATGCATTTCTCAGCTGGGACTCTTGAAGCAAAGGAAAGATCCTTATGCAAAATGCATCAGTACCCTGAACTGGTTGGTTGGCTGCAGTGTGAGAAGTGTCCAGGCTACATAAGTCAAGGCTGCACTGACAGATGAATGGGTTGGTTGAAGCCCTGGAACCAGTAGCTGGCTGCTGAGAAACAAAAGTCTTGAAGGCTTGAGGCTCCAGGCAGACTTGCTAAAGGCAATTGAATTACATCAACCTGGATTCCAGGTGGGAGGCATCAGAGGAGAATGAGGGCTCATGCCGGGCTGGTGGCGCACTCTGACCCCACCTCTTGCACCTCCGAAGACTGTTTGCACCATCTAGTGGTGTAGCATGAGAATCAGGTCTGTTTTGTCAAATAAGATGACCTTCAGTCGGAAGGAAGAAGCATGTATGTGTTTGTGAAATACCCATCGGTGTATATGAGAACCGTGGAGACGGTTTTTAAAACAAGCACATCATCTGTTTGCAAAATAGGTGCTGCCACGCTTGACTCTGTGGATGTCAGTGATTCTGCCACATTAGGCAGGTACTTGGCAGACCCTGAGATCTGCTTCCTCGGGGAGTTAACATCTAACCACCCTCATGCCCTCTCACCCTCCAAAGAACATTTATTCCTTATTATCATAATATGATAGAAACTTTTTTTCATGCCTTAAATAGCATTAAATAGGTTGTCAAGGAAACTACTGCCAGAATACCCAGTCAATTTAATGTGAATTTATTTCAGGGAGCAGGCTAGAATTAGTGATGTGTGTGTGGGGGGGAGTCGTTTTATCACTTAGATCGTTCTTTCTAAAATAGTAGATATGCAGTATTCTTCAAAGCAACTCCAGCATTTCATCTCATAATACAGTAATCCTCCACTCCCTACCCTGTTGACAAATGGAGCAGAGAGCATTTAAAAACTCAAAGTGTTCTGTTCCTGGTGTCAGTACAGGCCCTCAGACTCATGAAAGGTACGCAGACATATACTAGCAAGCTCAGAGCAAATGTACAAGGTGCTGGTCCTTTAAAGCCTTACATGGTCTGGGACCTTTATACCTATGGGACCGCCTCTCCTGGTATGCCCCCCAGAGATCTCTACTCTCTATGAATAACAATCTGCTAGTGGTCCCCAGTCCAAGGAATGGGCGGCTGTCCTCGACAAGGGCCAGAGGTACAGGGAGCATGCGAGTCTCTGACAGAATGCTGAGGAGTTTAATTTTGAACCTGGACAACAGGTCAGTGAATTGAAATAAGCACTAAATATTGTAGCACAAGCTACTCTGTGTGGGCAATGTGTGTCACAAGAGCTATTTTTGAAAAAAGCAACGTAGAGTTCAAGATATAGCCTCTGCGTTCCCGTTGTGGCCTCCTCTTTCCCTGCTTGGTACTGATGTAGTTGGCCCAGGACGAGACACACAGCCATCAGCCTCAGCATCACTGACCCTCAGACTAGATATGCTGCTACCTCACCTCAGCCTTTTCTCTTTCTGCTGGTTTCTCCTGCATCAGTCACATTTTTATGCTGCCTGTTCTCCTAGGATGGTTCTCATCTCCTCCATTTTATCCCTTCAACAATTCCATGAGGTAGATTTGCCTGTGAGTGGGCCCAAAGCCAACTGGTGAACTTCATGGCTGAGTAGAGATATTGAGCCCAGATATTCCAAATCCTAGTCCAACACTCTTGACTACTACACTGCTCTGGCTTCTCCAGATCATTCTCCCCAAGCTCATTTTACCTTTGTGAGTGAAAGATATACGTATCTATTTCTCTTCCCACTCCCGCCAATGCAATTCAAGCTGGTGAGTGAAAACTGGCAGAGAAAAAAAGGTTAAGATGGCCTTTCCCTGCACATCTACCTTCCATTGAAGACTGTAGCCTGAGAGGCTGCTTTAGATAAAATAAAATGGGAATGCTACATGTGAATAATGTCACGTGTACTCAGTCATTTAGGAGGAGCTTTGTGGAGCAGAGTGGTAAACTGCAGTACTGCAGTCAAAAGCTCTGCTCACAACCTGAGTTCGATCTCGACGGAAGTTGGTTTCAGGTAGCCGGCTCAAGGTTGACTCAGCCTTCCATCCTTCCGAGGTTGGTAAAATGAATATCCAGCTTGCTGGGGGTAAAGTATAGACGACTGGGGAAGGCAATGGCAAACCACCCCGTAAACAAAGTCTGTCTAGTAAACCTCGGGATGTGATGTCACCCCATGAGTCAGTAATGACCCGATGCTTGCACAGGGGACTACCTTTACCTTACTCAGTCATTTAAGGTGCTCCACAGGTGTGGTTTTTCTCCCTGAATTTGTACCAAGCTACCTTAGTTGTGTACTAGACTTTCTATCAGGACTGGCTTACCAAACACATTTGGGAACTCATTTTACTCCAGCTGTTTTTATCCTACTGAGTTCTTTGATATTCTTACCCCAGTTTCTTTGGCCTTTCCTTAGTCACTGTGGCCATTTTGTGCTGGGCAGCACCATTATTCATATTTCCATGTGGCCGCCATTTCACATGGTCTACAGCAGTAGCCTTCTGATGAGTTAGAGCATTGGTCTGTCAAGGTCAGTACTGTCTACTCTGACTGGCAGCATCTCTCCAGGGTCTCAGACTACAGGCTTCTTTCACATTGTAGCAGTAGAGATAAAGCCCTTAAGGGCAAGCTTAAGCAGAGTTATGCCCTTCTAAGTCTGTTGAAGTCACTGGGTGTAGGAGGGTGAAATTCTGCGTAAGACTATTTACCAGGCTTATCCTGGTTGCTCGTATTTATTTATTTATTTATTATTAGACTTGTACCCCGCTCTCTATCTCGGCTGAATCCGGGTTCAGAATGGATAACAATAACTAAAACACAATACATATACAACAATATAGATTAAGTCCAGTTCAGATATGTGCAATAAAAATTTTAATAGTAAAATCAGTTGGTGCTTATAGATGATCATAGAAGCAATCAGAGTCCCCAATAAAAACTCTATAAGATGGAAAATGAGGAGAAGGGGAAGGAAGGCCAGCTATGATGGACACCGTTGCTGTCCTCAGCCGTAGGCCTGGCGGAACAACCCCTGTCTTCTTGCCCTCCCGGCCAAGTTCATAATTCATCCCTTTTAAAATGCCAGTAGCAAAAATCATAATAGCAGTGATAAAAATAAGGCCTTGTTGGGCGGGTGTCATTGAGTAGAATGGATAGGATATAACGGCAGACACCAGGCTGGTCACAAGGCCAAGACGTCTAGATCCTGTTTGTACCCTCTGAAAGCAAATAAACCAGGTATTTGACGTACTCTCAGGGCAGTCCTATGCCAAGTTCCTTCACTCTTTGATTTCAGCTGGCTCAGAACGCAGTAGCTCTGTGTTGGACTGCGCTGTCAATATAAATAATAGCCTCTCAGCCGAGTCTGGATGCATAGCAATACCAGGTGATAGTTTTTATTTAAAAAGTAACCACTGTGACCAGCGTGTTGTGCTTATGAGCATCCTGCAAAAATGGTTTTCAGCATTACCATGCTGGGGACTGAAATGATTAAGATAATGCTCAGATGACTAGCAGACCGTGACCGATATTAACATTCAAAGGTTCAGCCACACAGCACGAAAGAAACTCTGTTCTGCAGATCCACACAGTGACCCCCTGTTATTAGCATCTTAAATCCGTAAAATCTTCAGATCACGCATGACTTCCCATGAATTTATGCTCCACTTTCTACCCGTGTTAAGGAACAATACAACAATACTTAATCAAGAAGGACAGCATACTTGTTCACTTGCTGCTCTCCAGCTTTTAAATATTAGAGCAAACTGCAAGACAGGAGGATTACCTGACAGAAATATGTTTAATAGAGGCTTTTGTATGAAACTGGGAGAACATTTCAGGTCTGATTCTGCAGTGTTATGAGTAACTAACTATAATCCTGTGCTGAGTTACTCTAGTTTGTTCCTGGAATTAATGCTGCATAGGACTGTACTGTAAAACTCTTACTATTAGGAAAAGAAGAAAACCCAATATGGGATGGTTTGACTCTAGGGTTGCCAACCTCCAGGTACTAGCTGGAGATCTCCTGCTATTGCAACTCATCTCCAGTTGATAGAGATCAGTTCACCTGGAGAAAATGGGCGCTTTGGCAATTGGACTCTATGGCATTGAAGTCCCCTCCCCAAACCCTGCCCTCCTCAGGCTCCACCCCAAAAACCTTCCACTGGTGGCGAAGAGGGACCTGGCAACTCTAATTGACTCAATAAAGGAAGCCATGGCCTTCAGTTTACAAGACCTGAGCAAGTCTGTTAATGATAGGACGTTTTGAAGGTCTTCAATTCATAGGGTCGCCATATGTTACTGTTTATGGCAAAGACCTTACTTACAGCAAAACAAAATGGTCTTATGGTCCACATTCAGCAGTAATTTGATGAGATTGTTCTCCCATCTTCACATTAACAAATGAGCCTGATTTTGGCTAGAACTTTTAAGCTGCAACCAAGGACATCAGAATGATCAGATGTTCCTCATTTTGTTTTGCTTTGATTTCCAGCTTGCACTAGCCTTAAAGCTGGTTTGCAGTCTTCTGCATCTGAAGATAAAAAGTAAAAGCTGGCATTCTCAGGCATCGTATTACTCCCAATAAGCAAGATCTTTATCCATGCAAATGTTTGGCTCCTCATACACTTACCGTGACTAGCAACTAGAGAGAGTTGTCACGACCCCCAAGTTACAAAGGATCCAGATAAGAATTTACATGTCAGTACGTCAGATCTCAAAAGCTAAGCAGGATCGGCTTTGGTTAGTATTTGGATGGGAGACCTCCAAGGATTTTCAGGGGTGGGATGCAGAGGCAGGCAACCACTAACCACCTCCCAACGTCTTTTGCCTAGAAAACCCTACAGGGTCACCATAAGTCAGATGTGACTTGACGGCACCTTATACACACAAACACTTTATGTAGGTTTTGCCATGGAGTTTTCACCAAGAACAAATTGTTTGTGTAATCAGCTCTCAGTTTTCAAAATCACTCTGCCTCCAGTGTCATCTGAGGTTGCATCGACAGGACAGCTTTGCAGGAGTTGATGTACTGCTAGTGCATAAGAAGAGCCCTGCTTCATTAGACCAGTGGTCCATCTAGTCCAGCACCGGGTTTCACACGATGGCCAGCCAGGTCCTCTGGAGGTCTAACAGCCAGGCATAGAGGCCAAGGCCTTGCCCTGACAGTCTTCCTGTTAATTCAGAGGTTTGGTGCCTCTGAAATTGGAGGTTCCCATTAGTCACCATGGCTAGTAGCCATGAATGGACCTATCCAGCATGAATCTGTCTGATCTTGTTATAAAATCATCCATGCTTTTGGCCATCACTAATCCACTGGCGGTGAATGCCACAATTTAATTACGCACAGAGTAAAGAAGTACTTCTTTTTGTCTGTCCCGAATCTATTGCCCATAATCTTCATCTGGTGCCCTCAAGTGCTAATACTATGAGAGAGGGAGAAAAAGTTCTCCCTATCCATGTGTAATTTTATAAACCACTATCATCCCCCCCTTTTTCTAAACTGAAAAGTTCCAGACATGTTCTCCTTTCCTCATAGGAAAGCTGCTCCAACCCATTTATCATTTTGGTTGCTCTCTTTCTATTCCGTACTTTTTCCAGCTCTTCAGTATCCTGTTCGAGGTACAGTGATTAGAACTTCACACAGTATGCCAAATGAGGCGTCATCATGCATCTATGCAGAAAACATCATGTCAAGTTTGACTCTAATAGCTAGTGGCGTTCCGTGGTCTACTTTCACCTTTCTGTTGTTGGCAGTTGATTCATCCCATAGTTTTGTCGCGAGGAGCTAGCGGATTAGATTAGAGTCCTCAGGATACAATCCAGAAATGCCAAGCTACAAAAAGCCAGTGTTTGCTGTAAATAATCTGTGCACTGTAAATAAACAATCTCCAACACTCTCGACTTCCACCAAAATCTCCCCACATCCAGTCACAGGGTAATAGACATTTATACATTTCACAGGCTTCAGGAACCTATCAGCTTACACTGAGTCATTGCTTAGTCATTGCTCCTATTTCACCTTATTTCATCAGCCATGGTTAACACCTGTTCTAACCAGCTCAAGGCAGTCTCCCAGGATGCAATGTGTTCCTGAGCTTTCAGTTTCTGATATGCCATGACTTGCATTTCTTGACAGGTTTTGCAAGTAAATGTGGAGAAGATGGGAATAGAAATAAAAGGTTTGGAACCTAGAAGCGCCAAGGCTAATCTCATGGAATGTACAAACTGAGGGGGAGTTGTGTGCGGAGGGGATGAGAAGAAGTGGGAATGAGTGTGCAAGCCCGTGCCATGTTCCTGATTGGGCAGCTGTGGGACTCTCCTCCCGGTTCCATGCATAGTAGCTGCACTTGCCATAAGATCTCCTTCTCATGACAGGGTGCGGAGAGGAAGATTCGAGATGAAGAGAGGAAGCAAAATAGGAAGAAAGTGAAAGGCCAGCTATCGCAACCTCCGTGTAGCAATGGTAAGGAAGAGTCGTCCCCCCAACTCCATTCTCTTTTGCGTTCAGCTCTGTTTATTATTGCTGATTGTTCATTTTGCCCTCTTATTCCCATGAACAGCTGAAGGGAAACTGGCTGCGGTCCCTCTCCAGAAGAAGAGCGACATCACCTTCTTCAAAACGATGACTGACCTGGACTCCCAGCCTGTTCTTTTCATACCGGATGTTCACTTCGGGAATCTCCAAAGGACCGGGCAGGTAGGAAGCGGCTAAAAGCCCAGGTGCCTGATTCTTATCACTGGCATGATGAGGTGATATATAAAATCCTTGCAGGCTTTTTTGGTAGACGCTTCTGGAGGAGGGTAACTCTTTGCATCTGCAGCCCTGATACGTCATAGGAAGTTCAGAGGAGGATCAGCATAACCAGCCGAAGCAAAGCATTGTTGGTTTCATTGGGTGAATCAAGCAGTGTTGAAATGAATGAAGAGTTGCAGTGAACAACTGCATTTGTTCAGTATAACGAAGGACAAAGAGTTAGAACAATATGCAACAAGTTTTAACTGCCTATTTACACTGTTAAGAATCAGAAGTTAAATGTCCTCCCTATTTTGAAACTATTTCTTTGTGAAAATGTCATTAAAATAAAGCGAAGGACTATTTTCCTTTCTTGAAACCAGAGAACAAGGAGAATTTGGGAAATTCTTCTGTGACTTCACATTAGTCTGAATGGACAGATGTTCATTAAGAACCATAACAGTGAACCATAACGAAACTTTGTTCATATAGAAGAATTCTTAATGAGCCAGAAGCGTGCACAGAAGCACTTAGTGATTTTTGACTTTGTTCATAGGATGGCACTTTTTCATTTTCTCAAAAGGTGGCTTAAAGTAAGAAAAATCTAGAGGAATATCACAGTTGTTGCAGACCAGTAAACAAGGTTCTCAATTCAGTGGTCCCACGCAGATGTTACACTGCCCGGTCAGGAGTGTTGCACATACCTATACCTTCATATCCCATCTCTTCTCATCCCCTCCCCTACTCAACTCCACCCACTTCATTTTCAGAAATAATCAGTGTGCAACTCCATTTCTAACCATTGTTTTCAACATGAAGTTTGAGCTAAATATGGTTAGCAGAAACGTAGGTGCAGAAGCAATTCTGTGCTGTGTTCAGTCATCACCTGGCCCCTGGCAACTATGTGGCTGAGATAGCAAAGGGTTGGATCCGGACCAAATTTCCCCGTGGGGAGAATGGAAATTTCCTGCCTCCTACTTCAGCCCGCTGATCTCCAACAAGTGCTGCTCCTAGGGGAGAGAGGACCCCTGACATGAAGGAGGACTGTAGTGGGGAGGGGAAATGAGTGGAGACGGCTAGTTTAGTCTGGATCCACCCCGATGACTCTACCTTTTCCACCCACGTTTCCTGCTGGACAATATTAGATTGGATCAGTGCGTCTAGCAAGAGAGACTAGTGAACAGCAATAGTTGGCATTGATGTTGAGCTGTTTGGACCATGTTTGACATCTTCCCTAGAGAGAACAGCATTTCACTTCCGCAGTTTTATTTCCTTTGTCTTTGCACGTTCCCTTCTATCTGCCTCAGAGTGTGATGAGAACATAATTAAGCTAAATAATATTAAGACAGTCGCAACGATGAGCAGAATTATCAGACTTTGACTAGATTGTTCAGAGTAATGAAACTTCAAGTGACAAGGGGTAGGAGTTTACCATAATTTCTTTTAATCAGCCATCGTTTAGAAGAAAGTTAGTACCTTTGACATTCTGATAATAGCTGTCACCTAAAATTATTTTCTCAGCACAGGAGAGACTCAACACTGTTTCTCCTCCTACCCCCCACCCGCTGACCTCTTCTGATGGGAAATGTGACGTTCATTTGCACTGCAACTCCTTTCAGCCAGAATAATGCATTAGCTAAGAAATATTGGTTTGCCTCCACCAGAACATCTCCACAGAAGGATTTCCGCATGTGGCCTTTTTGCTTTCTCCCTCTCACTGCAGCCCAAAGCCCCCCCCCCCAGTTGCTGTTCTGAGAGTCCCCTGTCTCCCCAGGAGCAGCATGGGGGGCATTTCAGGCTGCAGCAGGAGGGAAGGGGCAAGACAGTTGCAGTGTGTGGGCAGAAATCCTTCCGTTTGTAGAAGTGGCCAGTGTATGTAACTGTAAAGAGTAGAATGTGGGTAACTGTTACAATCATGTGACCATGGACAATCTCTCTAACATGTGGGCCACACTTCAACACAGAACTGGGTGGCTTGAAGCTCACTGGTTTTATCAGGTCCAAGCAGGCCTAGTTTTTATTGAGATAATTCCATACAGTTTACTTGGGGCTCTGTTAAAGGATACAGCCCATTCAGGACTTTTTCTGTGCAAGTCCCTTTAGAATGATGAGCAGGACATGTTTATTCTGGGTCTAACAAGCTGATGCTTTTTGACAAGGAAAAGAGAACCAAACCGGAGTACTGCATGCAATTGCTACATTTTTTCCTTGGATCCCCTGTGTATCAGCTTTTCATGATATTGTGACAATAAATCTGTTTTGGTGTGTGTGTTTTTTTGGCTTTTACAGATTTACTACAACACAGACGATGAGCGAGAAGGGTAAGTTCTTTATGACTTCACAAGCTTTGCAGCCGGGAGGGCTCTGGGGGGAACGTTTTGATGCCATTTCAAGCTGAATATTTTTATCTTGGTAGAGCTGGATTCTTTGCTTTTTTGTAACTTTAGTCACCCTGACGGATGGCCCAGGCTAGCATGATCTTGTCAGATCTCGGAAGCTAAGCAAGTCGGCCCTGGTTAGTACTTGATGGGAAACCACCAAGGAATACCAGGGTCACAATGCAGAGGAAGGCAATGGCAAACCACCTCTGTTAGTCTCTTGCTTTGAAAACTCTACACATGAACACATGAAGCTGCCTTATACTGAATCAGACCCTTGGTCCATCAAAGTCAGTATTGTCTACTCATACCAGCTGCGGCTCTCCAGGGTCTCAGGCAGAGGTCTTTCACATCACCTACTTGCCTGGTCCCTTAACTGGAGATGCTGGGGATTGAACCTGGGACTGTCTGCATGCCAAGCAGATGCTCTACCATTGAGCCACAGCCCCTCCCCAATTTATGGGTTGCCATAAATTGGCACTTAACACACTCACAACTTTAGTCAAGTTTGTGTTTAAAAACAAGTTGATTTTTATTATACCGAATATTACATGTGCTTTTGAACTGGCTCTGGGTACATTATGCTTTAAAACAATAGCAAAACTCTGCAGCAAAGCAGCCTAAATTGCATAGCTAGGAAAACGGAAGTCTTCAACTTATATATAATTGGCGTTTTTTTGCTCATTTTGCTCTTTGTAGGCCATTGGCTCCCTCTTTCGGAATTTCTGCTTAATCCCTCCCTCTTTCTCAGGCTTCTGGGAGTTTAATGTCACAACTTGCCTTCTGGGAGTGGGGGGGAGACGTTAATTTAGACTCCCAGGTTGCCAGTTTTTGTACCAATGCAAGTGTCTATGAGGTGCTTGTACAGAGCAGAAGAAATACACACAGCATTAGTACATCAGACAATAGGGCAGTGATACTGATTCAGTTCAACACACTGACTCTTAAATTTAAACAGTAACGTTGTTTTTAGATCAGGCCCATCAAAAGTGCCTGGCACTGCTTACAGATTAGCTGGGATTTGGCTAGAAGGAGGAGAAAGAATGTGAGTGGTTGCTGTTTCCATCCTTCAGGGATTCTGACAAAGCAAAAAACACAGTGGTCCATTGGATGTTCGTTTACTCTCGGGACCAAGATACATGATATGCCCAACATTGGCTGGGTCATAGGTGCACGACTGGACTCCCACTCACACATACATCAGGGAAACTCACCTTAAAAAGTGCTCGTTTACTCAGTTCAATGAGGGAGGGCAGCAAAGGGTGAAAAGGAGTTTCTGGTTTCCCTCTCACCCCGCTTTTGCCAGTGGAAAGGGTGGCGGCAGGCCTTTTCACCATTTCTCTCTGTTCCACATGTCCTTCCTGGGGTATGTGGAGCCAGTGAGAAGGGGTGATCCCCCACCTGTTGCCACCCTTTCTGCTGGCAAAAGCAGGGAGGGAGGGAAATCATAAGCTCCTTTCTTCTCCCTTGCTGCATTCCCTCATAATACCAACTGAACAAGCACTTTTTAAGGTGAGTTCCCTGACGGTGAGTCCAGTCATGCACCCATGACCAGACACACGCATGAGCACATGACTCTGCCTTATACTGAATCAGACACTTTCGTCCATCAAGCTCAGTACTGTCTCTTAGACTGACAGCACGTGTTAGGCGTATTGTGTAGTTACGCCCTCAAAGTAGCCAGGGCCAGTGCAATCACAGAACAGCTCAGACTGTATTAAGTGCTCAGTTACTATAATGCAGAAGGCTGGATTAGATTCAGTATTATAACGCTTGTATGTCTCTTTTTACCCTCCAACAGAGGTCTCTTAACAAAAAGGATATTTCGGCCAGTAGAGGAGGAGTTTTGCTCACCACCGCTGAAACAAATAAAAGAAGAAGGAGCCAAAAGAGGTACCTGTTCATTCTCAGGCAGTATGTCTCTTTTTCTTTGGTTTGAAGGTAATTGGGGAAAGAGAAAATAATAGTTGGTTCTGTGTGGAAACATGGTTGTGGGATGTCATGGTCCAGGGCATTTAAATATAAAATTATTAATTCCCAGTCTTGGAATATATAAAATCAGTCAAAAGTATTTACTTTTTTCAGTGAGCACCATTATAATCAATTACCAATGATAAAGTAAACAATAAAGGAGTGTTTCAAAGATTTATGGTGGTGGACGTCTTGAATATCCCCAATATTTGAGAGATGGAGAGCTGCAAATTGTTGCATCCGGTTTCCTCTGTATGCACACACAAGGATATGCATAAAACGCTGGAAGGGAAAAACTAGCCATTTAATATTTTTTTAAAAATCTTTTGGATGTAGACTTTTTATAGCCAATAACTTTTCTTTAACATGTATAAAGGTTAGAAGGCCCACTCCAATATATGTAATTATGAACACATTTGCATTTTGTCAAGAATAAATGTTAACTTCATGATCACATATGGCACACACTGAGGAGCTGTTAATGGTGTGTGTGTTAATGCCAACACACTGTTCCCACATTTCAAAATAGGAAGCCGCTAAGCTTCTCTCAGCTTCCCTGGGACCTTGGTTTGACTTTGCTTCTAGGAAACCTTTTAGCAAACTTAGACACAGAGTTCTAGAAATCAGGAAGCATTCCAAGAAGTGCTGGAACGTACCTTTCTGTAGATCATGTACTCTGGTCTAAAAAATCCTTCCCAGAAAATCCCAAGAGATCTGATTAGTTTTTGGGGAGACACTCTTTCCCCCCCTTTTATTATACCACAAGGCTCAGAGTTTAAGCCTGAGCAAGGGTCAATTAACTCCTGGTTCTATGGCTGGGAAGATACCACAGTTTATTCAAAGTCTAAATGTCTTGAGATAAAGCATTAGCTTGGTTCAGATGTAATAGCAAGCCATGGATTGATTGCCCATATGTGGCCAAGCCTGAGGAATCCTTAGGCTCATGAACTCCCTTCTCTACCCTCCGCTCTTACAGACATGGCCAGCTAATTGGAAATTTCGTGGTAAATCATAGCATCTGAACCGACTACCTATGGTTTTCACTTTCCCTGTGAACCAGAATGCGTTCCTTGTTGGCTTTCTGGGGGCACCTGGATGGGCCTGGTGAGAAACAGATTGCTAGACCAGGTGATTTATCTGGGCTCTTCTTATGATTCCAAGCTGGGAGTAAACCATGGTTTGAAATTCTGTGCTGACCTTGAAAGGCCAGCCCAAACCATAGTTTTCAAGGGTGGATAGAGCACTATGATTTGTCTTGAACCTGGGAATATCTTGAAGAGTTTTAATGAGGGGAAGGGGGATGGAAAGCGTATAGCAGAAAAAATGTGAAATCATCTGCCACTCTCAGTTTGGTCACATAGCAGCTGATACACAAAGCTAGCCGTTAGTGGATTGTCTGTTACAAGGAGGCCTATTGTTCGATATTGTCTACATTGGGGAGGGGCTGTGGCTCAGTGGTAGAGCATCTGCTTGGCACACAGAAGGTCCCAGGTTCAGTCCCTGGCATCTCCAGTTAAAGGGACTAGGCAAGTATGTGATGTGAAAGACCTCAGCCTGAGACCCTGGAGAGCCGCTGCCGGTCTGAGTAGACAATACTGACTTTGATGGACCAAGGGTCTGATTCAGTATAAGGCAGCTTCATGTATTCTTTCTATAACTTTGTGGTGCAACCGTGGCTTGGAAGCAATCTAAAGGACACACTAGGGGGCAGATCATTCTGGATGATTGATCAGATCTGATTAGTGTGATTTTATCGGTGACAGTAGTCCATTTAACCTGCTGAAGAGATTCAGAAGTACAAATCCGTGTTCTTCATAAACGTAACAGTGAGTCAGGTTTGCTATTATCTCATTAGCAACAGAGCTGTCATTTGATATATGCTTCCCGGACAATAATAATTGCAGAGAAAAAGACGTAGAGTACAATTGAAAGAAGAGAGCAAACACAGAAAAGTGTAAACAAAGGCAGGTGAAATCAATCATGAGGGGGCATTGGCATATCTCAAAATGTGTTATTTACAGTGTAGCTTGAGCAAACAGTGAGTAGGTTCAGGCTGCTGTTTACTTGAAGGAACTCCAGTGGTGCAGCCAGGTAATTTTAGACCCTGGGCTTACTTGCTTGGCTCTGGCCAAACATTGCTGTGACTTCTGCCCCCCCCCCCCCACACACACACTCCTGCTGTGGCTCAAAGTGCCCACTGAAATGTTGTTCCTGGAGGACAAGGGTATCAGAGGTCTGGCATGATATGGGGAAAAATAAATACCCCCCCTACAGTCCATGGAAATCTTCCACAGGATCCAGCCCAATGGCTTTGTGGAGCTCTCTCTCCACTCTTGAAGTAATGTGTAATACTTCACTTACTACAAATACAAAGCACAGGATGAACATTCAACAGTGACTTCTACTATCAAGGAAACGTCATGCTAAACTGAACCAAATGTACAGAATACATGGACATTTCTGCTAAAGTGGACCATAAATAGAATACTGTGGGAATTACTAAATGTGCAAAGAATCATGCTGTCAGCAGGATTTACTTCCAAGTAAACATACATAAGATCAAGTGGTGGTGGAAAGTGCCATCATGTCACTGCCAACTTATGGTGACCCTGTAGGGTTTTCAAGGCAAGGGAAAAACAGAGATGGCTTGCCAATGGCTGTTTCTGCATAGCAACACTTTCCTTCCTTAACCTCCCATCCAAGTAATAACCAGGGATGACCCTGCTTAGTTTCCAAGATCTGACACGATTGGGCTAGCCCAGGCCATCTAGGTCAGGACTAAAATCAAGTAGCTGTGACAGAGTAACCAATTTAGGGCCAACTAAAGTAATCAAATCTCACCTAGAGTATTGTGTTCAGTTTTGGGCACCGCAATTTAAGAAAGATGTAGACAAGTTCGAATGTGTCCAGAGGAGGGCAACAAAGATGGTGAGGAGTCTGGAGACCAAGTCCTATGAGGAAAGGCTGAAGGAGCTGGGTATGTTTAGCCTGAAGAGAAGATTGAGAGGGGGATATGATAACCATCTTCAAGTACTTGAAGGGCTGTCATATAGAGGATGGTGCCGAGTTGTTTTCTGTCGCTCCAAAAGGTGAGACCAGAACCATGCTGGTTTAAGGAGGAAGTCTCCTTAAGCTAGAAGAAGTCTTCAAACTTGGCTGAGTGGAATGGGTAGGAAACAGGCCTGCGTCTGATCCAAGTTGACCAGTGAGCTTCCTGAGTCGGGGATTTAAACCCAGATGCCCCCAATTGTAATTCAACACTGCACCACTCCACTCCACTGGCTCATCACGCAAAGCTGTGGATTGTGTGCTTTGCCTCCAGACTTACCTAATCAGTGCACCACATGTTCAGTCTAAGAACTGCACTGTTGCACATGTCACAGAATGTACAGTTTGTTGGTCTTGGAGCTTTACAATGAAAGTGGCATATGGAGTGGGAATTTCCGTGTGCAAGTAATATCGTAAGGCTCTGACATACTTTTTTGATCATACTTGTTTCTGCAAAGGAGGATGCTGACTTTTGATAGGAGTAACTATTTTTGTATATGGGATTTCTTTACTTGAAGAGGGAATTGGGTGAACGTATTTGTTATAAATTAGGCCTACCGTTTAACTATAACAGATATGCAGGTGTTTAGGAATGAGCTGCAGGTACTGCCAATATGCAGGTATTCCTTCCTGGGGGAAAATACACACAGTTACCTGTACTTTTCCCAAACCAACTGACACTCACCCTGCTTCTATAATGTCCCCATTACATGGAACAGATTTGTTTTTAATAACAGTTTCTGGCTTTCTTCACTTGTCTTTTGTTTTAAGAGGGATAGGTTTTGGACCAAATGGGAAATCATTCAACTGTAGGACTGTTTTGTATCTGCTCTTAAGTGTTTTGGTTCTTTTCCTTTTCAGTGCTGCTATACGTGAGAAAAGAGGCTGACGAAGTGTTTGATGCTTTGATGTTAAAGTCCCCCACTGTAAAAGGACTCATGGAAGCTGTGAGTGTCTGCTTATCCCTATTTCATTTATCTTTTAGGCCATAAAAAAGCAAGCCTGTATACTCTGCCTTTGCTGGAAGAAGAGCAGGAAACCAAATAAATGAGCATTTTATAGTTTTGCTAGTGTGAGGGAGGGGAATATGTGTTTGTGTCAATGGATCTCATTTTCCAGTTTGGCCCTGTAATGGTGAAGAGGGTTTCCTGCCCCCAAAGGAAAAGAACAACTGCTCAGCTGCTCATTGCTGTGCCTATGGGAGTGCTTCTCCAGCATCTAATCACCTTTCTGAGGGGGGATCGAATGTTTGGTGGGGGGGGGGGAAGCACAGCAGGAATGAGTTCTGGTCTGCCTCAAGGAAAGTGCAGTCATAGTTTGGATCTGCCTCCGCAAGAGAGCAGATTGAAGGGTCGCTTTGCCTGGTAGAGTGGTTTAACTCTACCTCAGGGAGAGGACGGAATGCCCGGTTCTGAGGCCTGTCTCTGGTCATGAGAAGACCTCATACCATTTAGTATGACTCTTGGGAAAGGGTAGGCTGGTGTGGGTGAAATCCTGTCTTGTTTGTGGCTTCCTAGAGGCGCCTGGTTGGCCACTGTGTGAACAGACTGCTGGACTTGATGGGCCTTGGTCTGATCCAGCAGGGCCTTTCTTATGTTCTGTGTGTATGAAAGGTTCCAACCTAGTGGCTAGTCAGTGAAAGCCTGTTTGTACCTTAAAGCATTAAAAAAAAAAGAATTCAAACCATTCTCTGAAGCCATAACTAGGTTAAATGTATGTGCCTTGACACTTGCTACCCTAAGAACATCTTGCAACTGAGGGAAAGGTTTACAATTCAAAACCAATTTAAAACCAACCTGGCCCCTCAAAATCATAAGAGGCTGTGTGGGTTCCCTCATGTGGTAGAAAGGGCCCAAAATCATGCTTAGGGCAGCTTGAGTCTACAAGAGAAAATCTTCCATGACCACTCACTCCTAGGAGCTGTTGGCTTAGGTTTTTCACCTGGCTGTGTGCCCAGCCTGAGCAATGACTAACACAAGCAGCAAACAAAGGGTCATTTGTCAAAGTGTCAAGGTTCTTAGTATACCGTTGAAAGAAGTACAGAGACAATTAATATGGTAAGATCAGAGATAGTTACATTAAGGGGAACTATTAGAACACCCTCAAGCAGTTATCACAATATCAAACATACGGCACCCATACCAAATTTTAGAATCTGTATTAAGTTGCAGATATTCCATATGCCCCCCTGCGCTATACAACTGTCACACAAGAAGGGGAGACAAGAGGCCAAAGAGGCAGGAGAGTGTAGCAGATGCTTACAGATATGTATCCAAGCTGGTACAAGGAACTGATCTGAGTCCTGTGCTAGAGGTACCAAGCATCTGGGCAGCCAATAAATCTAAAGGTTAGGTAAGATACATATAATATCATGGTAGGTGTGTGGGCTTAGGCCCACACAATCAGAGGTGGTTTGCACCAGAACAGACGTGTGTACAATCAGGGCCCAAGGCAGTGGTCCAAAGAAAGGTCAGTGATAGCCTTGAGCAGATGACAGTTCCGCAGACAATTCAGAGCAGGACTGAATTCAACCAGACCCTGTAACTCACTGCACATAGCAACACCAAGCAGGCATGACTTAGGGGCAGATTCTGGCTCCAGGTGTAGGACCCAAAGTTTGAATGAAAGCAAAGATTTCTCTTTTCCTGGATTTGGTGAAAGGGGAGGGGAATCCAGATGAGCTAACAACTGCTGTTGATGATAAACTGCTGATCAGAAAAAGTCCTGGGAATACTTCCAAATAAGGAAGGAGGTAGCTGATAGGAAGAAAATAGAAAATAGATTCCTTTGAAATGTGGTGTTGGAGGAGAGTGTTACGGATTCCGTGGACTGCCAAAAAAACAAATCAGTGGGTTATAGATCAAATCAAGCCTGAACTGACCCTAGAAGGTAAAATGATTAAACTGAGGCTATTGTATTTTGGTCACATCATGAGACGACAAGAGTCACTGGAAAAGACAGTCATGCTAGGAAAAGTTGAGGGCAGAAGGAGAAGACCCAACAAGAGATGGATTGACTCAATAAAGGAAGCCACAGCCTTCAATTTGCAAGATCTGAGCAAGGCTGTCAAAGATAGGACATTTTGGAGGACTTTCATTCATAGGGTCGCCATGAGTCGGAAGCGACTTGACGGCACTTCACACACACACACACACACACACACACACACACACACACACACACACACACAGCTCCTTTTGAATGAAGAACCTTCAGCAGAGAATGCTAATGTGGGCTTTCATTCTTTTTAAGGCTGGTGTGCTAAAGTAGCCAGAAACTTTGTATTGCAATGCTCTTGATTAACTACTGAGAGGTCCTGGTTAATGGTCTGAGAGCTAAGGAAAGGGAGAAGGTGCTTTATCTCTAAAGCTGCCATTGTCCCCAGTGGGCATAATGAGATTGTGCAGGATTATACCTGACCCTGGTCCTCGTCTACTAACTGTTGGCCTTTGCAGTGCAGATGGCCTAAAACTCATTTTCTTGGTCTCTTCTGATTAGCAAAAGAAAGTTTGTCTCTGTCACCAGAATGGAGGGGGGAGGGGGGAAGAGAGCCCAACAGAATGAAGGTTGATGGTAATGCTGTGCTGATCATGATGTTCATAAACAATGATGGATATTGCATGACTCTGCAGAACCTCCTTTGCTGAGGATTGGGTCACCTAATGTTAAGGATCGAAGGCAGGTTTTGCATCCAGTTTCTCCAAATGCAGCATGTTACAAAATATTGTCGAAGGCTTTCACGATCAGAATTCATTTGTTCTCGTAGGTTATCCGGGCTGTGTAACCGTGGTCTTGGTATTTTCTTTCCTGATGTTTTGCCAGGAGCTGTGGCCGGCATCTTGAAGATGCCGGCCACAGCTGCTGGCGAAACGTCAGGAAAGAAAATACCAAGACCACGGTTACACAGCCCGGATAACCTACGAGAACCAAGTAGCATGTTACATTTCTGCATAGGCATGAATGGCAATTAGGCACTTACATGGTAGACTGCAGCCAAGAAATCAGGAGGAGATTGAGACTGGGAAGGGCAGCCACGAAGGAGCTAGAAAAGATTCTGAAGTGTAAGGATGTGTCACTGGCCACCAAAATTAAGTTAATTCATGCCATCGTATTCCCTATTATTATGTATGGGTGTGAAAGCTGGACATTGAAGAAAACTGATAAGAAGAAAGTAGATTCCTTTGAAATGCGGTGTTGGAGGAGAGTGTTACGGATACCGTGGACTGCCAAAGACACAAATCAGTGGGTTATAGATCAAATCAAGCCTGAACTGACCCTAGAAGCTAAAATGAATAAACTGAGGCTGTTGTACTTTGGTCACATTACGAGAAGACAAGAGTCACTGGAAAAGAAAATCATACTAGGAAAAGTTGATGGCAGCAGGAAAAGAGGAAAACCCAACATGAGATGTTGTCGAAGGCTTTCACGGTCAGAGTTCATTGGTTCTTGTAGGTTATCCGGGCTGTGTAACCGTGAAAATTCCAAGACCACGGTTACACAGCCCGGATAACCTACAAGAACCAACCAACAAGAGATGGATTGACTCAATCATGGAAGCCCTAAATTTGCAAGAGGAGCCCCGTGGTGCAGAGTGTTAAGCTGCAGTACTGCAGTCAAAAGCTCTGCTCACAACCTGAGTTCAATCCCGACGGAAGTTGGTTTCAGGTAGCCAGGTCAAGGTTGACTCAGCCTTCCATCCTTCCGAGGTCTGTAAAATGAGTACCCAGCTTGCTGGGGGTAAAGGGAAGATGACTGGGGAAGGCACTGGCAAACCACCCCGCAAACAAAGTCTGCCTTGTAAATGTCAGGATGTGACATCACCCCAAGGGTCAGGAATGACCCGGTGCTTGCACAGGGGACCTTTACCTTTAAATTTGCAAGACTTGAGCAAGACTGTTAATGATAGGACATTTTGGAGGACCATGAGTCGAAAGCGACTTGACAGCACTTAACACACACACACATGGGAGAAAATATACGGACTCCGACTCCTCTTAAGCAGGGGCAAAACATAATCCTTGCCACTTGGTGATACTAACTTTTGTGAAACTTTTCAGCTCTTACCTACGTAGCCTCCCCTCCCCCCAAACAGGCCCACAGGGCAGCAGGCTAAGGCGCTCTTGTTCTCCACCATACCTTAGGAAGTGCTGTAATGACCACAACTCCCCCCCATCCCCCACATGGCTGTTTTCCTTGCAACATTTTTAAATAACTTTAAATTGGCAGCAGCATCCTCAGGGTGGACATAAGGATGCCGTCACATCTGGTCTAAATTATGGGCAGAAAGGTACCAGCTGGATATTAAGAAAAAAATTTTTTTTACAGTAAGAGTAGTTCAGCAGTGGAATCGGTTGCCTAGGGAGGTGGTGAGCTCCTCCTCTCCAGCAGTCTTCGAGTGTGTGGCTGGCTGGACGAACGCTGGTCAGGGTTGCTCTAGGCTGATCCTGCAATGTGCAGGCGGTTGGGCTAGATGGCCTGTATGGCCCCTCCAGCTCTATGATTTTATTATTCTAGTTTGGCTTCCTCTCTCTTATTCTTACACCCACTTCCTTCTAGCGCATGCCCAGATCACACTGGCAGCGTTTCTGGATTGGAAATTTTACCATTCTTTATCTCTTTCATCCTCACAGCCACCCTATTTAAAATGCATTGGAAACCCTGCTTATCTAAAAGGCAAGCGGGATCTGAATCCAGTGTTATCTGCAGGTCACCAAGACCCACAGAGCTGATTTATTAAAACTTGTTCTTCAGGAGTGCACATCTTTAAATGTCAGAAGTGGGGGTGGGGAAAGATCTAATTTTGCAGCAGACTTCTGTAGACAAAAATATTGCAGGGCTTTGTTAACCTTTCTTTGTTGCACCAGCGATGTGTTTATCCTTTATTAGCTGATTTTTGGCCAAGAATAACTGTGTTTAACCCTTTGTGGGCTCACTTTCTGAGATGAAGGAGCTGGTTTTGGCTACTGGCAAGGTTATGTGATAAGAGAACCTAGCACTGAGTGTATTTTTTCTTCCCTTATCCTTTGCAAGTCAAAGAAGAACTTTCCTTTTTAATTCAGCCCAATAATCCAGCAATCCAGAAGAACCTGATATTTTAGCATTGAGGTCCTTAAGTGCAATCCTAAACAGAGTTACACCCTTTTGAGTCCATTGCAGTCAATGGGCTTAAAAGGATTCAATTCTGTGTAGGATTGCACTGTTCAACGTGAGTGTTTCTTGACTGGCTTATCAGCTGAGCAGCAAGACCAGCGCTGTGTGCATTCACATTTAAAAAACATATTGAAATTCTGTCCTAAGGAACTGAAGTCTGCAACCTGTAAGCCTGTTAACAAAAATTGTGTGGCATTGCTTATTTCCATAATTTGTGCGTCTTGCGCTAGTTACGAGAAGAGGGAAATGGTTGTGCTGGCCCTCCTGTATGACCCCAGATATTTTCCCTAGCCCACTTCCTGAGGCCTGGTTTACATTTGCAACTGGTGGGAGAAGGCTGAGGTGCTGAATTCCTTCAAGGCTGAAGGCTGAACTCCTTCAAATTGCAGGTGAAGGGGACGGCATGTTTAAATACTCCCTTATGTAGAAAACTCCCTGCAAATAGAAAATCTGTCAGAATGACCCACTGAGTTATGAGGACACATCATCCAATGGCAGCAGGTGAGGTTGAGCGAGCAGAGAGGGAGCAGAGGACAGGAAAGGCATTGAGGGTCTGCCTGGGAAAGTTCCAGAGACTCTCATGCTTAGGAGTTTCCAGAGACATCACTTGTCCTTTGAAGAAGAAGAGTTGGTTTTTATATGCCGACTTTCTCTACCACTTAAGGAAGAATCAAACTTATAATCACCTTCCCTTCCCCTCCCCACAACAGACACCCTGAGAGGTAGGTGGGGCTGAAAGAGTGTGACTAGCCCAAGGTCACCCAGCTGGCTTTGTGTGTAGGAGTGGGGAAACAAATCCAGTTCTCAAGATCAGAGTCCACCGCTCCAAACCACTGCACCACACTGGCTTTGAGATTCTGTGCAGGTGGTCATCTGTGACCTAGTAGTATGACATGAATGTTGATGCTGTTCATAAGCCCATTAGTTGTGGGCGTACTATGATCAGGCTGGGAGCGCACAGCACCATCTCAGAGCCAGGCAGTGAGGATGATACTTATTCGCAGGATCCTGACCACAGCTCAGTGCAGCTGCAGGAGCTCCGCACTTGCCAGCAGTGCAGCTAAGCCTGATTAACTCCCAGCCTATTTAGGCTGAGGCTTGGGAAGGCTGCCTTGCTGGATCAGTCCGTTCACCGGGTGCTAGCATGTGTGCCACCTCCAGTTCCAGGCTGCTAGTTTTGCCAACCCTCCCAAGCCATGCTTTCTAGACCTGAAGGCACTGCCACAGAGACCTGACTGGGCCTGCCTGCAGAGCTCAGGACACTGGCCGTGAATTATACGTTTAATTACTCATTGAGTAAAGAAGTACTTCCTTTTGTCTGTCCTGAACCTATTTCCCAACGGTTTCATTGGATCGCATGAGTTCTAGTATTATGGAAGAGGGAGAAAAAGCTTCCTCTAAGTACATGGTAGAGCATTCTAGGAGAGATAGCAAAGCAGTTCTGAAAACATGAAAAAATATATTCTTGGGTTTCTTTGTATTGGCAAATGTCCCTGGATTCATAGATAGTATGATTTTTCACCCTGAAACTGTTTATTCTATCATGCATACTTATCCCCCCACCCAAAAAGAACTATGTCCAAAATGATGGGCTACTGATCTTCACGGTTTCACAGTTCAAACATAGATTTAAGTACGTGAAATAAATATTGAACTAAAAAGGAAGCCAGTTGCAGGATTAAACATATAGAAGAAGAAGAAGAGTTGGTTTTTATATGCCAACTTTCTCTACCACTTAAGGACAAACAAACCAGCTTACAATCACCTTCTCTTCCGCTCCCCACAACAGACACCTTGTGAGGTAGGTGGAGCTGAGAGAGCTCTAAGAGAGCTGTAACTAGCCCAAGGTCACCCAGCTGGCTTCATGTGTAGGAGTGGGGAAACCAACACTGTTTTCCAGATTAGCCTCCGCCGCTCACATGGAGGAGTGGGGAATCAAACCTGGTTCTCCACATCAGAGCCCACTGCTCCAACCCACCGCTCTTAACCACTACACCATGCTGGCTGTATATCATGCTTCTATCTCTATACTTGTAGATGTGGGCGGGGGAAACCCATAAACAGAGAGTGTACCCTGAGTCCGGTCCTATAGATTCTGAGATACAAGAGAGTTCCCTGTATGTGCTTCTAGACATGAAGCTCTTTTCTTGCTTTTCCCCTCTTCTACATTCATGGACCTTATAACTGGTGCTGTCCTCTCTGACAGTGCTGATCACCTATAGAAATAGGAAGGAGGAAAGGAAGGTGCTGAGATTCAGACCCCCCACTAGCAAATAGAGGAGCTATACTGGTGAAGAGGAAGGCACTGCTCATGTGCTGATGGGTGGGGCGGGGGGTGGATTGTCTCACTCGGCAGCAGGCGCAAAGTCTGTCCTTGCGTTCAAGGATCTCTGCATTCAAACATGAGAAGCGACTTTTCACAGGAGATCTGCCTAGAGGCTACTACTGGAACATGAAGGAAGACTAACCAAGGAATCTCATATGTGACTTCCCCCCCCCTACTCATTGTACATTTCTGGCAGCACGTTAATGTACATGTGTTGTGAAGAAGGGTGACTAAGAGACATGAAAATGCAATTAACGAAAGGCGGGCATTCCTGTGCTACTCATTTATATAGAGCAGGGACTGTGGCTTAGTGTAGAGCATCTTCTTGGCATGCAGAAGGTCCCAGGTTCAATCCCCGGCATCTCCAGGTAAAGGGACCAGGCAGTAGGTGATGTGCAAGAGCCAGCATGGTGTAGTGGTTTGGAGCTGTGGACTCTGATCTGGAGAACCGGGTTTGATTCCCCACTCCTCCACATGAGCGGCAGACACTAATCTGGTGAACTGGATTTGTTTCCCCACTCCTACACAAGAAGCCAGCTGGGTGACCTTGGGCAAGTCACAGCTGTTAGAGCTCTCTCAGCCCCACCTACCTCATAGGGTGTCTGTTGTGGAGAGGGGAAGGGAAGGTGATTGTAAGCCGGTTTGAGTCTCCCTTAAGTGGTAGAGAAAGTCGGCATATAAAACCAACCCTTCTTCCTGAGACCCTGGAGAGTGGCTGCCGGTCTGAGTAGACAATACTGACTTTGATGGACCAAGGGTCTGATTCAGTATAAGGCAGCTTCATGTGTAGACCAGTTTTACACTAGTTTAACCACAATGGCTTCCTCTGTGCATTGGTAAAAACTCTTTATGTTCAAAAATTCAGAATTAAACTCAACAATAAATAATATTAATGTTATTAATAATATTATTACTCTTAGTGTTATTGATTTTATTTATAGCCCACTTTTCTTCTTCCACCTTTCTCCTGTCACGGAATGGAGAGAGTCATTTCTTGGGTTCCCAAGGAGTCTTCCATACACTCACTGGCTGGCCAGACTCAAACCAGCTTACGATGGACTGAGGCCTTGGCCTTGTAGCCCAATTGCGCTGCCATCCTAAGCAGAGTTCTAAGTCCAGTGACGTCAACAAGCTTAGAAGGATATAACACTTGAGCTTGGCAGTACTGTACTTTTTTAAACTTAGTACTAATGATTTCAGACTTAGAAGTACATACCCACTAAAAGGAAGTCTCAGTGTTTACAACTTGCACATTTTTACTTGTTTATCACATTCTAATCTGTGGCCTCCCTCAAATTTTCCATTACACTTGAGTATATGTTTTCATTTTTA
The DNA here is from genome assembly GCF_029931775.1 of Euleptes europaea. NCBI lineage: Eukaryota > Metazoa > Chordata > Lepidosauria > Squamata > Sphaerodactylidae > Euleptes > Euleptes europaea. Next base: position 24,236,941 of record NC_079319.1, on the reverse strand, counting down.
AAGATTCTTCTCCCTTTTATAATCACTTCCCGAAAGAACAGTAAGTTTATCTTTCACATTATGCTTTTCCTGGAGACAAACAGGCACCTTAGAGAATAACTGTTTGTTGTGCCATGAGGTTTCATAGGCAACTGAGTTCTCCATCAGATATGTTTAGAAGGATTGCGCACATGAACAATTCAAAAAGCACTCTGAGGGCCCGAGTACTAAACATCTCATCCTTGCAGTACATCTCAAAAAGAGACAATTTAATTTTTGTAAAACAGGATCTCCTCTCGCCATTATCATCAGTAAACTGAAAAATGCAATCTGATTTCTTTATGGATTCCAATTCTGAAGTCTTCCATTCCAAGTTGTCCTGAAGTCAGAGACATTTGTCCAAGGAAACGGAAACATTCCAGTACTGGGTTCTTTATTATTCTTGCTTTTAAAACTGAGTTTAAGAACTATGCTCCCTCACTTAGATGGCCCAGACTAGCCGGATCTCGTCAGATCTCAGAAGCTAAGCAGGTCAGCCCTGGTTAGCACTTGGATGGAAGACTGCTGAGGAATACCAGGGTTGCTATTCAGAGGAAGGCAATGGCAACCACCTCTGCTAGTCTCTTTCCTTGAAAACCCTACAGGGTTGCAATAAGTCGGATGCTACTTGGCGTCACTTTATAGATACACACATAAGAACTATGCAAACAATAAAAAGCTGTCAGTTCCATTGCTAATAATAATAAGTAAACTGCTTAGGACTTACTAGAGGGTGTCTCAGAATGGTTAACATACTTCCACATTACCTTCTAGGTAGCTGAAATTTTGTACCCACATTGTCCAGGAAATGCCAATTGCTAGACGATTCTGAAGACTGGATAATTCAGCCTTGTCTTTAATGTATCATCTAGAAGATCAGCAATTACAAAATTCCCCAAATGACTTTTTAAAAATCTGAGACTTAGAGGTATATATCATATACATATAGGTAGGGAAGCTACACATCTTTATTTGCAAGTCTGGGATAGCCATCCATTAAAAATGTGTAATAGGTACTTCCAAAAAGATTTCCCTACAATGCATGAAAAAATCACAGATATGGTACACATAAAGTCCAAAATAATAAGATAAAAAAATTGAGCCTGAATGTCATCTCTCCCTATTAACTTGTAGGGAGAAAGGGGAACTGTTCGTAGTCATGAACACCTTGTTTTGTGGGGAGCACACGTCCAACCACAGCTAAAAATAAGTTTGAAAATACCTTGCTTCAGTCTGTTGACTCATTTTTCTGAGTATGTGATTCTTTAATCCTTTCCAGGTCTGTAATTCAATTGTGTTGTAACTCGATTCTGACCTGTAAAGGAAAAAGATATTTGCTTTGATAAATTTCCATATCCTTTTGCCAAGGACAATCTGTGACAAATACACCTCTTTTGACATATTCTGTCTGCAATAGGCAAGTTTATTACATCCTACTTTAACAAAATTAGGAAGAAAGTAGAGATTTTCAAAATAAATGCAGCAATGTCCTGAAACGGACACATCGGTGATCTATTGTATGCAGTAACTTTATCTGCTCCAAATCTTCATAAACACAGATGAATGGTATAGCATTATCTACATGAAACAAACTGTCTTAAGAATACTGACAACAGGGCAAGGGAAAGAGAAGCAAAATGTTTCCAAAAAATGGTTTTGTAGCTTTTCTTTTGGTCTGCAAAACTTCTCCCAGGTACCTTTATTGATCCAGGCTCAACTCCCTAAATAGGAATCACAAGATTTCACACACCCACACAAAACCTCTGCAGTTTGTCAATTAATGGGTCGTTGTAATTCGTCTGCTTGGACATATCTGCTTGAAACGCCCAAGGAAGCTGAGCTTTGCACTTGGGATCCAAATTGTTCCCCGGTTGCCAAGTTTGCTTCAGTTTCTGCTTCAGTCTTATATCCATGTTTTATGTTTTGTGAAACAGTTGGTCGTTTTTAGGATTTTTTTATAAGGGACAAAATCACAAATACAGGTCTTTCCTTTAGCATCCCTATGAAGCACTCTGAGGGGCACAGGTACATTTCACCTGGTTTGAAAGGGGTTGGTTCCATTGATCCTCGGATGCAAGGACCGCAAATCTTTCCCACATTCCCTTCTCCTGTCAGTCCTTTCCAACTCCTGGAAAGTTTATTCCTTGGGTTGCAAAACCAGCATGGACCCATGAGGGTCGGCAGGCTGCAGAGGGGAGAGGAAAGGGGGCAAATCACCCTCTTTTCCTTATTATGTCAGCAAAGCTGTATTGATGGAAGAGGCAGAAAGGTCCCGGGGCCAAATCCTGCGTCCAAGCATTTATTTGCACACAAAAGCTCGTCCGTGAGGTCCATGGGGATTTGCCGCCTCCACTGTCAGTTTGAACAGACAGGTTTGGCTTACAAGTGTTTGGCTCCTGTGATGGTTGCCCTGGCAATGGACAACCAGAGATGGCGGTTGAACCGTTGTGAGGCGATGGAATCTCATGATGGTTCATGCTTTGGCATTCTGCCTTGAAAGTCCTGTTGAGCGTCTGTGCTTTTTAGCCTGTGTTAGCCACACTTGTTAATTGAATATGGTAATACTGCATTGGGTATCTTTCTTCCTTTTCCTAAAACCTTCCATTGTTTGCGTTTAAAAAAATATTTCAGATTTCTGAGAAGTACGGCCTTCCAGCTGAGAAGATTACAAAGCTTTACAAGAAGAGTAAAAAGGGGTAAGATATTAGAACATTTGGATCATGCTTAACTAGGCTATGCTAGCACAGACTGTGCTGGGAAACTCACAGTGAATCTGGATTACTGAACGCTGTTATATACCTCAAACAAGCAGTGTGACCTCAGTTTGCCACCTCCTATTTCACCCCTCCCCCACTGGGCCTCACATTAGGCCTCCCATAGGGATGTCATGGTGCGGGTTTTCTCACTAGGTGCAGCCAGTGGTTTGAAGCGTGGATATTGCTGCATCAGATTGGTGCGCAGTCCTGGCAGGGAAGGCAATATTTTGTAACAAGGATGTCATTTGCAATGGTATTCCCATAATGGGCATACTGTACGACTTACAATCATGTTCGAAGGTGAAATTCCAGGGGGCGGGAAGTTGCACTGTGTCTAAGCATTTACGCACTCAAAAAATCATTCATGATACCCATTGGGATTTGCAACCTTATCCTATAGGGATTTGCAACCTTGACTTTCTATTTCAGGGGTCTCCAACTTTTTTGAGTCTGGGGGCACTTTTGGAATTCTGACACATGGTGGGTGCAGCAACCACAAAATGGCTGCCACCAAATGGAGGAGGAGCCAGCCACAAAATGATTGCCATAATTTTACTTCAGTCACACAGTGAAGACTCTAGTGCTGTGGTGGCAGCTGCTGCCAAAGCAACGTTTTTTAAAATCAGCACAGCCAATCTCCAGTTACCAAATTTCAAACCCTTCCTGGGCAAAAATCTGACCTGGCCCCACCCACTTCCTAAAAACAGTTGGCGGGTGCCAGAAAAGAAGAAGAGTTGGTTTTTATATGCCGACTTTCTCAACCACTTAAGGAAGAATCAAACTGGCTTGCAATCATCTTCCCTTACTGTGTGGCTGAGAGAGCTCTAAGAGAGCTGTGACTAGCCCAAGGTCACCCAGCTGGCTTCATGTGTAGGAGTGGGAAAACAAATCCAGTTCACCAGATTAGCCTCCACCGCTCATGTGGAGGAGTGGGGAATCAAATCCGGTTCTCCAGATCAGAGTCCACCGCTCCAAACCACCCTCTTAACCACTACACCATGCTGGCTCTCCTCGTTGAGGACCCATAGTCCATTTGAACCTACCCTCTGATAATTGAAACAGGAAGTGTTACTAATGCATCCCTTCCCAATTCCAGGATCTTGGTAAACATGGATGATAACATAATTGAACATTATTCCAATGAAGACACTTTCATCCTGAACATAGAGAGTGTGGCGGAAGGCTTCAAGGTCACATTGACGGAGATCTAATCCTGTGTAGCATCTTGCTCCTATTTTAAGGAAGGGAACAGTTCCTCTACAGCCCTGATGGCTCCCTAATGCTGAGAAAAGCGGACATTATGGAACTTCATGGCAAACCACCATATTCCTTGTTGCCCCAGGGAACAAGTCTGACACACCTTCTCGTTAATCCTTATTTATTGCTCCTCACTCTGCATTGTGTAAATAATCATTGGACCTTGGACTTCACCATGTCACCCTCTGCTAGGGTGAAACAGTGACTTAAAATAAACCAGCTGTTTAATATAGAAGAAAAAACAGATCTGAGGCATCATGTTCGTCCAGCTGGGACAATACAAGCGCAATTGCGCCCTCCGAAATAAATCGCTAGAAGGTTTGGTAATACAATTCACGCAGAGGTAATGATGGGGACAGTGGCTGATGGCGTCCACCTGCACAAAACTTCCACCTAGTGCTGAGCATGAGGTGGAGCTTAGCCACAGATCTCCAAGTGCTTCCCCCTCCCAGGGCAATGGGGACTGTTAAGTCAGGCACTCAGAGGGCATGTCATTTGTAAGCAAACCTCCATCCGTTTTTAACCTGCTGTATATAATGTTTATATTATGTAATAATAAATTCTTCCTGTCTGTGTGGATGTGTTTACTACCCCTCTGTTGTATGCTGGAGTGAGAAAATGGCACGAATCTCTCATCCGGGAGAGAAGCGCTGCCATTGGCTGTTCGGTGTGCAGAGGGGTTGATGTTTCTGGACCTTTCACCCATGGCTTCTCCATCTATACTAGACTGTTCAGTGTCTCTTGATTGTCACATCTGGCCCATCCTTCACAAGTGTAATGCCTGGGAAGCTTTGGAGAGCTTGTGGTTGCACTCGAGCTCCCCTTTCGCTATGAAATGATTCTTCACAGTCTTCTCATTTCCTGTTATTTAACTTCATTATTTCTGTGCAACCATGGAGTTTCTCCATGGTACTACTGTAGGGAGCTGCATGCCAAAAGTCCTGGGAAGCCAGATGGGCACTGGCGATTTTTGTGCACTTGCAAATGTACTGATTGCGCCCATACAAGATGATTCAACTTGACCTCCCTCTCCATTCATTTCCTTTCTTGCTACAACCTTTCATCATCTTCTAACTCTCATCACTCTGCCGCACATCTCGATTCCTCCCTGTGCATCCCCAGAACCACCCAGAATGAACAAGCTATTTTCCAGGAACAGCAGGAAGAAAATCATCATGGTATGAATGATTTTCCTGTGTCGTTCATTCATTTAGGAAACTTCCTAGTGTCCACTGATTGGTTACACTAGACTGTAAACGTAAAGATGTACATGCTCTCTACTTGACAGGGTGTAAATGTATATAAGTCTTGGCTATAGATGTTTTTGGTATGATTTTGTTAAAGCTGTCGTCTAGCAGACAGGGGGTCTTTTTAATTGCACTTCCATGGTTGGGGCCGCTGGTATTTGCCACACCAAGAGAATGAAATAAAGTTTGCAGAGTCTGTACAGACCACAATAGCATTCCTGTAGAGTGCAGATACTGCAAGCAATACACAACCATTAGTTTCCTAAGACAATTTACTCAACTTGAACCTTAGCCATGAACCCCGAATGTGGAATGAAACTTGCAAATTCCTTCTGGGATTAACTTCAAAGAGCCACTGCATTACCTTCAAGAATTTCAAAAAGGAAAAATGTAAAAGAACTTCTAAAAAGCATGCATAGCCTTAAGAATATCTAAATAGCATAAATGTGTGAGGGTTGGGAGGGGGGTTTGCATGAATTCTGAGACAACACGAAATGGTGCTATGAAGATGTTTTTAAAGGGACATGAACTGTAAATTAGCTTGACATAAAATTTAGGAGCTACCAATGCTTAGGCTCTTACAATGAAAATTAACATATTTATGTGAAACAACAGATTGTCGCAGGAGAATTGCTGAGCCCCAAATTATGAGGTTTCTGAAACCTCCTTTGGTCGTCTTTTTAGATCATAATCCTTTTTTTCCCCAATAACAGTTGCCCTAAATATGTAATATATGCAAAAAGGTTAGGAACAATAGATACTCCTTTTACTTAGATATAAGAAAAAGCATCCTTTGTGGTCATATAAAACTGTTATGTATCTAAAGCGAGTCACATTTTGATTTAACTTTGTGGAAACAGAAACAGAGCTGGAAGGGACCTCAAGGATCATCTAGTCCCACCCTCTGCATTCTCACAGTAAACTGAAATGAAAGTAGGATTGGGCACAAATACAATTTGGTGCTGTGCTCATGCCCATCCCTCCCTCCTCCCTCCTTAGATGCACGTTGGTTGACGTGCCCCTTTGATCACACGCTGGGGAATGCTCCGTGTTGCTCTGAATGTTAGAAGAGGGGACAGGTGGATAGAGCAAGAGGTGCCAATGTGTACCGTAGAAAACGTTTTGAGGGTGACATTAACTGCAGCATGTTGTGAAGTTTGAATACAGCCACAGTCTGCTCACTGAATTTAAAAAAAAAACCTGTTACCCCTTAGATGGGCTTGGAAGAGCAGGAATCTCTGTCGGGCTTAGCGATTTTCTTGCCTTTTCTTTTAGCAAACAAAACATTTCCTAGTAAATAGAAATTGCTTTGATGTGACCACAGAAACTTTTTGTATGATTTATTAATTGAGCTGTTTTCCCAGCATTTTCCCCTGTTTATTTTCTTGGCGATTCTTTAGAAAAGCGCCAAGATGAGGTCAAGAGCTACAGCTCAGTTTTCTTATGCAAAGGAAGCTGCAAAACTGTTGTTATGGATTCGGCCGGGGTAATGCCACAGCGCTGGGAGCGAAGAGACACGTTGCAGCTTTTGAAAACGGTACAGCATGAAGAAGGTTTGCAACTTCCGCAATCTGGACCCTCTTCTTCCCCCCACCCCTACCCTGCAACGATTTTTCTGGAAAATGACGATGTGATACAAACAAGAATGTTTGTGCCAAAAAAACCAAAAATCTGTGAGCAGCTCCCATCTTTGGAAAGCAAGGAAACTCTGTAAACAGTGTGTGTTGTTTTATTATAAGGAAATAGTTCATGTAACTTAATAGTTTTGTAAATGGGAGAGGGAAATCTATAAACATATAAATATAGGTTTATTTTATTTTTTGTACATTTTTAAGAAGGAAAGAAATAAATGTTCATAAGATATAACTACCTATGTGAGTTTCCGCTAAATGTTCAACAGATTATTCAACTCTGCGCTGAATCTTTGGGGTGCTGGCGTGCGCTTGAGGAGGCTGACCTTTCGGGGGAATCTTCACTATCTCAAAGCGTTTGCTACCTGGTCCGTTGTCAGGAAGTGAAAACCTACCTCCAACAAAGGGTATTGGGTGCCCTCAGCATGGCGCTGGTTGCCTGCTTCCTCTTGGCTGTATTAGCCTCAGACTTTTTTTTACCTCTGAAGCAAACAGCCACAATCATACACACATCCCTTTCTGAATTACGGGACTAGAAACTGGAAAAGAAGGTCTGTTTTACAATACATTTCCAGAGGCAAAAAGCTTCCTATTGTTGTATTTTAATGCCGATCCCTCCTGCAGCTGTGTCATTCTACCCCTTCTCAGTCCACTGCTGGTCCTGGAGATGCCTGTGTCTGTGGCAGTAGCCCTGCATTCTTGATGGGGCCATTTTGACAAGACCTCAGTAAGTAGTGCCCCCCCCTTTCAGTGAAATGGTTGGGTTGGGTAATGTAACAAGGACAGGATCATTGGCTCAGGAACAGAATACCTGCTTGGCCAGCATGGTGTAGTGGTTAAGAGAGGTGATTTGGAGCGGTGGACTCTGATCTGGAGAACCGGGTTTGATTCCTCACTCCTCCACATGAGTGGTGGATAGGGTTGCCAACCTCCAGGTCCTAGCTAAAGATCTCCTGCTATTACAACTGATCTCCAGCCAATAGAGATCAGTTCACCTGGAGAAAATGGCCATTTTTGCAATTGGACTCTATGGCATTGAAGTCCCACCCACCCCCAAACCCTGCCCTTCTCAGGCTCCACCCCAAAAACCTCCCACCAGTGGCGAGGAGGGACTTGGCAACCCTAGCAGCAGACTAATCTGGAGAACCAGGTTGGTTTCCCCACTCCTACACATGAAGCCAGCTGGGTGACCTTGGGCTCGTCACAGCTCTTTCAGCCCCACCTACCTTACAGGGTGCCTGTTGTGGGGAGGGGAAGGTGATTGGAAGCCGGTTTGATCCTTAAGTGGCAGAGAAAGTGGGCGTATAAAAACCAACTGTGATGTGAAAGGAGCCCCCCCCCCCCAACACACATACAAACACACCTAAGACTGAACAGCTGCTACCAGTCTGAGTAGACTGATAAACCAATGGACTGGCTCAGGGTTGCTTTGTGTGTGTTCAGCTTGGAAAGAGGAAAGGCAGGCGGGGAGCTTGTCTCTCCTGGGGTCTCCTGAGGTCTGTGTGCAGGATCCCATCCAGGCTTGTCGTAAGTCGGCTGTGACTTGACCGCACTTTCTAATGCCCCGCCACGCACAACCCATCGTTCCCTGTTATGGTCCTGAATTGTGATCACGTTGCCGTGAGAGCGCTTCCAATCCTCTTTGCAATCAGTTGGGTCGCATGATGCAGGTCTGAGTCAGCTGTTTGGGAGAAAGGCACACAACAGCACAAACCCTTAACACGGGAAACCTAAACGTGTGTATCGTTATTTAAAATACCAAGGAACATTTTAATAAAATTTAAAAATTAGTGTTCTAATTCTTGTTCCTTATTCCAGTGCTTTGGTTTTCCCAGGCCAGAACTGTGGGAAAAGATTTATTTCTTATTGAGCAATGGCATAGCAAATTGCCTTTGTTTATACATCTCCCCACATAAGAGGGTTAGAGGCTTACTTTAAAGAAATAAAAAGCTGAAGTCTTTGTAGCTGAAGTGAAAGTTCAGTGTTTTAACTACCTTGGCTAAGGTAGCAGTTTGTCATATGCTACTTTTCTCACACTGAGTCAAGTCGGGGAAGCATTTAAAAGGGTTGCGTCCAATTATGGTTTTCCGCTTCTTCCTGCAGAAGGGGGAAGATTTTTGCTGATGTCCCCCCCCCCACCTCATTGCAGACCCCTGATGTGCCTGGCACTGTTTGGGGGGGGGGTTGAACTTCACAGGGAAGAGGCAACACAAAAACAAAAAAAATCCTCCTGACCATGCTTGTTTGGATACAGCCCATAATCTGCAAATAGTAGCCTGAGTGCATACATCAATCCTGGTACACGCCTCACGACTTCTCCCCAGAGGTGTATCTGCTTGTTCCATGTAGACCTTTGTCCTTGTATAGTGCACTTATGGAAAGCACTGCCTTTAGAAGTAGCAATGGCTGCTAGCTTAGGTAGCATTAAAGGGGGGGGGGAGAAATTCATGGAGTCTGATGGCTAAATGGGACCTCTCGGTGCCAGGTGCGGGGGGGGGGGGGGCAACAACAGCTCAAGGCTTTGATCTCTGTTCTCTTGTTTCCTGAAGCTAAAGATGTTCTAATGCAGTCTTATTCACTGGATTGGGAGCCACCTGTGGCTGTTCTGAACACTGTTCACCAATATGGCACTTGTCCCAAGTGGGAAAGGCCACTTCCTGGTAGGGCATGTGGCTTGTAGGTGGTCCCACCTTGAAACACTACTAGAGGACAGGTAAGTCACAGGCGTCCCTGAGCCATGGGGCAGGGATGGAAGGGCTCACCGTCTCCAATATCCCCCTTCTGGGCAGCCTCCGCACTCATCCCAGTCTCAAGGCAACTGTCTGGGGCAGAGCAAGCTGGCCACAGAGAAGAGTAAAGCCAATACCACAACAGTCATCTGGGATATGAGCAATCTGGCCACGGAGGGGTTATGGCAACTTTACTCCCTTTTCTCCACAGCAATCTGGTCCTCCTCTGGGTATCTTGGTGTGGTGTAGTGGTTAATAGCGGTGGTTTGGAGCAGTGGAGTCTGATCTGGAGAACCGGGTTTGATTCCCCACTCCTCCACATGAGCGGCGGACACTAATCTGGTGAACTGGATTTGTTTCCCTCCCCGTTCCTACACATGACTTTGGGTGACTTTGGGCTAGTCACACACTCTCAGCCCCACCTACCTCACAGGGTGTCTGTTGTGGGGAGGGGAAGGGAAGGTTTGATTCTTCCTTAAGCGGTAGAGAAAGTTGGCACATAAAAGCCAACTCTTCTTCCTCCTCCTCCTGCCTGACCTGCTGTGCCTCATGCTGAGGAGAAAGAAAAAGAACAGAAGGAGAAGTGTTTCTTCTCACCCCAGATACCCTACAGCTGGGTATGGTCCAGCACTGGTGGGGAGAGACCAGCCTACATACACAGAAGTACTCTGGTCATTTAAAAGGGTATAGTTACATATTTAATATTAATACCGATGTCTTATATTATTGTATGTGCATATTTGGTGGAATGATTAATGTGGCATACATTAGTCATGTTGCTCTGTCCTAACAAATTGGAGATGATATTTATAAAGTCGGGATATTGTCAAGTGGCTGATGTTGTAAACTTGTAAAATTCTAGTTCAGAAAACGACACGGCTACTCATCTACTCAGTTTAGACCTTTTCAGCGGCATGCATCATATTATTTGTCATAAAGACCCACAATGAGTCATAGAATGAAAACAGAGAAACCATTTTCTCTGAACAGTGGAGGTGGTTTTGATAGCACTGTCGTTGCCCCAGTTCTGGGTATTTTCAGGCTGGTTCCATTTGAAACAGGGAAAAGCCAGATTTTGGCTATTGCTTCTGTCATCACCAAACCTTCCACAATCCCCAAAGCAGTTTTGCAATGTTTACAACTCTTGTGGATATTTTGGCATGGGGAAGGTTAAAGATGAATTTAGATGTGATTCAAAATGTGTGCAGAGAGCTAACATGGCATAGAAAGCATCCCACTGATCCAGTAACTGCATTGCAGATGTCGCCTGTAGCGCAAATTCCAAAGTTTGGTTCCCACTGCAAGTGAAAAACCATGTCTGGCTTCCTCCTTATAACTGCAAGCCACTCATTATTAGTGAGATATTTATAAATGAAAAGGCATGAACACCTAGCGTGGTTAAGAGTGGTGGTTTGGAGCAGTGGAGTCTGATCTGGAGAACCGGGTTTGATTCCCCACTCCTCCACATGAGCAGTGGAGGCTAATCTGGTGAACTCCTAGCTGGGGAAGCCTGCTGGGTGACCTTGGGCAAGACACAGCTCTGTTAGGGCTCTCTCAGCCCCACCTACCTCACAGGATGTCTGTTGTGGGGAGGGGAAGGGAAGGTGATTGTAAGCCGGTTTAAGTCTCCCTTAAGTGGTAGAGAAAGTCGGCATATAAAAACCAACTCTTCTTCTTCTTCTTCTACCATTTTTTGAATTAGTTGTGCTAATTCACAATAATTAACCAAATACAAAAATGTTTCTCTTTTCACTCTAACGGAACAATGCGGATAAATGAATTGGTACTAATACTGAAGATGTCAGTCGGATTGCATCAACTGCATTGTTAAGTGCAGGAAAAATATGAGAAAATGCTGTGCCTCAGAGGAGAGTGTATACAGGAGGGGCTGTGGAAGATCCCAGGTTTAATCCTTGTTATTTCCCATTAAAAGGATCTGAAATTTGGGAAAGAATTTTTCGTTGCTTGAGACCATTGGAGAAGCATCGCCAACCCAACTAGTCAACAATGAGATAGATGGACCAATGGCCCAACTCATTTTAAGGCATGTTCACGTATTCATAAGAAGCTTTCAATGTGTGGATAATTCCTAAAGGCACTGATGGGAGACTTCATTGTTTATGAACCAGCGTGAGTGTTCCTCTACATTCCAATAAGGGGGCAGAGGAGAATGTTGAGGTTTGAACTAAGATGGATGGTGACAGGTGTAAGTTGGATGGCGAGGAAGGATGAGAACCTGATAGAGGAAGCAAGACAAAAAAGGAGAAAAGGGAAGGGTTAGAACATCAGTTAACTAGACAGAATCCAAGAAACAGTAGCAAATGTAATGAAGGAGCAAAAGGAGACAGACACCCTGTTCACAAGTTACAACAAACACACATGCAATCCGTGTACAGTTTTTTCTTTATATGTGTGTTGTGTAGTGTGTTGTGTAATTCTCGTGTTACACTCACTGCATGTACAGCTCAACATGTGATACAAGCCCCACATTGATCCAGATATTGATCCCTAGTTTCATTCATATAGTGAAAGTGTGTTGGCTCTCTTACAAACAGATGTACGCATGCACAGGCAGGATGTATGTGCATTAACTATAACATGAACAGGGCTATAGCATGACAGGATACCATGGCCTGGAAAAGGAAACAACAGGTCTACTGAAAGGGTGGAAGAGCCAAGAAAGAAGGTATAGCTATTGGACAAGTCAGTTATTGGATAACGAAGCAAGATATTGGAGTCGCTACTGCATCGAACCCACAGCCAGCGGCAGGACTTGAGAGGCAGAACGTAGTACTAGAGTACCAAGCCACAAGACCCAACATTTTCAACTCAAATTGAAGAATAACAACATTTTTAGGTTTAGTTAGTTATAATTATTTTCTTCTGAAAATGGTTGCGTTTTAGGGATATCATTTATTTAAAATGTAAACTATTTAATCGTAACAAGAGTTCTCCAGTGACTACCTGCCTGCCACACATAATTACATATTGGCAAGGTCAGAATCGTGAGTGATACATAAAAGATTCCTCATAATACCCATCTTTCCTGTTTCTTCAGAATTGATACAGTAGAACTTTCTAGAACACTTTGCTGTAGCAGAATATTTATTAGTAGGCAAGAACATTGAGGGGCTTCATTTGCAATCCTTGGATATTTGCCATATACTGGTATTCGTAAAGATTTTTGAGGTTACATATTATAAGAAAACAGAATAATAATTAGGTGCATTCAGTAATTCCAGTATGAAAAAGCACCATGTCACAAAACAGTTTACAATACAAAATTATTCAAAACCTAACATTTAAAAACAACATTTGTTCAGCAGTAATACAGTAAAAAAATCCTTACTTTCTTCAAACAATACTGTTCATACGTTTGGCACTGAAAAAGACATTGTCACAAGTGCGTCTCTTTTTTTAACCAACACACTTTGCAGCTGTTAAAATGTTTATATATTATGCCCCACTATATTCTGTATCAACATTAAAAAATATATATATGTTATGCCTAGTAATGACATATTGTCCAAAATGAATACTATTCCTGTGCAGGAACAGTCAGGTAAAATCAATGCGTGGCCCACTACCAAATCTGTCTCTAAACCTCCCATGAGGTTAAGTGTATGGATCACTCTGTCTCATTTCTAAGGAGAAACAACCATCCAAGCTAAAGGTTGGCTCATAAAGTGAATTTGGGCCCCATTTCTCATCCCTAGCTGTAAAGCTACTTGGGTATTTTCTCCAGATGCTCCACATCAGGGCAATGGTGGATTTACATTATGGGTTAGATCCTATGGATTTGTTCCACAATGGTAACACTTTCCTCTGGTGCCAGGTGCCTTGGCATCAAGGGAACGCCCCGTGCACTGGAGGAAGGAGCTACCATTAGTGGAACAAATTCATAGGATTCAACCCACTATTCTGAGCCTTTGAGTGCAATCCAGGCAAAGTTAAGCAGTCTTTCCAGTATGTTCATCAGTACTACTAGTCTACAACACTGTTATTAACCTGTTTGTCCACACGTACATTAGTGAGCCATTTGTGAACTTATAAGGAAGAAAATAACATACACACTTGTGTACATTTTCCCTGTTCAGTCATTTGCAAAAGACAATTACTTGCCTCAAAATAGTTGTCAAATGGGCTATTTTGTAAGCTTGCTTTAAGTAGGTTTGGTTTCAGTGGGAAAGTTAATGAGAATTCAGTGGAACATGCAGTGTGACCCCATGCATGTTTCCATGAAGTAAGTCTCACTTGGTTCAATAGGGCTTTTTACCAAGTACGTGTGCCTAACATAGCAGATTCAAATGTACTTAACCTTGGCTGTGTTGTGCCTGTTATAAATATCGGCTCTTATCACACAAGAGTGTATTCTAACTTATATTCAGTGCATGGAAGGTATGTGATTATAAAAACAACCTTTTATGGTGACAATTATGCCTTTCCAAAAAAGATGATTGCATTTAGCTCAAAGCCATATATCTTCTCATTGGTTAGACAGGATAAAATCCACTATTTTTTTCCAAAATGGCTATAAAGCATGCCTTTGTGAACCATGCAAAGTAAGCAATTTACCTGAGGATGGGGGGACCAGAGCAAGGTGTTCTATGAAAGGGAAAGTGTGAAGCAGTGACTCTATAGGGGATACACAGGGTAGGAATCCATGAGATTTGTCAACTCTAGGGTCAAATCTTTCTCAGAAGGGGCCTGGCAGTGAACGCTGTGAGCAGCTACAAGTGGGTGTGGCTAAAAAAAACACCAGACAGAGATAAATACAGAAAAATAGACTTTTCAGGCAGATCATAACTAACCCCAATGTAAAAACAAACAAACAAGGAATGCAAGTTTCCTATACAATGCCAATCAATTGCATCATTGTGTAACTAGCAAAGGGGGGGAAATCTGGGAACATGCATTTATTGATACTGATTTTATAAGCCAAACACTAATAAAAGAATTCAATTTAAGTAGTTTTTCACCCTTACATTTTACACCAAAGTTGCCACTACCAACATACACTTGTATCACAAATCAGCACAGCCTTAAAGATGCAAACCAGCATTGGCAAGACTTCCACAAAATCTGAATGTCCTATGTACAGGGGAGGGGACAGTCTCAACCAGTAGGAAACTCTAGTCAGTACAGATAAAAGTCATTCTCTGAATAATAAATACAGTTGCATTTGTAAATATAAGAAAAGTATATTCCTTTCCCACCGATGAGAAATCTAGAAATGCCTTAGTAAAAAGCTTAGAAAAGGACATAACATCAGCCATGCTTCGGAACACAACATTTGCTACTGTCCATCAAATCTGTTCTGTTTGTGACCAGAACTGATTGAGTTTGTTTTACAAGTTTGCATAACTTGTCATGCTGGACATTTATTTGAAAAATTACATCTTATTTGCCTCATTCTGACAAAGGGGATACAGCTATAGAAGCACTTTGCAAATGTGGATTCCCTGGATGGATTGGGCACCATGCCACATAGACTGAACACCATGTGCAGACGGAGGCATGGCTGATTTGCAATGCGTATTCAGATATGAGAAATCCCACAGCAATCAATGGAATTTAAGCTACTAACAACTCACTAGTCCTGCCGTTTCTTCAACGAGAGTTGATCATGAGCAACTTTCTCTGGATTGGTATCAAGGAAGGGGCACATGTGCCCACGGCATGGCAATAGAAACCCTGCTTTGCTGCAACCTGTGAAAATGTTCCCCATGCCTTTTGCAGCTCTGTGATTTGAGTTGTTGCATTAGGTCCTCATAACAACTGAGACCACAGTGAGCCCCTCCAAATAACAAACCAAAAAACCGAACATCTAGTTCATCATGACATGTGGGATTGCAAAAAGGTTATCCTCAAATACTATGACAAGTGAAATGCCCTCAGTATTCTTCATTTAATATTCACTCACAAAGGACCAAAGCAGAGAACATACAAAAGTAAAGAAATCTCATCGTCTTCAGTAGTGTGTTTGTGTAAATTGCTCAAGATTGCACCGGTATGTGCTTGTTTTCAGTGGAACATCTCATCAGCATAAATTAAATTACATTAAAATACTGTCCCTGTTGTTTGTCCTTGGCTACCACTGCAGAGAGTTTGATCATGATTTGCTATGGGTCAAGGTCTAGGGCATCTCTGATCCCACTTCAGCTAAGACTCATGGGGGGGGGAGTCAGTCACATTGGGATGAGCAGGAATATGAATCGATCCGTTCTGCAATGCATCAGGTTACTGAGGTTCAAAATGTCAATGTAGTTATGTTTTACAAGTGAAAAAGGAGCATGACTGGAATGACAGTAGAACCAATGCAGGAGGAGACAAGAAGGAATATGGTCAGCTCGAGCATTTGGGCCTCTGTCCTCAGCTCACAATACTGGACTGTAGAGATAAGAACAGCCTTTCCCTTCACTCTTTAAATGTGGGGACAAATGTATTATTTTTCTCTGAGATAGCCATTGATGGAGATGTATTGATGTTGGAGATGTATTGATATTGAAGTGCTGTGCAGAAGAACGTCTCTTATGTTCACATTTTATTCACAACCTGATCTCACCAGACTACCACTTAGTATTTTTTTAACAGGAATTACTTCCATTTGAGAATGAGAATTCCAGGAGCTTTCAGGCTAGGAAGAGAACCCTGAACAGAAAGTAATGAAATAGCCCAAAGAAGGTGCTGGTAAGCGGTAAAACACTTTTTTTCAACCCACCATCTGCTGGAACACCCTTAATCATAACTTTACTGAATCAGATCAGTGGTTCCTCTAGTTCATTATCCTATTAATGGTATTACTCTGGATATACTTTTGACCATGAAGTAATGTCAAAACTCACATGGAGATTGCAAAATATGACAATCCTACGTTTGTGTTTTTACCGAAATCACACATTGCTATCTACACTGTATGTTTCATATTAATTTCTCCATGCAAATTGGCCATAAGAGTCTATATAGGAAATGTACAACAGCAGTTCAGAAAGGTCCCAGTGAGCAGAACAAACCCAGTGCAAAGGTGTACACAAAAGAGAGCGTGGCCCACCTGGATCAAGGAGAAAGCCCCTCCGTGATGTTTACTACTATAGTCCAATTGTGTTTCTTCCACTTGGTGATTATAAAAGTCATTGTTCACTGGAAGCAAAACATTTTGCCTGGATCCACATTAAATTCACCTGCTTCGGTAGAACCAATTGCTGTACTGAAGCACAAGCATTAAGACCTGCACGCTAAGGAGATAGTTTGTTAAATGAAAATGTCACATTCAGTTGTGGGTCCTGACCAAGACAGCCCCAGGCTAGCCTGATCTCATCAGACCCCAGAAGCTAAGCAGGGTCAGCCCTGGCTAGTATTTGGATGGATGACTTCCAAGGAAGACCAGGGTCCTGACGTGGAGGCAGACAATGGCTACCTCTGAACGCCTTGAAAAAGCCCTATGGGGTCGCCATAAGTCAGCTGTGACTTGATGGCCAAAAAAAAGCAAATATTTTGATTGCAAAGATGCAGTTTGGATGTTCTAGCAACATGTGCTCTAATTCAACTATACATGCACATGGCAGCTATGGATGCAAACTGCATAGACTCAGTAAACCAAGCCAAACCAAATTGTGCTGAAGCAGGTGAGCGGTTTGAGGAAGGGATGACCATTTAGAACCAATCCTAGGTCACCAATTTTCCATCTACGTATGTGCAGCACTGGTTGTTAGATCGAGCTAGGAATGATGTCCATTGTACCCCATTTTTCAAACATAGCTGTTCATCAAGCCAGAGATAAGGACACAGAATCCCCTCCTCACTGGAATGGGCTCACACGTTGTAACATGCAGGAAAGCAGATCTTCAGAAAGGACTGGATACAGCCTTTTCACTCCATCTTGCCCAGTGTCCCATCTTCTTACTCCAGTCCCAACTGCACACACCTTTTGTCCATGCAGGTCCCATGATCCCCAGCAAAGCGCTTTGATGGTCAAGGGACTGTCTCTTCCCTTTTTCACCAGCTGAAAAGGTGATTGGATCCAATTCATAGTGGCACAGTATGAGCTATGAACTTTTATGAACGTTTTATGAACATTATGAACCCTATGAACTTTTAAGGAGCCCCATGGCACAGAGTGGTAAGCTGCAGTACAACCATTGATGCTCTGCTCATGACCTGAGTTCGATCCCAACGGAAATTGGTTTCAGGTAGCCACCTCAAGGTTGTCTCAGTCTTCCATCCTTCTGAGGTCAGTAAAATGAGTACCCAACTTGCTGGGGGTAAAGTGTAGACGACTGGGGAAGGCAATGGCAAACCACCCTGTAATAGGGTTGCCAACCTCCAGGTACTAGCTGCTATTACAACTGATCTCCAGCCGATAGAGATCAGTTCACCTGGAGAACATGGCCGCTTTGGCAATTGGACTCTATAGCATTGAAGTCCCTCCCCAAACCCCACCTTCCTCAGGCTCCGCCCCAAAAACCTCCTGCTGGTGAAGAGGGACCTGGCAACCCTACCCTGTAAACATAGTCTGCCTAGTAAACATAGTGATGTGACGTCACTCCATGGGTCAGTAATGACCCAGTGCCTGCACCTTTACCTTTATGAACTTTTCTTCTACTCTTCCTTCCAAGAAAGAGTTGGAGAAACAACCTACTTGTAAATAGCTGTGCTTTATGGTACGTGAAAACCAGAGATGCTTTTCTAACACACTTTTGTTTTCTTTCAAGCTGCTAATGTGCCATAGTTGATTAAGAGGTAGGAAAGCAAGCGACTAAAACGCCAAGGGCTGGTAATGTTTGTGGAATGGCTTGCATAGTCAAGATCCAGCCATGCTTCCTTCCTGTGTTTCTCATTTCCTACTTGTCTTGGGAAGGCATTTACGAACCTTTCCTAGCACAGCTTCTGCTTTCTAACCCAAGTGCCTGCCTCAGTTTACTTCATCTCAACACCTAGAATTCTGCCACAAAGCTAATCAAACACCAACTTATAAAGGGGGGGTGGATACCATGGCCTAGGAAAGCAACGTTTTGTTTTTCCTCTTTACAAATAAAACTCACTGAACATTTCAGTGCGAGAAGAGGTTTGTGTAACTCACAATTGTGCTTTTTACCACGGGGAGGCCAAAGGTGATGAGACACCGGCAGATCCACAATTGCATAACTAGAAGAATCCACTGAAAATCACTTGGCAGCCCCCACCTCATTTAGAGAAGCCAGGGCACTAGGTGGAGTTGCCAACCCCCAGGTACTAGCTGGAGATCTCCCGCTATTCCAACTGTTCTCCAGCCGATAGAGATCAGTACACCTGGAGAAAATGGCCATTTTGGCCATTGGACTCTATGGCATTGAAGTCCCTCCCCTCCCCAAACCCTGCACTCCTCAGGCTCTGCCCCAAAAACCTCTTGCCGGTGGTGAAGTGGCACCTGGCAACCCTAGCACTAGGGGAAAGGGTTATTTCCTCCTGCACTTTCCCCTGAAATGAATTGCCCTTCTAATTTACAAGCACTAAGGCTAGACAGTTCAGGCATTGTGATTTGTATCAGGAGAATGGCATAGACAGAAAGGGGGGTGGAACCCTCCCTGGCCCGATGGCCATAATCTGAATCTGAATAGGAAATGTACAACAGCAGTTCCGAAAGGTCCCAGTGAGCAGAACAAACCCAGTGCAAAGGTGTACGCAAAAGAGAGCGTTGCCCACCTGGATCAAGGAGAAAGCCCCTCCGTTATGTTTACTACTATAGTCCAATTGTGTTTCTTCCACTTGGTGATTATAAAAGTGGCTGTATTTACTTTTTAAATACAGAGAGGCAAACCCAGATCTGCTTGACTTTCTAGCCCTTCAATATTATGGACTGGATCAAACACCTGCTTTCAACTCAGCCTAGCTCCCTCAGGAGGAGCCTTGATGCCTCGGAAGATGACTCCACACTAAGCAAAAAGGACTTATTGAATCCAACCCTATGCTCTCCCCCAAATAAGAACGCGGTCCCATCTGCTTTGATCCATCACCAGTGCTGATACAAAGCACACTTACTTGGGAGCAACACACTGAACTCTGTGGGCTTACTTCTGAGGAAACATGTAAAAGATTAGACTGCGAGACTTCAATATACACATGGAAAGCCTCCACTGATTTCTTCCTGTGCAGCTGTTTTCAGACTCGCCCCCCCTCAGTTTTACATCCCAATAGCCCCTATTTTCAAATATTAATGTAAGACTTTATTCTTCTGTCTTTAAAGAAACTGAGGAGGAACCACACACAGTGTTCCCAAATTCCGTGAAGTAAGATGTGGGCCAAAAGATTCTGCAAGCATTACAGCAAATGAGTGAACACAGCTGCTTAAACAAAAGGCAAAATTTCAAAAGGTTGAAATACATATCTAAACGCTGCTTTTAAGAAAGCAGCATGGGAGAAACCTACTCTGAATGTCTTGTTTGATTTCAAGGGAAGGTCTAGAAGTCTAGGAAGTTCACTTTTTACCTCAAAGCCTGCCTTGTTTGTATAAGATTGAAATTAATGATTTTAAATGATTCTTATCTTACGTTTCCTTGTGACCTGAACTTCAACAGCTTCTTCTTCCATAAAGAAGAATGGTCCAGGTCACTGAGAAGCCCACAGGCTAATAATGTGGGTAGCATATACATTATTATTTTTTTGGGAAATTCCATCAGAAAGACATTGACAAAATCCACAGCACTTATGTGCTTGGTGCGGCCTACCAAGGTCCAAGGTTATGTGGAGAGTTTTGCAAAGGTATTTACAGTGGTGAACAACATACCTGTATATCCACACACACCGACATCATCTATTAGAATGTGTTATGATTTGGTGCTAGGGTTGCCAGCTCCGGGTTGAGAAATACCTGGAGATTTTTGGGGTGAATCCTGAGGAGGGCGTGGTTTGGAGAAGGGAGGGACTTCAATGCCATAGAGTCCAATTACCAAAGTGGCCATGTTCTCCCGGTGAACTGATCTCTATCAGCTGGAGATCAGTTGTAATAGCGGGAGATCTCCAGCCACCACCTGGAGGTTGGCAACCCTAGTTGGTGCTGCATAATGAGTCAACATGAGCCCTGTACAGATAACCTGTCCACACATGGACTGACTGGATGGGGAGGGAGAAACCATGAGTGTGCTGGCTCCACCCTGTCGCCACATGTTCGCTAAGTGGCCTGCATGGTGTGAGTGTGGGGGAAGTGTCCATGGATACATCCCCTCCCCATGATCAGCAACACTATTTTACAAACGTTGTCATCACAGGGAGGAGGCATACACACGGACACTTTCTCTGCATGTTCATACTGTGCAGACCACTTGGAGAACCAGAGTGCTGAACTACATCGAAATTCTTACGATGAACAAAAGTTGTATTGGGGCATTTCTTTTGGGATTCAGTTCCTCCAGAGATGAAGGAAGATACATTGTTCTATCTACATTTATAAAGTCACTACCAGCTGGTCACCATCTAATGAAACCACCTGCTTAAGTCCTCTACCCTTCATTCTCTAGCTGCAGCCTGTCATCATAGTCATATGTCATATTATTTCAGCACAACACTATTCTCATCAGGGTGTGCCACGTTAAGGATCACCTGGACTTTGCCTCTGCAAGGCCACTTGTAAACTATCACTCAGCCTCTTTTCTGAAGGAGCAGTTCTAGTTCTGCAGATCCTCGGCTCGAGAACTAATAAGTCATTTTGACACTGTGCTGACCTGAATATAGGTGGAAGAAACAGGGGTACCATTTAAGCAAAGGAAAGATGGCTCACCCTGCCTAATGTATTTCAGATCATAAATAATTATTCCTCCAGTGCTCCTATATTTCTGCCCAGGTCAGCATTTCTACACACTGAGTGGCCGTTGCGAAAGGCAGCAATACCTTCACTTAAAAAGGACTGTGTGCCTATTTTATGTGTGTCAATAACAGTCTTGTGGATACTGACAGCTCATTCCTGAGCCTTGCAGTGGCTCCAAAGAGGCTTCCTGGCCGCTGCAAGGCTAAAAAGGCCTTTAAAACAAAAATAAAAAATGGGGGGGGGGGAGACCAATTGAAAACAACTATGCTGCGCCAACAAAAACCTGGCCCAGCAATGCTGTTGCTGGAGGGGGCGTTGCCAAGCTGGAGGGGCCTAGGAAGCTGACTAGTCAGCTCTGCCCCTGGGAACGCCCCCCCCCCCCCATGCTGGCACCGCATCTCTTCTGGGATTTAGGTCCTAGAAAAGCTGCGGCGTCGGAGGAGCACTGTGCAGCTCTGCAGCACCCAAGTGCCGACGGACGTGCCCCCACTGCCAGCGTGCCTCTTATTCCATGATAAGAGGGCACTTACGCTGGCAGCAGGGCCACACTGTCTCCAGAGCACTTTCAACCAAATCCTCAGGAATGGGCTGTATGAGGCATAAAAAGCTAGCCAAAACAAATGCTCTTAAAATGCCCGGCTGTTTCACCATCTGCTCTCAAATATATCCAAGAGTAGGGCTTTTCATCTTGTGGAGAAGCTCCCTACTATCATCAACGGGATGACATCCAGGAGGAAGGGCACATCCCTCTGGGTTCTCTGGTTACTTTTCCTAGCTAAGCAAATGCAATACTCTAAGAAAGTGCTCTTAAGCAGCTCCATTTTATTCAGCGGGGCTTACTCCCAGGAAAGTATTCTTAAAATTGCAGCTTAAAGGAGAAACAGACACTACCATCTGCACATCTACCCTAGCCCTAAAGCTTATTAAATCCCCCCAAATGGCTGCAGGATGTGACATGTTACAACTTCCTTCTTTCCTCCTGATCTCTCTAGGATCAGAGGAGCATGCCTATTATGGTAGGTGCTGTGAAACACAGGCAAGATAATGCTCCTGCGGTCATCTTCTTTGGGGGCTTCCTAGAGGCACCTGGTTGGCCACTGTGTGAGTAGACTGCTGGACCTGATAGGCCTTGGTCTGATCCAGCATGGATTTTCTTATGTTCTTATATAAACGTGAGCCCTAATCTAACCTTGGAGGTCCTTCTGAATGAGAGAGTGGAATTCCTATCCAAGTAGTGCTCACATGTAGTACCAGTGCAGACATGGGTATGTTTCAGCATGCAAACAGCCCCACTTCCCACCAGCTTATTCCTTAACACTGGATCTAAATTCTCCTGGCAGAAACTCTCCTAAAGAAATAGAAAAATTCATGTTTGTGAGACTCAAGTTGTGCCAATTTTTTTTTTTACTCCAGTCTTGCCCATACAACTATCTTAGCTCTAGCAGGACATTTTTTTAAAAGATTTAAAAAGTTGCCTAGAGGCAAAAGGATAAAACATTCAACATCTTTCTCCTATAGCTTTTTTGGGTATATTTTTAAAAATATTTAATATATATGTGTGTATGTATAAATATATCACAAATGGTACCATTTTTATGTTTCAGTACAGGTTTACAAGCTATACTGAAGTACGAATTCTACAATTTTACATCTAAACCAGTACTTGATCGTAGTGTTCCCCTTCCTGCCCCCCCCCCACCCCCACGGTAAAAAGAAAAAAATCCCTGCGGACCAAAATACAGCATGAAAAATTCAGTGTGAAGATCATTTCATGGTTGATTCACTTTCAAGATGGGACTCAAATAGTATTGTGAAAATATAACCACATGGTGAGATTACAAGAAACTGTGTTCAGGGGCCAGTTCTCTGACTGCACTATCCAAGAAAGGGCTTGGGGGGGCAGGGATGGGGGGACACAGTGAGGAGGGTGCTGAAACATCACAGGGACTCCTCTTATGATAGCACAGGAAGTGACAGATGTGACAGATGTCACTTCCTAGATCCATGCCACCACAGACTGGGTCCAGCCAAGTGGCTATAGTAATGCCGCAGGGATGTGGCTTGGATCAGCCACCATTATCGCCAGAGAAGCCAGCCCGAGAGGTACCTTGAAGCAGCCCTGACTCTAACCTCTAACATGGCAGGAGGAAAATGAATCACTGTTACAAAACCACATTGCTACATGAAAACAGGGAAGAAAAATCACCTCATGTGAGCTTTCCTCCTTTAAGATGGACACACCAAGTTAAGTTCAAACTGACATGCTTGCTTCAGTGTCAACTGCTTACATTGGTGCAACATTGGAAGTGCAAGAGCTGAATGATTTATTTATTTATTTGGCCCTCTCTGCTTCTCTTCCACTCTCAGCATCGCTTACAAACCAAACCACAAACTCTGGCCTCCAAGACCTATGTTCCTCTTGAAAATCTAATGCAATGAGTGAGAAAATTTGTAGGAGGCAATTAATAAGTGCTTAGCTCTTCTTGGCCTGCTAAGTCTCCAATGCAAATGCCCTTCTGGTCTTTCCCCCACTGTTTTTCTCTCAGCCAAACTATGAGACCAGAAGCAGCCCAATTTTGGGGGAAAAGACCTGAGGGGCACTTGTAGGGGAGAACTGGCAGGCACTAGGAAGGGCCAAGCATCTTCATCTTTTGTGCCAATTCCCTACTGCAACCCGCTACTCGCCTTTACATTAACTTCGCAGGCCATGTATTTAGAAAGCATATATTTGCTGCTCTAACATGTGAATATTCCTGATTCTTCTTAACCATTTTTTTTTAAATCTAATGATGCAGGAGAGAAAAAAACAACACCTTCCCAAAGCATTTTTCTGTCATTCATCCACATAATCCCATCATTTCCTTGTCACTCTCTTCTAGAAGAGTGGGCTTCGAGCTGTAGAACATGCTCTGCTGTCGTCAGCCTGGCGGTCCCTCATTAAAACATGCCCTACCTTTATGTATGATTTCCTTAACCCATACTCCCAAGAGACACAATTGCCTTTCCTTATCCAATGCGGTAACAGGACTTAGGCTTCTATGGGACACTCTCTCCCATCCTCCCCATTCCCAAATGGATACTCTGTTTTAGGAAGATCAGTTGCATCCCCTGCTCAAGGCATCTGCACAATCTTTTCCTCCTCTGTTCACCTTACAGGAGCAGTGAGCTGTGTTATGATGGTATCACAGATGGATGAAGCGTGTTAGCCGTGAAAATGACGGGTCCTGGCTGGCTAGTAGCCATTGCCAATCACTACTAAATGGTCCCATCCTATATAACGATCCACATCTTTGAGGAGTGAAAATTGTACCCGCCATGCCAACGGTCCCATAGACTGTGGATATTATTCCAAAGGGCTGGGTGAATTCTTTATCAGAACAACACATTTTAGACACCCCCCAAGCACTGATTGTGGAGGATTTCTTAGGGCTTATGCATGTTTTGTTCACCCTTTAATTGCTGCTTCACAATGGCATTCAGGGGCTGCACTGAGATCTAAACAGTTGCAGGTCTACCCCTAAGCAACGGCTGAGGGTAACTGTATTAGAGATAGGCAAGAATCTACCGGAGAATCATTGCAGTGTACTTCTAGTGGCACACAGCGAAATAATGTTGGGTACGAACATAATTTATCCAGGGTCTGATTGTAATGCAAGCATGTGCTCTGATCTAGTATGACTGGTGCACAAACGAAGCTCCACACGAACTGAGCTTCTTTGTTCACTACAATGTCTGGGGATTTTCATCAGTATCCTTCAGTATTGAAGTGAACATAGTGGACATTTCTTCCACTTTGTTCCACATGCGCCTCAGAACCATATACAGCTTTGGAGCAGGTCTCACGTCCCTCGCCTATTCCTTTTTTTTAAAGCTTGGATTTGACAACGAAACAAAACTTAAGGCTTTGGTCCGAAGCATGCTAGGAAGTGAGTCCCTTTAAACGAAATGGGGTTTACTCCTGGGTCAGGCCATGGAATTTTGCAGCAATTTCATAATTGACATGGGTGGTGCAAACGGCACTCTCTGTAACCAGGACGAATCGCAGAGAGTGTGTAGTACTCCTAATGGATCTGCCACAACGAAAGCTAAAGATGCCACAAAAGAAGGCATAGTTGGCCATACAGAGGCAACACCACCATAAATGTTGTTTGGCAAAAAGAGAAAAGAAATGAAAACAGAGACATGAAATAATCCAAGCAACTGCTTTAGAATTGCCCAGCACTGCTGGGATCACATTGAAGGAGACGGACGATGGATGGATCACTCTTGGCTCCCCGGATAAACTCTTCCAGAGAAAGTTTTCCTAAAAAATAAATAGGTTGGTTTTAGCACTCTAAAACAGACACAGTATATGCACTGAGCACAGGCTTTTAACTGCTGATTGCCCCACTTGGGTTTTTCCCCTGCTCTTATTGAAAAAGGGAATGTAAACCTCCTAGCATGAGCATTCCACACATGCCTATTTTTCATGTGCGCAAAAGCTTCTCACTAACCTCATGTATTTTCCATTGTCCCTCTCAATATAACCATTTTGGCTATACAGTCTTCTAATTATCTGAAAGTTTGGAATGCTTTTTATTTAATACAAAAAAGAATTTACAGGTTGAATGTAACCATCTTCAGGATATCTTGACATTCGGCTACAGCGCCCCACATCCCACTCAGTTAAGTAAATTTAATGTCAATGCTTAGCTGCCATTAAAACATTTAAAAAACGAATTGCGATACTATCAGTATTTGGATCAAATAAGGCCCCAGTTCACTGATGTCTACACGGTAGAGTTGACAGCTTGAAACCCAGAGATTTTACTCCCCACCTTACTCTCTGTCCCAATATCTTTAAACTGGGAGATGAGCTAGCTGGTTCTGCCCATTTTTTTTCTAAGTATCCTGCTTATTGTAGTAGTTGGGGAAAGAACAGGCCAAAAGACTTGAGCGGTGGCTGGAACAGAGAACCTCCTGGTTGTGACATGGCACCCTAGAATGGCTGGCATGCCCACTGCTGTATGCAAGGATCTCTCTATTACCAAGCAAATAACTGAAACTATCACCTTAACCTTAGTACTGGCAAACAGTATCAGCATATTAGTCTGGCCTTTTGTTCACCCTTGGGTGCAAGATGTGTGTGGACAGAGGGTCTTAGGACCCTCTTTGTACACTTTGTACACAGAAACCTTTGTTTTCGCAGATGGGACTCCCACAAAGCATCACCAACACACAGTACAGATCTGTTGCACTGGAGATAAAATATATAGCCCAATGTGGAAATAGTATTTCAAATCAAGCAAGGCACCACAAAAACTACAATATTTTTTTTGGAAATACATCTTCACATGGGCATATACTTTAAATTTATATACATTTCTGAATGTGAATTACAACACTACTGAGTTTGAAAATGCTTGCTTGAATTAGCCTCCCAGATGCTCACCATTCTCCCATAATTTTAACAACATCTGTCTCTGCTTTGCATGACAATGAGTGAAGGAGTCCCCTCTACTGGATTTGGGAGCTGAGAAAAGATTGGAAGAGCCAGGAAGGAAGCAGGTATCTGTTCCCCTTCCTTGGCATGGGGTGCTATTGTGCCTTCATAGCCCCAATCCATGGATCAGGCTTAAACTACAAAGCAAACTGCCTGAGTTAGAGGTCAGGCTACAAGTTTGCAAAGCTAACAATAAAGCATCACTTGTCCTGATATGTTATTACATCTTCGTGTAAATACTCTGCATTTCAGAGGTCCTTTGAGGCAGGTTGCTGTTTACACATTGTGACATCCCTCTATTTACTCAGTCAGATTAGCTCTTTTACAGAGTTTGCGAAACCAGAACAGCCAGAAGCAAGCAAGTAAAAAAGAACACATCTACAGATTATTTACCATCTCGATTAGTATCCATCTGACGGAAGATTTTCTCTGTTCTTTTCTCTGGTGTTGATTCATCTTCTGGCATCTTCATAACTGAAGAAACCATCTTGTAGATTGCCTAAGAAGTGGGACATGAGAAAGTATTTGTAATTGTCATGAATCCAGAGCCCACCGGTTTTTGGGGTGACCCACATGTTCTCTGAACCACCCTGGGGTGACAATTAGCAGGCAAACTGGCACTAAATTCAGGTTTATCCGTGACCAGCTGGCTTCTTTCACTGCACATATAGGCAGGCGGGGGTTACTCCTGGTGGTGGAAAGCACTGCCAAGTCATAGCCAACTTATGGAGACCCCATAGGACTTTCAAGGCAAGAGACTAGAAGGTGGTTTGCCATTGCTTGTCTCTGCATAGCAACCCTGGACTTCCTTAGACATCTCCCATCCGAGTCCTAACCAGGGCTGACCCTGCATAGCTTCCAATATCTGACAAGATCTGGCTAGCCTGGGCCATCCAGGTCAGGGCATAGAGTCCTAGACCCCACATAAAACTAATGTAGGCATGGGTACACCTTTTTATTTAGTTTTGGTGATTTTCCAGGCATACTGCTTACTTCTTCCCTGTATTTTTAAAAACTCTGGTTATTTTATTTTGTTTTCTGTACTGAACATCAACTCACATATTCATAAATAAATGAGCGCTCAGTTGATTTAGAATTTGAATCAGAACTTTTTATTTAATGCACTGTGATTTACGTTGAGGTGCTGTTGGTAAAACTATGAGACTTGTTATATAGAGTTCATATTTATCACAGGTACTTCATTCAGGTATGGGTTTATATCAATTTTAAGTGTTTCAGTGAAATGTAAAGAAAGCCAGTGAGTGTAGTAGTTTAGAGTATTGGACTAGGATCTGGAAGACCCAGGTTCAAATCCCCACTCTGCCATGGAAGCTTGCTTGGTGACCTTGGGCCAGTCACACATTCTCAACCTAACCAACCTTACAAGATTGTTGTGAAGATAAAATGGAGAAGGGGAGAATGTTGTAAGCTTCTTTGGGTTTCCATTGCAGGGGAAAGTGGAATATAAATGAGGTAAATAAAATTTAAAAAAATAAACAAAGACTTTTTAGCGTGTGTGTGTTTTTGTGTGTATCTGGCTCTGCTTTTGAGAATTTTCTGGGAAGTGCATTTACATCATTATTTTCATAATGGTGATAGTCTCTGATTACAAGCATTTACATTTGCATGTATTAGTTCTTCTTACTTAATTGAGAGAATTTCCCCTAATTCTACGGCTATGTGAATACTCCGCACCCCCATGAGAAATTTCTCAGTCTTATAAAATTAGCTCTTGAAATTCTTCATTCATTTTGCCAAAGTAAGAATTTCCAACCTCACTTTGAAATTTCGCTGTAGTTAAAACACGAGGGCAGATTAGGGCTCTGCAAGCCCTTGGTGATCTTGTTGCTTCCCTGGAAGGTCCTCTGATGTTTTGCTTGAGTAAAAACATCCATACAAGAATACTTTGTTATTAGTTTATTAAAATATTTGTATTTTCCATCTTTTTCCATATCAGGAAACTCAAGGCCGCGTTATGCAACATTTGGTGACCGCTGTAATGCCCATATACTTTTGCGAAAAATGTAACTCCATTAATTACCCCCCACTGCTCACCACCACATCATCCCTCCTCCAGCCTTCCAAATTAATCGCTGCTGTTTGGAAGATGCAATGCAACAAATTAGTACATAGGTTAGTTCTGGGGTCCTCACTGCGTGTCCTAATGGCCACAAGTGTGTGGTGGGTTTGCTTTCTCACTTCCCACATGTGATGCCTGGTTCAGATTATGACTGTGGTGCTCGTGGAGAAGGGTTTTCAATCGACCCTTCCATTTCCCCAACCTGGAGTGGTCCAGGGGCCACCATTTGGTCCACTGGGGGAAACGCAAAAATTTACACATGAAAACAAACACCGCTAAAGAGAGCTCGGTAGTGGAAACTCCTCTCGATTTGTTTTCGGTAAACAGACAATTCGGCTCCCCCAGATTTCCAGATACGTTATTTCTGTTAACGAGCTCAGCTCGGCTTTCAGCTCTCCTAACCTTTAAACAGAGCACTCAGTTCTGCATCCAGAAAGGCATTTGCTAGTTTAATGAAATATTTATGTTTGCTTAATGTAATCAAGTCTCTCTCTCTCTCTCCCCTTCCTGCTATTGACATTATGGCAACGCATTTTACTCTGCCATCCAGTAGTTACAGAAAATAGTGTGGGATGAACAACTCAAATGCCAGCATTAATTGCTGACAGAGAGGTACAAAGAACCATTAGCGACATTCTGCAATGAAAAACAATCCATTACTTATTGCAGGGAAGATGCCTAAACATAACAAAACTCTACTACCCCAAAAGCAGTGATCTTTCTCGAGTGCAGGAGAGATCCTAATGAACTTCCTACCCCACAAGCAGTTTCAATCCCTTCCATGGAAGGGGTATCCCCAAATGAACAGGCAGAGGCTCGCATGAAGCTTTCTCTGTTGCTGAAACAATGGAATCTCAGAGTACTCTGTATTAGAGTCTGTTTACTCAGAGGATGTAATAGTGCTTCTCCAGAAGCATATGGTTGTTTCAGCAACTTATGGCTGCTGTGCAATGTTTAAATACCCAGTCAGGCAACAAAACACTGCAGAGTTTATAACAATACAGTAGTGGGTGGAAGGTTCAGGCCATAACCTGCTGGGCAAGAATGGATGGTCCCTTCTGGTCCCCTTCCAGAGCCTGACATTACTGTGGGAAATTCAGACACAATACACTTCCACCAAGAAACACTGGAGATATGACCCAGGCTGTCAAAAGTAATGAAACTCAACATTAAGCTTATAACTCTCTCTTCAACATGAGAACAAGTCAGAGAAGCTGACTAGCAGTGACAGCTGGAGCAAACAGCACCTCTTCATTAAAAACACACACACACCCCGGATTTTCAGAACGCTGGTTCGAATTGTCTGCTTTGGGAGCTACAAATAAAACGAGGGATTATAGAATCATAGAGTTGGAAGTCTCAAGCCAGGCTTCTGTGATATCTGCTGATGCCTTGTAAGGAATTCCACACTCGTTTTTACTTTGTGGCTCTCAGGTGTGCTTGTTCAGCCCATCTGAGCCTTGTGAACCACATGGAATGCATGTAGATGCCAAACACCTCGACTGCACTGGCAGCGGAGGCGAAGAACGGCATCCTCTGCCCCATTAAAGTGTACCTCTCTCCCAGTACTGCTTTCACACATTTCCAGTGTTTTTTAAAAAACATGAAAAGTAACAATGACGAGGCCTGAGACGCAGTTGCACTGTTTAGGGTTGCCAACCTCCAGGAAGTAACTGGAGATCTCCTGCTATTACAACTGATCTCCAGCCAATAGAGATCAGTACACCTGGAGAAAATGGCTGCTTTGGCAATTGGACTCTATGGCATTGAAGTCCCTTCCCTCCCCAAACCCTGCCCTCCTCAGGCTCCACCCCAAAAACCTCCCGCCAGTGGCAAAGAGGAACTTGGCAACCCTACTAGGTGACGCTGGTCAGTCGCTTGCTCCCAACCTAACCTACTTTGCAGAGTTGTTGTGAAGTAACATAGAGAAGGGGATTTCAGCTCCTGGGACAAAGGATAGATTAAGCAATGTCATAGCAGACAAAAACCTAAACTGACCAGGCCCAGTATGATGCCTGGCTTTTAGAGGAAAGCAATGTATTGGTGCACTCCTAACACTCCTACGACCACTGAAGTCACCAAAGTTGGGGTTGTCAGCTCTGGGTTGGGAAATATTTGGAGATTTTGGGGATAGAGCCTGAGGAGGATGGGGTTTGGGGATGGGAGGGACTTCAATGGGTTATAATGCCAGAGAGTCCACATTCCAAAGCAGCCATTTTCTTAGCCTCGGATAAATCCAGATTTCTTGTTGCCCCTGCTGCATATCTTTTCGCTTTGGAAATAAATAGCGATAGAAGGGCCTTCTTGCAAGCCAAATGCTCTACCTTCACCTCATCACTTTTAGAGGGCAGATGTAAAAAAATCCCCATTTCAGAGAGATTATGCCAGTGGGGTGTAGGGGATGTAGAAACCATGGAGCATATTCTCATCTGCTGCCCTTACTATGAAGAGATTCGTGGCAAATGTAGTCGGTCTTGGATTAACAGGTTCTCAGATAATTCGGAGTTGGAGAGGGCAAGGAAGCTGCTCTCAGATGAAAATCCAACAGTTTCTGTTGACACTGCTAAATTTTGTGCTGCTGTGTCCAAAATTAGGCGAAATTTTTTTGGGATGACCTGTCTTATTATCTATATACAAAGTAGTGTCCTTTTAGGATTGTATATATTCTCCAGTGTATTTTATCGTTAGGATTTTGGGTTTTAATGTTGATGGGATTTTAGACAAATGCTAATTTTTGTGTGTATGTCTGGTTATGTGCCGTACCAATAAATGACTGACTGACCATAGAGACCACCTTCCAAAGCGGCCATTTTCTCCAGGGGAACTGATGTCTGTCGCCTGGAGATCAGTTGTAATCCCAGTGTAGCAGTCTCTGACATGATCATGGTATTTTGTGAACATGTGCAGAATTAATTCCATATAGAGCTTAAACACATCATACACATACAGAGGTTTGTGTAATGTATAATGAAAGTCTGTGTCATGCTGACAGGCTAGCTCTGTGTAAGGCTGACAGACTACTCTCAAGGTTAGCTCTATCAAAGCTAACTACTAAAGTTACTCTGGCTTTGTCCTTGAAGGGGCAAAGCTGAGCACCTTCCCTTGAAGGGGCAGCGTAAAGTCACCTTTCTGACTCAGCTGCCAGATGTCAGAATCTCAAAGGCCTTTTCAAGGTCTCAATAGCTGAAACTGTGCTACTGAGGCATTAAAGTTCTCTCAAAGATAAGAGTAATATGCTTTGTTGCCTTCTGAAGGCTATGCAGCCAAATGTAAACAAATGACACTTTGCAAGTGACAATGTCAGCTATAATTGTGTTTCATGAGTTATATAGTTAAACGTTGTGCTACAGATTTCTAAGTAGTCTCATTTAATGCGTATAGTCCTAACGAAGAGGATGGTATAGAAATTAAATATGTAACGTGATCATGTAACTCAGAAATGAGTATTTATACTTTAGGCACAGAGGAATGAAAGGGAAGGATGTCCATATTTGGACAATAAGATATCAGAGGACAGGAGCAGATGCCACTAAGCTCCTGGTATCTGATAAGAGAGAATAAAGGTACCCTTTTGAAGGATAAGGAAGAGGGGATAAAGGAACACTTTTAATGGGTCTAGAAACAGCATAAATACAGCTGCAGAACAGCTAGCACTTTTAAAGTGTTATGACTGACAGACTGCAGCTGTCTGGAATGACACTTCTCCATCTCAAAAGGCTTGAGATGTAAAACATTGAAACTCTGTCCTTGCGTGGACAGCAGTTCTCAGAGATATCTTGAAGTATCAAGATCTGGATATTTCAACATATCTTACTTACAGACTTCTTGTGAGACTGCTCTATTCCTAGAAGAGGATAGAGACCCTTAGAATTCCTATTCTTTGAATGGGAATCTAAGTGCAGTGATTTTTCCATGTATTGGAACACAGAGTCCATCAGATTTATGGATTCTTACAAACTAAGCCTATTTGGCTTACCAATGCTAAGAAGCATCCTGAACACAGGGCTAATGGCTAGACCTCTGAGATTGTGTCAGAACGTCCTCTACTTAACAGAGGGACTTCTGAACCTCATCAGAGCAAGAGACCAGAGAAGGGAAAGGAGACTCTCTGTACTCTGTGAGATATGCACAATGCACATACACAGATTGGCACAGTCAAAGAGACTGTAAACAGCTTTAAGCTAACACATAGTATTTATATATTCAGCATTGCTGTCTAAAACTAGAAAGAGCATGCATAGCATTTACATAGACAATGCCTGATCTTAATGATGATCAGTTAAGAATATTAATAGAAGTCTTTAAAGGATTCAAGACTTAGCAAATACAGATACTCTGGGATAACTTCATATGTTCTCATAGAGCTTAGACTCTTAAAGGACTCCAGATGACACAGATGACACAGCAAGGTATAGTGTGTCTTCTGTACAGAAATGTTATGATGTTTTGAATGATTTAAGTTAGGATGCTTCTAACCAAATCTTTCTCCAAAGAATTAACCATATTTTGACAGGATTTCTGTAACCTTATATTCTGAATGAAGGTGCATTGCACTAAGGATACTTTATGAGTATATTCTGACTAAGATACTCCTTTATGGAGGCATAGAGAATGTGAATGATTACTTGCTACATAAACATGTTTAAGACTAATGATGTATATCCTTATATGATATTTTAAGGCTTTGCAACCAAAAAGCATATATTATATAATGTAAATAAATGTGTTTTTTATATACTTCTATTCTTGTCCATTATTATAAATTTATTGGCGTGTTCAAGAGATGTCCTAGGAGCAATAACAAGTTTCTAGGAACCGTTGATTCCGGTCTAGTGGTGTCTCGCTGAATAAGATAACATATCTCTTCTCAGGAAGGGGTCCTTTCTAAGAGTGTAGGCACTTAACGGCCCGAACCGCGACACCAGGAGATCTCCAGCTACCACATGTAAATTGGCAAGCTTACCAAAGTCAGTCCACTGAAGTCAATGGACTTAGAAGGGTGTAAATGTGCTTTGGCAATGCCCACAATGAGGAGGCATTTGTTTCTTAAAACCAAAGGCACTGCTTTTACTGTTTTGTGGAGTTTTAAACCCCCTTCCTCCCCCCTTTTTAAAAGATTTTAGAGTTTTCTGCAAACCTGGGAATTTTTTCAGGTTTGAAGAAATATCTGTCTTGTCTGTTCATGGCTCCCATCCTGGATTTAAGTATCCACAGATTTGGCCATGCTGAGAATTATTGTGATGATGATTATGATTATTTCATAGCTCCCATTTGGACATACCACCGTCGGCGTACAATATTACCCAATAAGCAATGAAGGGCATGGCCAGGGTGCCATTAATAGAACATGTTTTTTGACCTATTGCCCAGGACTAGGGTTGAGTTCCCTTGGCTGGGAAGCAGATAAAGATCTGTTCTCAGGTCATAGAGATAAGAATCCTAGCTGGCAGAGCCTCACCATTCATAAGTTTGGTGAGGTAAATCAGAACCAGGAAGCCCTCTGCACAAGATAAGAAATGAAGCACACCCAGAGATCTAAGCAAGTTGAAATGCTTTTTGTTACATTACAACCAGTAGTTAAACTTTAGACAGGTTCTAATGTTATATGTTTTTCTATTCAAGAGAATATATGGGAGGCCAAGAATGCTGGAGGATTTATGGCTCATTCATTGTTCACAAAACCAGTACCCAATCAATTTGTATTGGGGTGGGTGGGAGATAGAGATTCTTTGAAGCGATATATACCTGGACTATTTCCAACATTTCTGACTTGCTGATGTATCCATTTCCATCCAGGTCATACATGCTGAATGCCCACTTCAGCTTTTGCTCCAGTTTTCCTCGGGACGTCACACTCAAGGCTATGATAAATTCTCTGAAGTCTATCGTTCCATCACCGTTAGCGTCAAAAGTACGGAACACGTGTTCAGCAAATTTAGAAGCGTCCCCATAAGGAAAAAAGTTCCCATAGATTTTCTTAAACTCCTCCATGGACAAATGTCCACTTGGACAGTCTCTCAGGAAACCTTTGTACCATTCCTGGATCTCGTGTTCTGTAAAGTCTGTGCTTTCTAGCAAATCTTGCATGACTTCAGGGCGTAGCTTGCTATTCTGTTTTCCCATGTTGGTGTCAGGATCTTATCTAAAGAAGGGAGGAAAAAAGAAGTTTATTTCTTATATGCAAAACTAGAGGCTGATTGGTGAACACTCTAGGCTTTAGAGCAATCTTATAAAGGATGACTTTTTTTGCAAGTAGTCAGCATTTTCATCGTATTCGTTTCATGTGGTCCATGTGGAATACAAACTCAAAGAATGATCCCAAAGTAGGGACACCAGCTTCCAGGTGGGACCTGGGGATCCCCTGGAATTACAACAGACTACAAAGATCAGTTCCCCTGGAGAAAATGGATGCGTTGGAGGGTGGACTCTATGGCAGTGTATCCCACTGAGGTCTCGGTCCTCCCTAGGCTCCACCCCCAAATCTCTAGGAACTTCCCAACCTGAATCTGGCATCCCTATGCCCCCTATCTCCCACCAGTGGCCTTGAGGGACCTGGCAACTCTATCCTAAAGAATGCTGTGTATGCAAATATCGAATTTTCCTAGGGTTGCCAGGGTTACCTGGTAACCAGTAGAAGGGTTGGGGGTGGAGACATGGGGGGATGGCATTGCAAATGTGATGATGTTACATCCAGGGAAAATCTGGAAGTCACAGTAGTAGCTCTAGGAATCGCTAGAAACTCTATCGTAAAACTACCATCTACCACCATTGCTTCTTGGTTTTCCACGGATGTGGTGTCATCTCTCTTGTGACGCCACTGAGATTTTTTATATTTCTTTTGCTAGCTCCTGGAGTGGTGATGGGCAAAAGGCGCTCAGAGTGGAAATCCCCCATGATGACCAGAGGCTTGGCAGGCCTGTCCATGTCTGTAGCCTTTGCTCTATTTCAAAACCCACTCTGGTCAGTCCACTAACTTTCAAGAGCAGTCCACTAACTTTCAAGCAGCAAAGGAGCCTGAAACATCCTCACGGAACATCATGTACAGCTCTTTGGATTCTTGCATCAGTTATGCGCAGAAGAGGCTAATTTATTTATTTATGTAAAACATTTCTATCCCACTTTATCCCCTTGGACTCAAGGCAGCAAACCATGTAGCAATAATAATCCAATTAAAAAAAAAAGCATAAAATACACAATTTACCAATTTTAAAACATTCATTAAGACTTTAAACACACACGAGTTTAAAACACAAAGGATCATCACACACACACAGCCCAATCTACTGGGAAAAAGTCACCCTCCACCAAATGCTCTCTGGAAGAGGACTGCTTTACATGTGTCCCTAAATGTTGGAAGAGAAGGTGCACTCCTCACCCTCTCTGGCATGCCATTCCAAAGGACTGGTCCCATCAAGGGACCAGCCTGTGATCTTGCTGAGATGGTCCAGACAGTCCTAAGGGAAGGAACCTTTCGGAGGAGGCTGTCTGAAAAATGTAAATGGAGGGAGTCGGTATGCTTCTGAGTTCCTCCCCTTTGCTTCATTTACTTAAGAACATAAGAATATAAGAAAGGCCATGCTGGATCAGACCAAGGTCCATCAAGTCCAGCAGTCTGTTCACACAGTGGCCCAACCAGGTGCCTCTAGGAAGCCCACAAACAAGACAACTGCAGCAGCATTGTCCTGCCTGTGTTCCAAAGCACTTAATAGGCATGTTCCTCTGATCCTAGAGAGAATAGGTACGCATCATGACTAGTACCCATTTTTACTAGTAGCCATGAATACCCCTCTCCTCCATGAACATGTCCACTCCCCTCTTAAAGCCTTCCAAGTTGGCAGCCATCACCACATCCTGGGGCAAGGAGTTCCACAACTTAACCATGCGTTGCGTGAAGAAATACTTCCTTGTATAAGAAAACTGGGCTGCACTTAAGGAAAAACACACACACAAGCTTACGCAACAGACCCAGTCTTTAAAGTGCTGGCTGCAACAGAGTAACATGGCCCCCTCTTTGTAATCTGCCATTTAACTTCACATTCACTAGTCTGTAGAGAGGCTTTTGAAGCTCTTCACAGTTGCATGATTTTCGCCATCCTGAATAATTTGATGTTCTGTGCTGATGTGTCTACCCTGCCTCCCTGTGCCTGACTCCGGAACTTGTGTGAATGTTAAACAGTACCTTCCCTATCTTTCATGGATGCCGCACCTTTCTGCCATCCACCGTATTTGTTACTCTCTGCGTCCCATGCTTTAACCAGTTACTAATCCATAAGATAATTTGATTTTGTTATCCAGTGACTGCTAAATTTACTCAGGACCCTTGGATGGGTTATTTTTGGGGAGGGGGAAGGTCCGGTATATAATGCTGCTAGACTGAATGCGAACCCCTCTATGGTTATGCAAGGCAGAATTTTGAATGTACCATACCCAGACAGGATCTGTCCTTGCCCTTCTGGCTCTATTGATTCATTAGCTCATGCCCTTTTGGAATGCCCCTTTCATGAGGAACTTCGATCACGTTATATCTTTCCCCTTTTAACATATAAATCTAATGCCTCTGTGTCTGACATAGTGCCTTTTTTATTAAGTGACAGGGATCCCAAGGCTACATTGTCAGCGGCAAGATTTATTTCAGTCCTCATTTCCCTCAAACATTAGATTTAAAATCACGCTGCTCAAGATCAATGGATCAAGGAGCTTCTAAGGGATAAAGGAAAGGGAATATATAATACCTACCAGATTAACAGAAAACATTGGGTTGGATCCAGAGTAAAATGGCAGTTTCTACCAATTCCCAGTACCGACTGCAATCCTCCACCATATCATTCTGCAGGGTCCCATATGCCCCAGAAGTAGCACTTTGTGGAGACTGGTGAGATGCAGTGGGAGGAGGGAGGCAGGGAAGCCCCATTCTGCAGTTGGAAACTTTAGTCTGGATCCAGCACAATATCTTATGTTTTGTGTTCCCTTGTCCTCTCCCACCTTAAGCCACAATCAATCCATCTATAGCTCACAGGCCCATCTACTGGCTTCATGATCCTTCAGAAGCCAGTAAAAGAACAGAGATTACTGCAAAATCATATTGGATACTGGCCGGTATGATTACCTGATTATATGTAGATATGTAGACTTAGACCAAGCCGCATATTCCAAATACTTAAGGGTACTTACATTTTTGGAAAAGGGAATGGCAATTTCTGCAACTTCCCCCTCCTGCTGCCAACCCCCACTTTGCTCCCTATGTTGTTCCCGAGGACCCACTGACACCCCCCCCCCTGTGGGCTGTAGCAGAAGGGGGAATTGCTATCCCATCTTCTGTAAATGCAAGTGCCCTTAAGGTTTGAGAACTGCGTGGTTGGGTACAGGCTGTAATTAGAATGTAACAATATATAGTTAGAGAAAGTTAGAGAAACTTTAACTGTACATAGTTAGAAGGTCATAAGAAAACCTTTTTTTATTAAACTAGTTCTTTTTAAGTAAAAAAAAATTAGAACATGGCATTAAGATAGAATCTTAATGCTTAAACATAAAATTACTTTTCATAACTCTTTTAATATCTTCAGTGGCCAGGTATCAAAACCAATTAGTAGTTATAAATTGGTTTAGCCAAGATCCTTTGAAAATATCTTTGCAAGAAAAAAAGATCCACTGCGGTACAACATTTACAACACTGGAAAGTCTTCCCTCTTTAAATTAACTATCAGACAATATATCTGAATACAGCTTTTATGTCCAAGTTTTCCATTTAATTACCACTGTTACTTTTGTCCAAAGAAAATTGCTCTATCCCGTATTGCACTACAGGTCTAGGAAATATTAGTGCCTTTTGGCCATTAAACAACGTTTCAAAAGCTGAAAGCTCAGTTGTAAGGGAAGTTTAATTAGGATTTCTGGAAGCTCTGAGGGCGCCCCTTCACAAAAGAATCCCCAGATTCATGGTTCCTTCAGATAGATAGTTATTTCTCAGGTCTGCCATTCCCTGCAGTATAGAAAGCCATTTTTATGAAAAGTAATGAATAAAAATAGGAGTACTTCTTGAGCAAACAAAGACCAGAACAACATGAACTGAGAATGCATTCTCAATTGTTATACCCTCTCAATTTCCCTGAGCCATGAGAAGTTCCAAGGAGACCACTCCTGGGGTTTGGTTTCATTGGGATAGAGTCTTCACTTACGATATCTTTGCACTTTACACACAGAAATAAAGCAAATGTTACAAAGAAGTAGAACATGGGTAGGGTTGCCATACTAAAGTTCCCACATTTGGATAACATACTTTGCACAGTATGGTCATTCTTTGCTAATTATGCAAACCAAGGACATGTTGTATTATCTATCTCCATCTGTTAACTACCACAAGAAAAGATTGGATAACAGCAAACATCTCTTTGCCTGATCCTCTGGCTCATGCCAGGTTCATGCCAGGGTTTGCTCGGGCTCTCTCCCCCTCCCCATTTTGTATTTTTTACAAATTATGCAAATATTTATACAACAGTAAACAATAAAAAAGTAAAATAGAAACCCATTAAACAATTCCAAAACATGAACATGAAAACGCAGCAATTAAAACATTTAGATCAGGTCTCATTTTGAAAGAAAGTGCAAAACACATTTAAATTCAATTTCAGTTTTAGCTTCAAAAAGCAAGAAAGTGTTTTCAAGTTGTCAGAAATTAAGTCTTTAACTGCCTTCTATCTTTCTAATGAATAATTTCACTTAATCTTGGAATTTTAGCTATTAGCCAATCCAACTTTTAATGTTCATGTTTACCACAAATTTCCAATTCTGCGCTATTAGTATTTTGGCAGACAATATAAGATTTAACACCATCCACATAAGTTATTTTAACAAAATTAATCTGAATTGAGACCTAAGAGAACAATTTTAGTGTTCCTTGGGAGTTGGAGATTTAGCATACAATTAATTGTGTGCTCTGGCTCTCTTCTAAAACAGCAGAAAATCTCATTTTAGAGACCAAAACATGGAGCAAAGGCACTGGTCATGGCTCTGTATCTCTTCAGTTCCTGCAAAGGTAGACGTTATGGTGCAAAACAGTGGTTCCCAACCTATTCCAAGATGAGAGCCCCTTTTTAACGTCAAATTTTTTTGTGGACCCCCACATGATAGGTAGGGTTGTCAACCTCCAGGTAGTAGCTGGAGATCTCCTGCTATTACAACTGAACTCCAGCCGATAGAGATCAGTTCACCTGGAGAAAATGGCTGCTTTGGCAATTGGACTCTATGGCACTGAAGTTCCACCCCTTCCTAAACCCCGCCCTCCTCAGGCTCCACCCCAAAAACCTCCCGCCAGTGGCAAAGAGGGACCTGGCAACCCTAATGATAGAAGTTGTACTATTAACGATCGTTGATTGAGAAAATATATAATACAAAAAGATATTATGAATTCAATCACAATAGCACCTGCATACATTTGAAAAATAGATATGTGTGTGTGTGTGTGTGTGTGAGAGAGAGAGAGAGAGAGAGAGAGATCTATGTGATAATGTGTGATTCAGTCTACAGAAGGTATGCTTGCTTATTTATTATACTGAATCATTTAATAAGATGGCTGGTGTTGTTTCGCAGCTTTTTAGAGTGCAAGCCTGGTTGAAGCTGTGAAAGTTTCAACCTTAGATCTGGTTCCACATACAGTCTGTTTCAGTATTTAAATTTAAATGCAACCAGTGCTGAAAATCTACTTTCACAATGAGCTTTCAGCCCTTGACAGAATAATTGGTAGAAGCCGATTTATTTCTGATTTTTAACCCGGCGTTTTAGTGGTAAGTTGGCTTCCTAAGAAACTCACGAGTATCAGATCTAACACAAATAATTATTTCAGTGCAATATAAAATGCTTCTAGTGGAGAGCATTCTCAACTGTGCTGAATGCCAGGCATGATCAAGGGATGTTTGGCTGTCCCCCCACCCTCTCCATGGCCTTAGCTAGGGTACTTGGGTTGGAGGCAGGGGGACCTCAGAACATGCTATTGGATCTCTGGGCAGATGTGTTGAGCTGCAGGTCTTTTCCACCATTGATAATGTAGTGATTACCAATCTGCCTCCATCAAACTGCTATCTTAAAAGTGGATAATAATGGGTGGGGAGGCTGCTCATGCAAAAGTAGAATGACCCTCCCAATTCAGGAGTGACCACTCCTCCTCCACACTTACCAGTCTGCCCTGGGAGTTTGAGAGGATGGTGATGATCCTGGCCCCTGATGGCTGCCTAATGTAGCTGTGGGCCTCCCAGGCTGGAAGAAACAAGGGAGGGACCTGGGAAGCCAACCAATGAGCCCGCAACAAAGCAGCCAGCTGAATAGCAGCTCCTTAAAGGACCGCAGCCCATGCCTCCATTCAAACTTTCAGTTGTCACCGGAGATGGGAAAGTGTGGGCAATGGGAGCTGATATACCCCCACACAAGAGTCTCACGAGGAGCTATTCTTCTTGTGAGTAGGCAAGCAGCCATTCTGGGTCAGTGCACACAAAAGGCAGTTGGTCATGCTCCAACAAGCTGAATGGCAGATGAAGCCCTACCAGAAGATGGCCCTACCCAGCTGCACGTATGCACGGACCCCTTGCAATAACTCTGTGGACCCCAGGGGTCCTCAGCCTACAGATGGAAACCATTGCTCTACACTCGTACGTTAGTCAGCCAGGGTAAGCTGAACCCCATCAAATGTGTGAAGCAAATACCCTCTAAGACCTCAGCCTTACCAACTAGGATCATCTTTGTGTCAGGATTCATTTTCAGCTTATTCACTCTTAGCCCCTTGAACACACTGGCCAGGCACTAGTTCAGGACAACTACTAAATTATCAGGAGGTCTAGCCAAAGAAATAAAGAATAAGGCAACCAGCACAGCATGTTGATGACCCTCTCTCCCAACAGCTTACACAAAAATTAAATAGAATGGAAGATAAAACTGAACTCTGTGGAGCCCCTTAACACAAGTCCCCCACTGATCAACAAGTAGACCAAACCATTCATAGTAAGCAGACAGCAAATCCACAACAATAGGTAATCTGGAAATGATCAAATTGTAAACTGAAAGCAAAACCACTAGATGGTCCTCAAACACTCACCGGATTTAACTGATAAGGTTTAGAGCGGATTTAATAGATGAGAATAGGCCAAAGGTTGTGGGTAGTGTGTTTAAATTCCCTATATTCTTCCTTGGCCTTTCTTCCCTGCATCCAAACTTCCTCAGCAGTCTAACTCTTCTGTTACCTTAACAAAATATTCTCGCATCATGAACTTTGACTCAAGCTCTACTCTAATTTTTATTTACAACTAGATTATCCACCAATCAAACAGTCTTGATTCCGGACTGGTTGTTATACAAACAACATCCACAATGGAGTCTGCTTTCGGAAAGGCAGTAAAAAAGCAAGGGAACAAGATGAGGTAACTAATAGCTGAGTATCATCAACCAAGCTCAGATAACCTATCACACAAGCTAAGAAGCAAAACCATGGACACATGACCCCAACAGCCAGAGGAAATGTAAAGTTAGCTGATATCTGTAATTGTGTTGGTATGAGAGTTTAATCCAAGAAACCCAGATTAAATGGAAGCCAAACTGCCCTGCTGGATCAGACCAGCAGTCCATCTAGTTCAGATCCTCTTTCACAACATGGCCAAACAGTTAACCTGGAGGGCCGACAAACAAGGCATAGAGGCCCCAGCCCTTCCTCAATGTTGCTTCCTCCTACTGTCTATGGAGGCGGAGGTTCCCTTTACTATTAGCCATTAATGGGCCGATCCTCCATTAATCTGTCTAATCTCTTTTTAAAGCCATCCATGCTAGTGGCCATCACTACAACCCCTTGCAGTGAATTCCACAATTTGCAGTGCCATCCTAATGCAGAGCTACATCCTTCTAAACTTGTTGACTTCAATGGATCTACAAGTGTGTAACCCTGCTTACAATGGCACTATTAATTACTCACTGAGGAAAGAAGTGCCTCCTTTTGTTCATCTTGAATCCATCTTGTCCATTACCTTCATTCCTCCATTGTAAAACCCTTTCAACAATAACTGGCCCAGTGCCCTATGAAATACACATTTTTGTTGTAGCGTTCACTTCTTTCTACTTAATTGCTTTCAGTTGCTTCACAATGCTCAACAAGCCTCTCATGTTCAGATGAAGCAGCCTGCTTCAACATTTCTTGCCTTTCTCTCCTGATGCTTCTGAATGCAGGGCTTGATCATTAATGCAAACCCCGCACAACAGGGTGCGGCTGATATACCGAGTGTCATCTTGTACAACAGGCAGATGTGCCCTATGAGCTCTTGGTTTCCTAGGTAGAAAAATGAAGTCAACAATTAACTCTGTGAACCGAAATAAAATAATGCATGTAAATAATTTGCAACAGGTTCCCAGAGTCAATTTCAAGCTCTCCAGTTTATCTTCTTTTCAGTTACTCCCTGTTTGTATTCTCAGGATATCATTATGTTTCCCAGCTGCTCTTTCAGAAGCCACTGAACTAAAGCATAGCTAACAAACTGCAAATGAAGTCCATAGAGACTTCCTAGACACAGTCTGTTCAAAGTCTGCTCAAATCTATCCTGGAATCTCCCTTGGAGTCAACAGGACAGCTTTAAGTCCCCAGCCTAATGTTTTCTGGTTCAGTTAACAGACAGTGCAATCCTTTGGAGAGTTATGCCCTTCTAATCACACTGATCTCAATTGGTTTAGAAGGGTGTAACTCTGTTTAGGATTGTACTGTTGGTCTATTATGGAAATGGTCCTTTTAACAGCAACAAATGCAAAATTCCACAATGTACTGGAAGACTTTCATTCGAATGTTCTATTTTTAATTTGCCTTTATGCTGTTAATTGTGCTCGTGATGCTCACATATCCCTTGCAAGAGGCATTTGGCACCACAGAAGCATTTGTTTTGAATGAAAAATAAGCATACTGAAAACAACAACATTATTTGCAAACACCAGAGTAAATCAAAATAATATTTGGGACCCCCCACGGTACCTTCGCCACACAAGAAATATAAAACCCTCCAATTGGAAGCATTTGTTTCTGAGCATCTGCCTGGGGGGATGGTAAACTTTCCTTGTCATTGTTATGGTTTCAGGCAGCGCTCTTGCACAGCGGTGGGGTGGGGGTCGGGATACCAATATCCATTCATCCAATTGGTGCACGCAGTCATTTGGCAAGCTAGTATTCTGTATCATCTTGCCATATGATGAAAAGAATCTTACAGTTCCTCAGTTTCTCCATAGTTCTGATCAAGTGTGGTCAAATCTCATACCATGTTATTAATGAGTAGGGTTGCCAACCTCCAGGTGGTGGCAGTAGATCTCCTGCTATTACAACTGATCTCCAGCCGATACAAATCAGTTAACCTGGAGACAATGGCCACTTTGGCAATTGGACTCTATGACACTGATGTCCCTCCCCTCCTCAAACCCCACCGTCCTCAGGCTCTGCCCCAAA
Organism: Euleptes europaea; assembly: GCF_029931775.1. Classification (NCBI taxonomy): domain Eukaryota; kingdom Metazoa; phylum Chordata; class Lepidosauria; order Squamata; family Sphaerodactylidae; genus Euleptes; species Euleptes europaea. The sequence continues at coordinate 24,192,508 of NC_079319.1, read as the reverse complement.
AACCTCCCACCGGTGGTGAAGAGGGACCTGGCAACCCTATAAACGACCTGGACTTGAGTCCACCAGCACCTTAGAGACCAACAAGATTTCTGGGGAGGGGCCATGGCTCAGTGGTAGAGCATCTGCTTGGCATGCAGAAGGTCCCAGCTTCAATCCCCGGCATCTCCAGTTAAAGGGACTAGGCAAGTAGATGATGCGAAAGACCTCTGCCTGAGACCCTGGACAGGCACTGCCAGTCTGAGTAGACAATACTGACTGATGGACCAAGGGTTTGATTCAGTATAAGGCAGCTTCATGTGTTCATGTGAGAGTCAAAGCTCTGAAAAGGGGGGCTCTGACTCTTGAAAGCTTAAACCCTGGAAATCTTGTTGTTCTCAAAGGCACTACTGGACTCAAATCTAACTCCTACTGCAGACCAACACAGCTACCCACCTGAAACTATGTTATAAATGGTACATATGAACACATGAAGCTGCCTTATACTGAATCAGACCCTTGGTCCATCAAAGTCAGTATTGTCTTCTCAGACCAGCAGCGGCTCTCCAGGGTCTCAGGCAGGAGTCTTTCACATCATCTACCTGCCTTGTCCCTTTAACTGGAGATGCCGGGGATTGAAGCTGGGACCTTCTACATGCCAAGCAGATGCTCTACCACTGAGCCACAGTCACAGCTCCTCCCACTGATATGTGCCCAGGGTTTTCTACCCTAGGCATTTAGCTGACAGTACAGTGCATATCAAGACATTTCAAACAAAACCACCAACAGGACTTTAAACTGCAAAACATATCTCTCTGGTCTTTTATGCACAGCTGTTTCACTCGCCGTCACCCCTCCGACGACTTCGGGTCTTTGTTTGGATTATGCATGCTGTTTCCAACTGTCAGAGGTTGCCTCGCTCTCCCCCTGCGTTTCCCCGCGTTTTGTTCATGTTTTGAAGGACCTGTTTTATCTTGAATTTGAAAACGCAGGGGAGAGCGAGGCGACCTCCGACGGGCTCTCGTTTTGTTACCAACTGGGATCTCCATAGTGTTAATGCAAGAAATGTAAAAATAAGAGACTTAAAATAGATAAAACACATTCATCTTACCAGCAATAATCCACAAACCACAAAGGGGGGAAATGTTTCTTACAATGTTCAAGAAATCGTAGTAGGTCACACTATAAGAAGGAATGAAGACACAAGGAAGGAAGACAGGGAAAATGTATGTAACAATATTCCCAAGGATTCTCAGGCTTCCCGGCAGTAACTATGTTGCTTTCTCTACACATATTATATGGAGCAGCTATGAAATCGTACCTTATCTGCTAACTATCGACTGGCATCGTACAACCCTAAAACAAACCTTTTCCTCACATCTTGGTCCTAGAAAAAGGAGGACGAACTCAAACAGGAGCAGCTGCATGTTGGAAATGTTTTACAAGCTTGGAGATGTTTACGGATTTCAACATCAAAAGAAGAAGGCTCTGTCCCTTTAGATTTACTCTGGCACAGACGTGCTACAGCTGCTCGGTGCCGTCTCCCACTTCTCCTGGCCATTCCTTTGTGCTCTCCCGATGGGAGGCTAGGGAGGAGGCAGAGGCAGCCCCGCTCCCGTCAATAGAAGCGTGCCAAATTAGCATCAGGATTACAAACGGCATAGCAGCGACGGGGTGGGGGGTTCCTTTGGGAACTTTTCGTTCTTTCAGGTGTTGTGATAGCAAGCAATTTTGTCCAGGTTAGATAGGATAGCTGTGGGTCTGCCCTACAATACAAGGACAAGCCCTGTTTGGAGTACAGTTGGCATGCTGCAGACAAATTAGGCACTGTCAATCCTATTGATTGTAATGTGTGAGAAGTAAGCACATGACATGGAATCAATGGGACTTCCTTGTTACACTCTTTCTCCAACCAGCATTTTGCTGATTTTTTTTTTTGAGGGGGGAGGTGAAAGAACATAGTCCAAGTGCGTCATCACACTGTCTAGACAAGAAATTGTGCTCTTTCCAAGGTCTCATCTTCATTGGCACCATTTTCCTTCCTTCGGCCCCTTCAGAGTTGCCGCTTTCCCCGTTCTGCCACTGGAGGACTTTTGGAGGGCTTAAAAAAAATGGTAATCGTAACAATTAGTGATGCCAGAAACAAGCCCTCCGAAAGTCCAGCACTGGTAGTGGGGGAATCAGGGGAAATGGTAGCCAATAGAGGAAAGAGTGTGGAAGACTATTGTGTGGAAGCTCTGTTGCCAATGGGGAAGTCGCAGCCTTTGCAGCTGCAGTGAATGTGAAACAGAGAAGCCTCACCGTATGAATGCAGGCCCAGTCGCTGCATCCCAGACTGTTTCATAGATGAAGGCCTCAAAGAGGCTTTTTTTTTTCTTTTTTGCTGGGTTCAGGGCAAACTCATGAGACCGTCTGTACATCCAGCTATTCTAAGCAATGAAGAGGGAATGTATTTCTGAAATTGGACAGATAGATCTTGTTATAACTTCACAGCTTTGCTTTCATTTCTGAATCGCAAATGATATTAGTCAGGGGCAGACTAATTGGCCTAAGCTTTTGTGGGCTGAGACCAGCTTTATCAAATACATGATGTGCCAGCTGGCAGATATATATATATATATATATATATATATATATATACCCACACATGTATACATGGGTACAGAGAGTTTTATTAAGATTTTCCCCTTGAATAACCAAGACAGTTCATAGTTTCCTGTTCCAGAAATCTCTAATAGCCGCAGTGCTTCTTGGGGACTTATGGAAACTTTTGGTTTTCAGGCAAAATTGGCAAAGTCTTACCAATGCCTTTCAATGCTAAAACAACCTGGCCCAGATGTATAATGGTAATGGACCATGTCCATTTCTTGAAAAGAGGCCACTGGTCTCCTTTTTTATTTGGCCCAACTTCATTTGTAAGAAAGGGACCCTCTGCTTTTTACAAATGAATATTGTAAGTTCTGCAAAGTCATATTTTTAGCAGCTGCTGACATTGGTTTAGAGTCAGACTATAAAATGCAGCTCTTCAGAAAGTCGGAAACTTTCCAGAGAGTTGGTAGCAAATATATTCCACTAACCTGCTCATGCATATGAGAACTGCATTTCTGAATGTGCAACCCGTTGATGTACACCTGCCCCCTTGAAAACAAACTTGCAAATACATTATCAGGCATCCAAATGGAAAATCAGTATCCAAAAGGCAGTGAGCAAAGGGCAGCTATAAAGTTTTCTAATGGGGGGGGGGGAATACCTTATTTGTGGTACAGCTAGGAATTTTAAGAAATCCAGTCCCAGTATTGGGTGCTGCACCTCCACCAGTATCATTTTGATCAGCCCTTTGAGGTTTTTTCCCCCAAAACCTCTTTAGGTTTCAAAGTTTTTCCCCATAAGAGAAGCCAGAAGAAATCACATTTTAAAAGCATCTGTCACTGTAGCCTTGATATACAGCTTTCTTTTGAAAGAATGGCATGGCATAAAGTCACCGCCAGCTGGAATGAGGAAAGTGATTTTGCCAGCTCCCCTGCTGTGATCTTAACACTTATGCCTGCCTGCACTTTGGTGAGACAGATGAAGGTACAAAAGTTGTGTGAGTTCCCATAATATACAGTGCTAGAATTTGGCAGTCTTTTTGTTCTCCATAATAATCAGGCTGTAGGAATGGGTTCTGTATATTAAAATAATTGATTTCCCAATGCAGCTCTGCAGGAGTCAGAAGAAAATATTTGTACTTATGGTCAGGGCCCTTTCAATATTTCAGCAGTGGAAGCCACTTTTCGGGGAGTTCATGCCTCATGCTGCTGTAATGTTAAAAGCCTCCTACCAACTGAGCAGAGCTAATCGACTGGGTAATCCCCTGATCTCAGCTGCATGACAATTACATGGTAAAGAACGGTGCGTTTTGCCTGTTCACCTTGTAGCAACCCTTTCAGTATTGCAGCAGTAGCAGCAATCCATGATCCCACAAGCCAAGCAGCTTACGGTCTCCTGCTATAATGTCTAAGGTCACCATATTTTATTGTTAGCACTCACTAGCTCTTTTAACAAGATAGGTTCACACCGACATCTTCCTTTGTAGTGCATCTCCACAAGCAGTTTTCAGGAGTTAGATGGTCATCAGACCCCTGAAGTCTCTGCTGGTTGTCTACCTTGAGCCTTCTGATGTCTTCTATACATTGGGAATAGCACTTCCAGTGCAGCCTACCGGGAATGATACCAGTACAAGAATCTTCACTTCATTTCTGATGCCTTCAGTTACCTGATACAGCAATTACTTTCTGATAACTCAACTTTTCCCCATTTCTGTTATATAGAGTGATACATCTGAAGCCAAAACTTTAAGGTTGATGGTAGGAAAAAGGCCATCTAGCCAAAGACCCTTAAGGAAAGTAGGGCCATTATTCACCCATCTTCTCCCATCACAATGTAGACTGCACTGTGTTACAACCTCCAAAGGACTCCCATATGACAGAAAATCTATCTGTTCCATCGCATTGACCTGGGCGACTCAAAGATCTCCATTCCTACTCCTATCTGACGAAGGGAGTTTTGACTCATGAAAGTTTATACCCCCAACATCTTGTTGGTCTGTAAGGTGCTATTTGACTCAAATCAACCTGAGGTCAAGAATTGGGAAGGAGTGGGAGAAAGGCCATATGAGCCCACAGCACACCTTAAGGTTCCAGAGAAAGAGAATCCTACAGGAGTAAAAGGTTTTAAAAAACAGATGGTTGATTCATCGATTCTCGACGTCGTCTTTCAAAGGCAAGAGTGGGAAGAACAGCCTTCAGAATTGTACTGGTAGGAAGGATATAGGGTTGGATGCAACTAGCTGTTCCACTGGTGAAAAGGACGTCTCCTTTGACCATCAAAAAGGCTACGCTGAGCATTATGGGATTTGCATGGGAAAAGGCATGTACAACAGGAACCGTAAGTAAGGAGGGGAAATAGGTGAAGTTGAATGAAAAATCTGGATGGCTCCAACCCTTGGTATTTTGGACCTTGGTCCAGTCACAGCATATACTGGGAGACAACATGAGCTTGCTTATTTACATAACAAATTAGATTGTTTTAAATCAATGCCTCTTCCTGAGGAACTCTGGACATTCCATGTCTGTGAGGGAAACTTTTCCCCCCTCCATCAAGTCACAGCTGACTTATGGCAACCTCATGGGGTTTTCAAGGTAAGAGACATGAGGAGGTGGGTTGCCATTGCCTGCCTCTGCATCATGCCCCTGGTATTCCTTGGAGGTCTCCAATCAAAATTCTTGCCAGGGTTGACCCTGCTTAGCTTCTGAGATCTGAGGAGATAGCCTGGGCTATCCAGGTCAGGGTATGAAGGGAACTCGGAATCTCTGAAAGAGAATTTTCAGCACCACACAGAAAAATACAATTCTTTATGATATTAAAGTGATATAAATTTGTACTGAAGAGTGACTTGGCTGATTTGTAATTAGTTGAACAGGGTATAGTTCAACTAGTATGCAGAACTGAATTATTTTTCAGCTTTCCTCCTATTTTCATAATGAGGAAATTAGAGTACCACAGTCATGTCTGAAGGATCACACCAAGTCATTATCTCCATATGTTTCAGAGAGGAGCAGATTTTCATGAAATCTGCCTGAACCTTGTGTTGGGGATATCAGGCTGTGCTTTGAGCTCTGATAATGGTAATATGTTGGGATTTTTCTCTTAATTGGCTTTTTCATTAAAGAATTCTAACCCCACACGTTCAGGAATCCCAATTTAAGCTCTGAAAACTAATTAGATTTGCTTAGATATCCTGAAAATTGATAAGCATTAAAGCCTGCCATTGTCTTTGTCTTTCTGCTTTCTCAGCAGAAGCTTTTTCTCGGTAGCCTAACAAAAAAACCGATTCTTTTTCAGAATTATTTTTCAGAATTATATTCCAGAAGAGGTGTTGCAACAAGGCTGCTGGAGTAAGAAAACAATAAGGACTATATGTTGATCGGCACATTATGGAGTATATGGATTGATCCATGGTCCTTACCCTGTGTCATGTGTAACACTGATATGGGTTTCCAGGTTTAAAAGAGAGGGCCATGGCTCAGTGGTAGAGCATCTACCTTGCATGCAGAAGTCCCAGGTCTATAAAATTATGCACGGTTTGGAGAGAGTGGACAGGGAGAAGCTTTTCTCCCACTCTCATAATACTAGAACGCGGGGTCATTTGCTGAAGCTGGAGGGTGAGAGATTCAAAACTGATAAAAGGAAGTATTTCTTTACACAACGCATTGGAGGAAGAGCCACCTAGCAGGCTGTGGAGGCAGGATGGAGGAAGGCGCCTTAGAAGCTGGCTGTGGCCACACCATTATGTGCACTTTTGGATAAGCTCGCAGCATGCTTCAGAAGCATAATTAGCTGAATGCTACACATTAATTTGTTTAAACATTTATACCCTTCCATTCTCTAAAGTGCAAGGCAGCTTGCAGCATTTACAGTCAACAAAATGACAATAATACACCTGAATATGTTATGTACAGGTAAGTATCCTACTTGATGTTTGATATATTCTCCACAAACTCACAAAAGCAGATAATATACAGACATAACATCAAAACACTTCTAACATTATGGCATACCAAAATCTACTTTACTAACAAAAACATTACCATGCATTCCTGAGGGGAATGCCTGCGCCGGGCTTAGGAGGCAACGCAGCGGCGCTGCCTCCTAAGGAGGTTTCGGCCCTCCAAGAATTTCCCAAGAAACCTCCACCCAAGAAACCGCCGCCCTCCAAGAAACCTCCGCCCGGCGGCAAAAATCCGTGCAACCCTCATAGGGCCTAAATAAAAGGGGCGTTCCCGAGCTTAGGAAGCCACCTAACGGCAGCCCCGCCCCCAGGCCGGTGCCATGATGCCTTTTAGTCAAATCCTTAGATTAAAACGCAACTCCACATTTGAACAGGATTTTATTTCTGCAGCTTCTGATCTTTGTAACAGGTTCCAAACTAGAGGATTCCATCCCCAGGTCACACGGGATGCTTTGGCTCGAGCCACTGTTACCTCCAGGGATAGGTTGCTGAAAACATCAAAACGCAGTCAGCCTAGTAAGCCGAGAATTTTTGCTTCTTTAGAATTCAATCATCTTTCTCACGAAATTCAGAAGATCGTGCGTAAACACTGGCACGTGTTATATAATGTACCTGGATGTAGTGAGTTTCCTCTGTTTGGACTAAGGAAAACTAAATCTTTGCGTGACTATTTAGTAAAAACGGATTGTTTGGATAGTAAAACAGAATCGAAACCGAAAAGTCATTTTAAATGTGGCACTTGTGCCATGTGCGCGTACTCCTTGCCAATTAAGGAAGTTAGTTCCTCTAGCTCAAATTTTACATTCAAACTTAATCAATTTACTAATTGCAGTTCTTCTCACGTGGTGTACGGAATTTTTTGTCCATGTTTTTTATTATACATTGGATCGACCACGAGGCAATTAAAAATTCGTATTGGAGAGCATCGGGCAAGGATACGCTCCAAAACACGTGAGGCTCCGTTAACCAACTATTATCTAGAGAAAGGCCATTCGGACAAAGATCTTTTATTTTTTGCCCTGTGGCAATACAAACCTCGTCCGTACAACCAAGAAGATGTCGCCAAATTATTACACAGACACGAAATGAAATTTGTTCATTTATTCAAAACCATGTCTCCATTAGGTCTTAATAATGAATTCGATTTAAGTTGTTTCCTTTAAATGATTTCATTCATTATTATCTTCAGGTGTAGGCTATCTGGGTTTAGGAATTTAGTCTGTACGGGCTTTGCACTCGGCACCAGCCAAGGCAGAGCCTGAGGAACCGAGAGGCGCGGCTGGTCTGCTGTTGGTAAGCTGGACTGTAATCGTTGTTTTGCACATCAGGTTCTTCTTTATGTATATATGTTATGGCTTATGATGTATATTGTTTTTCAGAGGTCTTTGTGCTCACTTTAAGTATATACTATTCATAAGGGAAATGTTCATCAAGACAGAAGTAATCAATCAATGTTTATCAAGGCAGTATTAATCAACTGAAGAAGCAATTCACATTGTGAAACGATCACCCATCCGGAGGTGCCATTTTGTATTGGACATGCATTGGATTTGTTTTTGGAACAGTACTACTGAAAGACTTGGACTCCAAAATTATTGTACTGTATTTCAGTTTTGTATTTCTCGAGTTGTGGACCTTTTCATTGGAACCTTATACCACCGGACTGATTGGTATTGGAATTGTTTTGATTCTGATTTTGATTTACTGAGGATATCTGCTGGTGATAACCAGTTTTTTGTTGGAAACTATTCCTTAATCATGGACTATTAAGGTAAAAAATTATTGTACTTATACATTGAGCTGGTGCTGTTGTTTTTCTAACTTCGTTGTGTCAGCACACGTTTCTTTCCATTAGTTAAACATCCAGATGCCGGCAGAAGGTTCTGCCGGCGGCTGGGACTTCACACCGGCCTTGGGGCCACAAACGCCGGCGTACGCTGCCCAGACGCCGGTGCTGTGGGCCCTTGCACTGGTGCAGGCCTTTGCCGGCTTCCAGAGGACTTTCGTCCTGGCCGCCGGCACAGCTCAGGAATGCGCGATTATTTTCTTAATTATTCTGTACGTAAAATTAAAACTAACTTCCCCAATCTAACAATCATATCATAATATTTGTGCTTTGTTTTGATTTGCCACCATAACCTATGTATGCCTTTTGTAACTCCTGTCCACTTATCAATATTCAAATGGGTTATAGACAACTTTTAATCTTTATCTAGGCAAAATACAGTACTTTTAAACCACAACACCCAACACAATTTATTATTTTTCTTCCCCTCAACAGTGTATTAATATAATCATTACGAAGCATATACAAAATACAGTTCCCATTTTTTAAGAAACTCTTCAAAAGGTCTTTTATTTACTTGACTCGTCAGCTTTTCCATCACCGCATACTCTGCTTTTCCCAATCTTCAATGTCTGGGCACCTTTTATAGTGCAAACCTGAGCAGAGCTACACCCTTCTAAGTACACTGAAGTGACAGAAATCCATCATTCTGTTTAGAACTGCCTTATAAATTTTACACTTTTTCTACTGCAGATTATAAAACCAGTGGGGCAGGAGGAAGCTTGCACACCTGGACAAATGCCTGCACCGCTCATTTTATCCCACGTAATCTTAGTGATATGCCCCCCAAATGAATGAAGAACATCACTCTCTGGCTGCATGCAAAGACTAAAGAGTTCCAGCTGACTAATGCAAATGGTTAAGAACAGCGACAGCAGCATTTGTATAGTACCCAAAAAAGCTCTTCACATTCATTGTGTCAATTATCCTTGCAACAAAACTAAGCCCAGGGCATGTTCTTCATGGGAAAGGAAGCACTGCCTATCCCAGTGTGACAGATTAAAAATGCAAAAGAACAGGAGAAGAAAAGGCAAAGAAAAGAAAGAATTGACATTAATGACACTTCAGACGGCAAGAGAACTTGAATACTAGCTGTCAAAATCTGTTCTGTGCTGCCCGTGACTCCTGACTGGGTGCCAAGCGCTGGAAGTCATGCCATGCCAGTGTGAGAAGAGCAGCCCAGGAAGCTTTTATAAATCTCCTGGAGGAGGGCAGATCTGAGGTTAACAGCTAAAGCTGCTTTCTCCAGAACTGAATAAGCCTTGACATAACCTTCAAGCTGCAGATCTGCCGAACGGCTGCACTTGCAGAGCAGAAAATCCCTAAACATTGCAGAGGGGATTTGTTTGCCCTCAGTGAGTGGGTGATTGGAGCGAGCACGTAGCTGCTTTCCTAAGATGAAATGGTGAAGAAATGGCAAAGGAGAAAGGGATCTTGTCCCTTTCAAGGTTTCAGCGGCCACTTTTTTTCCTTAATAGATCACATGAGTGATAAGCTGCACTTGCCCAAATATTCTCCTCTTGGGCTAAAAAGTACAAGTACCCTTGTCTTTGCATATGATCGTCCTTTTGAAAGGGAGCAACTTTTGTTTGAGTAGTGAAAATGACAAATATGTTAAATGATGCATCTGAAAAGGCAATGCTGAAAATGAGTTACCAGGCAATCCTAAGTAGAGTTACACCCTGTAGGGCAAGCATGTGTGCAAAGGCTTTTGACCTGGGACACCTCACCTGCCAAATTGCCTCCTCCATACAACAACTACCCTCCTTTGGATTTAGCTGTCCTAATACATAACTTACACTGAAAGACAGACAGAAAAAGTGTATTATTCTAGACCAGGGGTTCACAAAATGAGCTCTGTGGAGCACTTGGTGCTCCACGAAACATCTCCTAGTGCTCCATGAAGAGATTGGAAAGAAAAAGACTACTGTCATTTGGTTTAGTATATAGGTGCTAGGTGAAAATTAGTGCTCTGTGACGAATTTCTCTCCTGAAAAGTGCTCCATGACTCAAAAAGTTTGTGAACTGCTGTTCTAGACTATTGTTGAGGCACTGAACCTTGAAGCCCTTTCCAAAACCCTACTGGGAAACGGGTGCCACCATTAAGAAGTACTTCTCGATCTTGCCTTCCTAACAAATAGCACCCTAATCCTTCACAGGTGATCTCAGGGAACTAAAAGGTTGGAAAAATCTCTTGTTAATTTCAGTGGAAGGGACTGATATACCAAGATTTCTGGTGTCTTGAAACAGAAAAATTTGAGCGGCAACAGTCCTACTCAACACCCAGCAGTAAAAGTATAATAATTAGAAAACAGACTGTTTCATGTTTTTTAAATGGCGGCTGAAATCTTCAACCTGAGAGGGCCATCGTATTCTACCTCGTGGTAGCGCCATCCCAGATTACACTAATTATGATGGAATGCAGTTTTAGTAGGGAGCACCATATAGAGAGAACATAAGCCAAAATGGCATATGCAAACCATTTTTTGCATGGGGAGAATGCTCAGGCAGGGCCCAGAATCCGGCTAGTATCACACCTATTGGGGGATGTGGGCTAGTATCACAACTATTGGGCTAGTATTACACCTATTGGGATGTGGAATGGTATGGTAAAGCCTGATCTCATCAGATCTCAGAAGCTAAGCAGGTTCAGTACTTGGACAGGGGGACTCTGCAGAGGAAGTCAATGGCCAACCACCTCTGCTTCTCACTTTCACTAAAAGCCACTTGTTAGGGTTGTGATAAGTTGGTTATGTCTTGACAGCACATATGTACATACATATCATACCTAATGTGTGGGGAGAATACGGCAACATCTGATGAGGGAGAGTGATGCAGGAAACCTCCATATGAATGCAGTGTTCCACATTGCAAGACACTGGCTGTTACCGCACTAGGTATTCCCAGCGATGTATCAAGAGTTTGGAAATGTTATAAAAACATCGCTTTAAAAGGGTTTTTGGATGCCACGGCTAAAAAATGGTTGGAAGATGTCTTCACAGCTAAAGGGGCCAAACAAAGTGCAAACAGTATTTTTTATAACAGTTTCAAACTCTTAATACATCGCTGGGAATACATAGAAAGTGCGAACAGTATTTTTTATAACATTTTCAAACTCTTAATACATCGCTGGGAATACCTAGTGCGGTAACAGCCACCGTAAACATTACAGCTGCTGTGTGGATCATCTGCCACAGGAGCATGTCCCATGTGGTCTTTCACAGTGATTGTAATGTAGAGACCACCTCATAGCCACTTGTTGTGAAGACTTAAGCTGGAAGAGCTCAACTGAATTACCAGGTTTCTCTCTATTACAATGTCATTAGTTCGTCGGTACTAGTCATGCCTGCCTTCCAATGCCCTACCTGGCTGTGACCATCTGGCTTGCTACTCATTTCCTGACTTTGACTTAGCAAGGATATAACCTCTCACCTGTGTGGCATGACCGCATCTATGATTAAGGATTCTGGCCCAGGTCTTGGACACGATTCTGAATGTATGTCCACAGCTACTAACAGCAATTTACATCAGGGCCATGGGATTGCTTCATTTTCAGTCCATCAACTGCAGGCTTTTGGTCCAGTGAAGCAAGACCAATTTGCACGTGCTCAGTAGACTGCTCATCTGAACTCTACTGACTTCAGGGTTTATCCAAGCCTTACTGCTGGAGGCACCTTTTGATGTAAAAGGGGAAGAACATCAACCAGCTGTTGAATGTGACACAAGATCTGCAGCTACACCTGGATTGGAAAAGTAACCTTACCCATCTACTGAATTTGGAGAGGCTGTTCAAATTCTGAGTGACTTTTGTCCCATTTGATTCAATGGGGCTTACTCCCAGGAAAGTGTTTTTAGGATTGCAGCCTTCATATCCAAAGCAGTAAGACCATCTGTCTGGTAAATGTTTGTAATTTCTAAGGCTTAATTTTCTTTGTATTTTAAAAAAAAACCTTGTGCTTTAACTTTTTGGATAGTACATGTGGGCTCTATGACCCTTTCACCCTTACACAGCACACTGAAATTTCTCCACAAGTATCTGTGGCTCTCAGTGAATCATCTGTCTGTAGGGAAATTAATAAACAAACAGTCAAAATGTATTCTTCTAAATGAAAGGGTTTTATAATGCCATCTGCAATCTAATGGATTGAGTAAGAATAGCATAATTATACATCTGCTCTTATTAATGACTGTAAAATAAGCACAATATGCTGAAGGTTGTCGTCATAGTAACAAACACACGAGCCGAGCAATAACGAGGGGAAAAACTGCAGTTACAATTCAAGGGGGAAAATCTCATGTTTCCCCCAGGTATGGAAAAGAATTGAAGAATAAATATATGCATGCCTTTATTTGCAACATGATACAATTCCAATCAGAATATAAATGAAGGAGAGAAAATTATACGTAAAATGAGAACAAAAAGTTCCTGTTTCAAAATTTAAAAAGATGTATCACATTTTGGGATGGTAGAAAGCTATGTTATAGCTAAAAGAGACGCTTTCTGGGCACCTTGTATAGACAGCCTCCATGAAACCGGCAGATGCAAACAACAGATTCATTGATGTGAAGCAGGGGACACAGAGTTTACCATCACCAATTGCAGGGACAGAGCCATGACCCAGGGGTAGAATATCAGCTCGGCATGCAGAAGGTCCCAGGTTCAATCCCCAGCATTTCCAGTTAAAAGGATCAGGCAACTGATAGGTGATGCGAAAGACCTCTACCTCAATGCTTGGAGAGTAGGCAATATGGGCTCTGATAGACTAGTGATCTGACTCATTATAAGGAAGTGTCATGTGCTGATTCAGTGCCTAATCAGATGTAATACTTTCCTCAGTTGCACTTACAGGTACAGCAGAAGACTTACCAGAGTAGTGCGGTACAGCCTCTTTAGCGGCATTGTGATGTGCCAGGCTTCTGGCACAACCTGGAAGCGGCATCGCTGCGTTGGGCTGACCATCTAGCATTTCCCCCAAACTCTATGGTTAAACCACCGTGTCACCACTTCGCCAGCAAGTCTCCCCATTCCCCTCCCCACTGACCCGTGTGGCAGCGGGCTGATGATGGTTCTCCCACCAATCTTTATACAAGTCTCTTGGAAGAGTCATGCCCACCTGGCTATGTAGGTTTGCCAACCTCCAGGTGAGGACTGGAGATCACCTGGAATTACAACTGGTCTCCAGACTACAGAGATCAGTTCCCCTGGAGAAAATGGCTGCTTTGGGGGGGAGGAATGGACTCTAGGCATTATACTTAAATATCTGCTTACTTTACAATTACAATACACTATTTACTGTTTGAGGAGGATCAAAATGTGCACAATAAAACTTAACATTGTTATGTGTGGAGACAAGCATTCCCCACCGCCCCCGGTCACCATTGCCTCATCCTGGCCAAGTTATTCTTCCTTTGCTTTTCACCCATCCAACACTGCTGCAAACTAACTGACCACGTATCAGTTGGACTGATTCCCTGTTTGTGTATTGAGTCGATTGGCAGGGGGTTGCATTTTAACAAGATTTCTCTGGATGTTTGTATGCATTTCCATGTCTGCGTTTTAGGATGCATTTTCAGTGGGGAAGGCACTGGCAAACCACCCGGTAAACAAAGTCTGCCTTGGAAACATCGGGATGTGACGTCACCCCATGGGTCAGGAATGACCCAGTGCTTGCACAGGGGACCTTTACCTTTACCTTACCTTCAGCCTTAGAGACAACTTTTTGGCACGGGATTGCCTACTGCTGAATAAATATAAGGTTCACTCAGCAGCAGCTTTAAGAAGAGGTGGCAGGTAGAAAAGTAACGCAAACCCCAAGAACCAAAAGTAGGCAAGTGTGAGCAGCAATAAAAAGTCCTTAATCTGTAGTCAAGCCATTCATTTGTTAATCATACCTATTCACAGAGGGAAGTTTTCAGAGGGAAGCGTTCGTCTGCACTCAAATGCAGAAAATGTGTGCTGGAATGACAGAAAGCACTGGCAACTCAGAGGGAAGAAGAAGAGTTGGCTTTTATACCCCGATTTTCTCTACCTTTAAGGAGTCTCAAACCGGCTTACAAACACCTTCCCTTCCTCTCCCCACAACAGACACCTTGTGAGGTAGGTGGGGCTGAGAGAGTTCGGAGAGAGCTGTGACTAGCCGAAGGTCACCCAGCAAGCTTCATGTGGGGGAACCAACCAGGTTCACCAGATTTAGAGTCCACCGCTCTTAACCACTGCACCACGCTGGACCATTATGTTCATTCAAGAGGGGGCGAAGAGCACACCAATCAGGTAGGGTGACCAGGTGTAAAAGTGGACAGTGTTCCTTCACTAGTTGTGGGGACTTCTTGCAAGGACCTAAACTTGGGGGTAGGGGGGAAACCCATCTCAGTTAACTTGAATCAATAGCAGTTGGGGATAGCTTTTATCGTTACTGGGACTGCCACTGTTATCCCCTGCATAGCATTTTATTTTTGTAACAGAGATGTCAGCAATTGGAACAGATGTTCAGATGTGAAGGGAGGGAAGTTTTTATTGCTGCTCTACTTACTTCCTCTTGCGAGGTCTGCTTACATTTCCCCTCAGTACAACAAAGAGAACATTTTAGTGATTTAAGATCTACCTGGAAGAAGCCTGAATTTCCTGCTCTTCTGGAGCATTAGGAATCAAGGAAGTTGTGGGCCATGAATGATCTCCCCCATCCCTTCCCTTGACAGAAGCTTTTGTGACTAAAAATTAGGTCAGCAAATTTATTGGCTGAGCAGCTGAATCTTGTAACTATGCTGATAATGGATTGAAACATGAACTCATTCCGTCAGAGAGTGACTTTTGATAACTTTATGTTTAACCATATTAAAAAAAATATATACCATCCGCATGCAGTTAAACAACATTACAACTGTCCTTCAAAAGTGAAGCCAGATTTGGTTGTTCTAAAACTCAAGTCAGTCAGTCCTGAGGGAATAAGAAAGGGAACTTCCAGAAATGATGTGCTTCTCCCTCAATGCATCAATTCAGCTGTCATGGCTCAGTAGCTTTAAGAAGCCCTGTGGCCATTTTGTTTTGTTTATAAGGAACAAGACAACTTTATTCATCGGACAGGACAACACACTAATGGCAGTCTGGCATGCACTAAGAAATCTGTAACTCAGTCCTTGATGATTCTTTATTCTCAAAACGAGAGACCTGTTGTCTGCTCTGTAGAAGGCCAGATGTAATATATCTTGGAAACCATAGGGAGAGAAAGGCTCCAGTCACACACACACAGAGCTTGAATGTCTGTTTTCACTGAAAGACTCTATTGCCTGTTGTGCTCTACCCCTTAACCTCTATGCTGATGGCTTGTGTTGGCAAATAAAGCAGCAGCAGAGCAATTCAATATAGTATGTCCACAAAGGATGTCCTGGACATGTATCCCCTTGTGAAAAATAAAGGGGAAGGCATGGCCCAGGATGGTCCAATGTTGACTTCACCTACTTTTCTATTGTTGTGGGTCGATTTGGGTCCCTATGAGTGTAGAGGTGGGCTAAAAATATGTAAATAAAATAAGGAGTCTTTCACATGACTGTCTAGTGCACTTTTAATCCCACCCATCCTCCAAGGAAGTCAGGGAAGTATACATGGTTCTCTCAACCCCATTTTATCCTATCCCTGACCAACAGCCCTATGATGTAGGCAAGGCTCAGCCAGAAAGTGAAGTGACTGGCACTCTCTGCTTCATGACAGAGCAAGGATTTAAGCCTGCATCTCACAGATCCTGTTTCTATACACTAACCACTGCACCACACTCTGACTCTGAGATACCGAACATTGTTACGCTCCATGATCACTGCATCATGGCCATAGCTGGTATATTTTAGCTTCTAGAGGTAAAAATAAAACCTTCTATGCAGTCCATTAATCCACAAAATCATAGAGACCCAAGCTGCTTCCAGGCATCCTGTTAAAATCTACGGGACCCAATTTGGGTTTAGATTTACCTAGGTATAAGAAACTAGTTTTAAAGTTGCCCAATCCCAACAGTTATCTGTCATGAGAACCAGCGTGGTATAGTGGTTAGGAGCGGTGAACTCTAATCTGGAGAACAGGGTTTGATTCCCCACTCCTCCACATGAGTGGCGGACACTAATCTGGTGACCTGAGTTTGTTCCCCCACTCCTACACATGAAGCCAGCCGGGTCACCTTGGGCTAGTGACAGTTCCCACTGAACTCTCTCAGCCCCACCTACCTCACAAGGTGTCTATTGTGGGGAGAGGAAGGGAAGGAGATTGTAAGCCAGTTTGATTCTCCTCCAAAGGTAGAGAAAATCAGCATATAAAAACCAACTCTTCTTCTTATGCCTGGGACTTAGGTACCTAAAGAATCAGTGACAGACTGATTCAGTTTGTCTTTGAAAGTTTTTATCTTTTTTTAAAAAAATTATAGACAAAAAAAAAAGCAAAGAGGTTTCTATAATAAACATGCAACATTTGGTAAATGGTAGGCAGAGAAGAAAAATTGTATGGAACCTGTAGTTTGTATTAGCAGTAATAAATTTAGAGTCCCGACACCTAAGATTAAAAACGAAATTGCATACAAGAAAATATTTCCTGTGTTGGGAGATAACTTGACAAATGATCTTCAATAGTTTTTCTTCTCTTTAAGATCACAAAACAAAAGGAAGACTGCAAGAGATACGCTTATGAGCAAAAGAGTCAGGGTTTAAACATGGGGCATCTTACGCAGTGTTTCCTGAATTGTCTCACATTGACCATGTAAACGGTTGCCAATACCCTCCCCCAGCACTAGCAATTTTATCAGTTGCTGCCCACCTCCCAATCCTGCTATGGATAAGCTTTTAATTATTACCAGCCAATGGAGGCAGCTTTGCACTGTAAGTGGAGAAACAGGATTATGTAAGGGGATGACTGCGTGCCAGAATTCAAGTGGAAAGGTCAAAAGAGTCAGCATGTTGTGTCAGTTCAAGCATTAGGGAGCATTAGAGGCAGCAATGCCATTAGTGCAAAATTTAATTGAAATTAGGATTTAAGATAATCTCAAACAAAAACACAGCCAGGATGGCCTTAACATTGGCACGAACACCCTTTGCGTAAGGCAACTGTCCAGGTCTGTGAAGAAAAAAAAAAATGGGCCCCGTCTGGCCAACGTTCAAGCACCATTGAATGCAATGACACAGAGCGAAGCACATGCTTAACATTGACAGGATTTTAAAGTGATTGCTTTCAGTTAGATTGCATCTACGTATGTTGGTAAGTGCAACCCTGCCAAAACAGGCATTCCAGAAAAAGGCTTTGTGGTGTACTGGTTAGAGCAGGGGTGTCAAACATAAAGCCCGTGGGGCGGATCCGGCCCCTTGAGAACTCTTATTCGGCCCATGAGCCAGCCAAGGAAGCCACCCCCTCCCACTCTCGATCTGGGCTGGCCCGACCAACCGGCATTTAAGTCATATCCAACCCTCCTAACACTTCCCTGTCGCTTCTCAGCCAAACTTATGTTACAGAGTTTTGTTAGGGTTGCCAAGCATAGTCTAGGAACTGGTAGGAGTCCAGGAGGCGGGGACATGGGAGGGGGCAATCAGCAATGGTGTGACGTCAATTTTGGGGAAAACCCAGAAGTGATGTCACACCTGTCTAGGAATTGGCAGCAGCAACTGTACAGAAAAACCATAGAGTTTTTGGCAATTCCTAGAGAGGCATGGTATCATTTCTGTGGTTTCCCCTGATGGGATATCATGACATTGGACCAATGGTGATTTTTTTTGTTTATTTTTTTCCTGTTGCTGCTTGGAATGCTGGTGGGAAGCAAGAGCTGGGGGCAAGAGATCGACCACCCCTGGTGGGAAGATGGCAGCCCTGATTGTGGTGAGGATAAAATGGAGGAAGGGAGAATAAGGTACAGTGCTCTCAGCTCCTTGAAGGAAAGGCATCATAAAAATGTACTAAATACCCGCTCTGAGCCTGGCCTGGCTGGGAATGAGGGCAGGCTATAAATGTAACAAATAAATAAATAAACTACTATGAATGTGCCATGGCAAATTAATTAAAACACTAAACTCTAACTTATAAGGCAGGATGCATGCTGATTCTCTGCATGGACTGCTCTGGGGGCAGGTCATTCTGCTCCATCTCTGTGTGATTGGATAATTTTTGATGCCAAGATACAGCAAATTATTTGCTATTGGGGCAGGCATATCAGAACAATGACTCATGCAGAGATACAAGGGTGCAGGCTTCTCTGAGTAAGTACACATTTAAAACCATTTACTCCTCTAGGTACACGTTTTAAAGTATACCCTTTACTGAAGTAAGAGTAAAATGTGTCCCCTGTTTAAATTAATGCAACAAGTGCACCAGACATTTGGGAAATGCAGGTTTAGTTATATCTTTTAGAAACCTGAGGGTACGGTTGCTAAACTCCAGGTACTAGCTGTAGATCTCCTGCTATTACAACTGATCTCCAGCCAATAGAGATCAATTCACCTGGAGAAAATGGCCACTTTGGCAATTGGACTCTATGACATTGAAGTCCCTCCCCTCCCCAAACCCTGCCCTCCTCAGGCTCCGTCTCAAAACCTCCCGCCAATGGCAAAGAGGGACTTGGCAACCCTACCTGAGGGTAAAATTCAGCTAATCTGTGGCTGTTTTATCCGCACCTCTGCAACTTTGCTGTTATAGTGTTTCAAATTTCACCCATCCATCTCTGTTGTACATTCAATACTTTCTTCATTAGGTAAATCTTTCAATTGTTTGAAACTGAGTTTCAGTTGCAGCTAAAGCACCTGGGTACTTCGATTTCCTTTCAAGTCAATGGATCACAAAGGTAGAAGTCATGGTAGGAACAAGCCACTAAATCCTCCACGTAGAGCACATTGCAGTAGTCCAACCGTGAGGTTATGGAAGCATGGATTAGCCCCGTCTAGGTAACAACAGAGCTGACAAATCAGATGCAGTTGATAGAAGGCACTCCTGGCCACCATGCCAACCTGCTTTCCAATGGTCAAGAAACAAGGCTACCTTGGAGAAGGATGTGACTTAACTTAAGAGAATACAGGAAAAGCAAACCATAGTTCCAACCAGAGCTGCATTAGTTATACATTCAAACTGTTGGCAAATCCAGCACATTCAGTCAACCAAACATTTTACATGGAACTGGATACACAAATAGCTAGAAACCAATGCTTTTCTCAGTGTTCAGAATGATAGAGGACAGATCATTATTTATAGGCAGTAACCACTTCAAGGTACAATACTAGAAATGCATTCTTAAGTGTTTCCCTGAAATCTCATTTTTGAATTTGAAATGTCCACAAATAAAGTGATAGAATAGCGGTGAAACATTTGCGTTACAGAAGAGGAAGTCTCTGGTTCAAATCTTCCACGAGTTCATTAGGCAGCAGACAAACTACTCTCACTCAGCCTGGCATTCTTTCAGAGGCTCACAAAAACTCATATATTGTAAACAGATGGGACACACCATTATTTTACAAGGATATGGAGCCAACATAATGGAGACAACCTTTAAAAGAAGAAAAGTTGGTTTTTATATGCTGATTTTCTCTACCTTTTAAGGAAAATCAGACTGGCTTACTATCTCCTTCCCTTCCTCTGACCCACAACAGACATCTTGTGAGGTAGGTGAGGCTGAGAGAGCTCTAAGAAAACTGTAACTAGGCCAAGGTCACCCAGCTGGCTTCATGTGTAGGAGTGGGGAAACCAACCTGGTCCACCAGATTAGAGTCCGCCGCTCATGTGGAGAAGCGGGGAATCAAACTCGGTTCTCCAGATTAGAGTCCACCACTCTTAACCACTACACTACACTAGCTCTCTTTAAAAGAAGTTACTGGTATTTGATAGGGATGCTGCAAATTTCACTGTGAATATGTTCGACGGTCGAACTTACCGTGTTTGAAGATGGCAATCAGATGTCAGCTGATCAGTTCGTGTTGAGCAGCAGTGAATGCCTACGAAACCAGTTTAATTGGGTTTTCCCAAAATTGTGCATGTGTACAGATGCTGCCGATTCAAACTGATCAGTAGCCATTAACATCACTAGGGAATACTTAAACAAACACCAAAGGGCAGGTGACAAATTTATATTCATTCATTCATTATAATTTATTGCGGTCCTTGAGTAGTATTACAAAGTTAAAACATCATTAAAACAACCATAGTTCAATACAACAACAAAAATAGCTGCATGAACATTTGAGCTAGTCAAATGGGTTTAAAACTTGTGTCAGCTTTAATATCGTCTCCCCATGTCTTGCATATCCTTAGACAGAATTTGGCTACTTGTCCGGATACTCAGTGGTTTCTATCAGACAACAGATATTCCAGTTTAGCCGCATGAGATTCATATGATCTGTGAGTGATCTGTCTGTTTAAACAACTGTCTGCTGAGCAGAGCAATTAGGCAGCAAGGATGAAAAAGTAGTAGACTTTAATCAGGCTGTGTGAGAACGCACATGCCTGAAAAGCCAACTGAACTGTATTCCATGGTTAAGACTGAATAGAGTGAAACAGCCTGCTGAACACTCATCAACAGATAGGCAAACTATCAAACTGATTGTCGAAAAATCATGTCTCTGTTTGCAACTGGCGAACAGGACATGAGCTGAATCTGTGGGTATTTGTGGATCCCTAGTATTTGAGGCAGTTTAGCCTCACTGACTTAAAGGAGAATTAATATCAATCCAAGTATTTACATTAAACCAGGCCATAGAATCATAGAGTTGGGAGGCCATCTAGTCCAACCCCCTGCTTAATGCAGGATCAGCCTAGAGCAGGCTTCTCCAAACTGCGACCCCCGGGATGCATGCGGCCCAGGATGGCTATGAATGCAGCCCAACACAAAATCGTAAACTTACTTAAAACATTATGAATCAGCTATCATTAGTGTTAGTGTATTTTATGTGCGGCCCAAGACAATTCTTCTTCCAATGTGGTCCAGGGAAGCCAAAAGATTGGACACCCCTAGCCTAGAGCATCCCTGTCAAGTGCTTGTCCAGCCTCTGCTTAAAGACTGCCAGTGAGGGGGAGCTCAACACCTCCCTAGGTAGCTGATTCCTGTCGAACAACTCCTACTGTAAAAACAATTTCCCTAATATCCAGCCAGTACCTTTCACAATTTAAACCCATTATTGCATGTCCTATCCTCGACGATGCACTTGATGACAGGGGTAGCTATGCCACCAAATATTCTCATTAGCATAATTTATGAACTTCTGCAGGGTAGAAAAAAAACATTGGCAGCTGTTAACTAAAGAGCAGTCATGAAAAAAGTAAATGAACAGAGCCAATGCCAATGTCTCTTAGGCAAAGCTGTAATTCAATTACCCAGTGTCCTCGTTAGATAACCTAAACACAATTAATTTCAGGAAGTCGCTTCATGGAAAAAATGTCTCTGCAATTCAATAAAAATTGAGACAATAACATTTAGACATTCAGGGGTTTAAAATGCAGCTTTATTAGCACCCTTTCCCTTGTAGTGGGACAAAGCAAAAAATTAGAACATGTGAATTCTCTGTTGTGGCCCCCGTCTTATGGGATAATGAGGTCAGGAAGGCTTAGGAATGGCAGTTTCCCAGTGGGAGTGGGCCATTTCCCACCCCCAGCTTCTGTTTCCCACCAGCACTCTGGCGGCGGCCAGGAGAAAAAAATATTAAATAATCATGAACGCCAGGATAGCATTATGTCACTTCTGAGGAAAATCCGCAAGTGACATCAGTCCACTCTAGGAAACTTTGGAAACCATGGTACAACCAGGGGCGGACTGGGAGGAAAACATGGCCCTGGAAAAATGCCCCACCCACCCAGGTCACAACCCCACAGAGGAGTGAAGGAAGGAGGGAAGAAGAGTTGGTTTTTATATGCTGACTTTCTCTACCGCTTAAGGAAGAATCAAACCGGCTTACAATCACCTTCCCTTCCCCTCCCCACAACAGGCACCCTGTGAGATAGGTGGGGCTGAGAGTGTGTGACTAGCCCAAGGTCACCGTACAGGGTTGTTTTAAGGATAAAATGGAGGAAGGGAGAATTTGTATGACATTCTAAGATCCTGGGCAGAAGGACAGAACAAAAATGGAGGAGGAAGAGGAGGAAGAAGAAGAGTTGGTTTTTATATGCCGACTTTCTCTACCACTTAAGGAAGAATCAAACCGGCTTACAATCACCTTCCCTTCCCCTCCCCACAACAGGCACCCTGTGAGGTAGGTGGGGCTGTGAGAGTGTGACTAGCCCAAGGAGACCCAGCTGCTTCATGTGTAGGAGAGGGGGAATCAAACCCAGTTCTCCAGATCAGAGTCCACTGTTCCAAACCACCGCTCTTAACCACTACACCATGCTGGGAGGGAGAAGGAGCTGGCTAGCACCAGAGCTCTGCTGGGCCTGGCGCCTAGCTCACCCAGGCTGTAATCAGCCTTCCCCAGTTTGGGAGCAGCTTTCCCTGGGCCAGGCAAGATTCACACCAGCCAGGAGTGGCTTTTCCTAAGCTGGATAAGACTCACACTGGCTGGGAGCCATCTTCGACAGGCCAAGTGAGACTGGCCTTCCCTGGGCCAGGTATGGCTTGTTTCAGCCAAAAGTGACCTTCTCCAGCCTGGGTGGCTCTTCTTCCTTGGGCTGGAACAGACCGAGTTGGGAAGGGGGGGAGGCCATCAACCCACCAGGAAACTCCCTGGTGGCTATAACAGCCAGTCTGTCCTTGCATCAAGCTGTCACACTGACTGTATCCCCCAATTCCCCAAAGCCCCGTGGCACAGTGTTAAGCTGCAGTACTGCAGTCAAAAGCTCTGCTCACAACCTGAGTTCAATCCCGACGGAAGTCGGTTTCAGGTAGCTGGCTCAAGGTTGACTCAGCCTTCCATCCTTACGAGGTCGGTGAAATGAGTACCCAGCTTGCTGGGGGTAAAAGTGCAAATGACTGGGGAAGGCACTGGCAAACCACCCCACAAACAAAGTCTGCCTTGGAAACTTCGGGATGTGACGTCACCCCATGGGTCAGGAATGACCTGGTGCTTGCACAGGGGACCTTTACTTTACTTAATAGGGCTTTACTGTAATGGAATTGATTCAGGAAGAATGTTTTAATAAAGGGAAAGAGACTGTGAACTCTTACTATTGTTTATAGTATGTACCATCTGTTGCTGCATGTATTATCCTGTTATATAATTTCTGCATTGTTTAATATGCCATCTTAATTACTTAAGCTTTGTTTCCTCTTTGTTCCAGATTTTTAGTTGGTTTTAATTTCCGCACCCTAATCTTATTACATTGCTCACTAGATGTCCCACCCTATTGACTGCGCTGACTTAACCTGTGTAATCCAACTTGAGTCTCATTGAGAAAGGCGGACTATTAATAAAATAAATAAACAGATAGATATTGAGAACATGAGGTTACCTTATACTTACTCAGACCACTGGTCTATCAAGGTCAGTATTGACTTCTTTGACTGGCAGCGGCTCTCCAGGGTCTCAGGCAGGGGTCTTCCACATCACCTACTTGCCTAGTCCCTTTAACTGGAGATGCCAGGGATTGAACCTGGGACTTTCTGCAGGCCAAGCAGATGCTCTACCACTGAGCCATGGCCCCTCCCCACCCCTCTCACCCTCCGCCACCTAATTTCAACGGGAAATGCCAGGAATCAGCACCTTATATGCAGCATCTTCTGCATGTAAACTAGATGCTACACCACTGAGCCGTGGCTCTTCTCCTAAAATTCCTTTATATTGCAGATGGGGATAAAACTTATTAAAGACAACCATGTGGGCTGTAATTCCAAGCATCAGCTAATGTAGAATGTTTCTGCATTCCTTTTGATGGGGAAAGATGAATGCAATTGTATGAAACTGAGTTAGTCAGAACTACTCCAGTTTCAAGTTAGCTTCCGGGCTCAGGGGATTTTTTCACGGAGGTTTGCTGCCGTTTCACTTTTGGTTTGGCCTGGTTCAAATTTTTGATTTCTCATGACTGATCCGAACTGAAGAATAAAAACCGCTTCATGCCCGCGTTAAGCCAAACCTGTTTTGCTCCGTTCTTTCCTGTTGCTGCGCGGTTTTTGGTTCAGATCTCCATGGAAAAAAAGCCTTTGTTCCTTGGTTCGGATCAATTGTCCCTGCCCATGCCGGCTAATTTCTCCTCCCCCACGAACGGCGATTGGCTGGGGGAGTTTCACGCTCAGACAAGAATACCGCCCCTTTTGCTGCCTGCCTGCCTAGAGCCCTGGCACTTCTCTCCCTCCGTCCCGGAGGCAGGCAAGCGGGCAGGCAGCACGCCTTCCCCACCCCTCGCCCGGGATGGGCCTTGGAGCTGGGCCCACACCTCCAAGCCCAGGGGGACACCGGACGGACGGCTCCAGGGGGAGACTGGCGGGGCCACGCCATGTGCACTTCGCTGGGGGTGGTGGTGGGGGCAGCTTGGTCTAGGGCAGCTGGACCCGCGGGGGGGATGCTCAAGGGACGGAGCTGTTGGCCCCCCTACCCCAGCGGGGAGGGGGGATTTTTGAGAATTCGGATGGGAAAAATGTGCATCCTGAGAGCGGAAAACCGAAGGCAAAACTCCCTCCCATCACTCTTCTGAAGAGGGGCGGCCAGTCTGCTCTGGGTCTCTCTCCTCTCTCTCGATGCACTGGGGCGGGCACGCAAGCCAGGGGCCTTCTTTCCTCTCCCCCCCCCCACCATGCACACTGGCTGGATTGGGACCGGCAGGCTAGCCAGGAGCCCTCCTCTCTCACACGATGCACTGGGGCCGGATTGGGGCTGGCGTGCAAGCCAGGGGCCTTCTTTCCTTCCCCCCCCCACCATGGGGCCGGATTGGGGCCATGAAAAAAAATTAAATCGGGGTTTTTTTTGGTCCATGGCAAGAGAGCATCAAAATCTTCCGTGAAAAGTTGGCCTCAGTGTTGGTTTTGATCTTGATAGATGGAAACGCAGGGAGGGCCCTTCCCTGTTTCGGTCTCCCTTCTTGTTATGATTACGTTCCTCTGTCTATCTAATTGGGAGGTAAAGCCACCTGAAATAAGGAGCAAGCCAGTAGCAAGCCCCCAGATAGACACTCTGTCTCTTTTGTTTCATTCTTCTGGCCTTTAGGGGACAATGTATTCAGAAGAGCTAAACCAGAGGTTCCCAAACTGTGCTCCAAGGAGCACTTGGTGCTCCGCGAAACATCTCCTAGTGCGCCATGAAGAGATTGGAAAGAAAAACACTACTGTAGTTCGGTTTAGTATATAGGTGCTACGTGAAAATCAGTGCTCCGTGACGAATTTCTCTCCTGAAAGTGCTCCATAACTCAAAAAGTTTGGGAAACACTGAGCTTAACAATGGTAATGCTCCGCTTGCCTCTGATGACTGCCAGAAGCAGGGTAGCTGGGAATGTTTCTTCTGAGTTGTATAGCATAGATTTCTTCTTTGTTTAACTACTCAGTGTTTTTGTTTAATGTGGCTTTAATACTAGGTTGGAAACTGCCTTGAGTTACGGGAATGAGGGGCAAAATAAATAAATAAAACAAATGCCATGCACAGAAACTTGTCTTAGAACAAAAATAAGCAGGATCATAGCCTGTGAGCGATCCTTTTCTACAGCCTCACACGGCAATTGAAGATTCCTCCCCTACCAAGGTGTCACTACTTCCTCTCAGATAATACCGACAAAAGAAGCAAATTGTTTTCTAATTTTATTATCACACGTGGGGTTGCTGTACATCATTGGTTTGTTCACATGTCCAAATCTAGCAGTGGTATACATTTTTGAACAAAATTACCCACCTGCAAAATCAGCCAAGGAAGAATAGTGAATTGTGGACAGTCAATCATTTGCCAGCTGAATGTATCTAACAACTTAACAGAAAGGCCATAGCAAAATGAAATGCCTAAAAGTATGGACTACTAGCAGAAACGAAAGATAAAGCCAGCTGAACGAGTTGGGTGGCCAGCAGTGCAATCCTAAACAGAGGGTCACCCTTCTAATCTCATCAACTTCAAAGGGATTAGAAGGGTATAACTCTGCTTTGGACTCCTCTGCAAATGTATCGTTGCCATTTATTAAGCACAGTATGGTAGACACTAAGCTGTTTCCAGAACTTCCTTCATTACCATGATAGTTAATGCATAGAATTTCAATAAAACTGGAGAGCAATTAGTATAAAAACTGTTAAAGTTTATGTTGCCCCCCCTCTGTTGTTATAACAAAACATTTATTGAACACCAGCAGAATGTTAAGATACGACGGGAAAACCTGGGACTCCTCAACATTACAGGCGTTAACAAGTATACCAAAACTTGAGAATGGCCTCTATTTTTCTTGTTCAGAATTGAATTTTACATACTTATATTTCAACATGTAGGCCTGAGCTAAGGGTTTAACGTGACCATGTGTGTCTAAGGTGGGGAAAGAATGATGTAAAGAGGAGGAGAACATGACGTTTGTAATGATTGACATAATGGCAAGTATATAATCTTATGTTGGACTAAAAGTCTTTGCTTCTGCTTTGGACTGGAGCCTGTTATTCAGCTGAATAATAAATCTTTAAACCTTCTCCTCCTTGGTGTGCTTATTGGGCCAGGACACCAAGGGACCAATCTGTTGGTTGAAAAACTGTCACCAGTCAACAAACCTACTAACTAGCTTACCAAAACTAAACTAACAAATGGCTATTTTTCTTGTTTACATTTGAATTTTTACATAATTACGTTTCACTCTGTACTTCCTGCATTCCATGACCTCTTGACTGATGTTTCCTTATTTCATATATAGTCTACATAAAATGTCAATCTATTGGTTGAATCTTGCCTAAAGGTTCTGTGATTGAATGGGCGATATTAACCAATTCCCCCCACCCATAGGAAAGCTCCGATTCCACCCCCCAACTATTCTTCAGTGGCTCCCATTCCTCCAGGAGCAGGCGGGCCGCAGGCCGGATAAAATGATCCCACGGGCCGGAGGTTCCCCACCCCTGCTCTAGTCCCTGAAAGCTTCTGCTGGAGTAAAATGTGTCAGTCTTTACAGTGCCACAAGTCTTCTGTTTATTTTTGCACAGCGCTTAAAAACCAGAGGATCATGCCCACAAGGTCTGTAATTCCATGTAAAATTAATAGGGCAATAATGACAACAGATGAAGGTCTGATGAAAACTGAGCAGGGGTGGAGAATTAAGGGTAGAGCAGAAAGGGACAGTCTGTCCTTGGCGAGGAAAGAATTTATGAAATAAGCAGGTTTAAATGGATATTTGATAGGGAATATACAGGTATTGGACAAAGTTGGACTGTAAGAGGAAATGACTGATCTAGGCAAAGAGAGAGAGAGAGAAGTTGCAACTGCAACGTGAGGCGAAAAGAAACAAGGATGGAGACAAGAATTTAACTGATAGGCAGTGGAATGAGTAAAGGAAAACTGACAGAAGAGAAACAAAAATTACCACCATGCTTTGCATATAAGCACTCGAGAAGTTGAAGCCGATATAGAAGCACTTTCCTCTGTCTCCCCAACTCTTCCCTTTCATACATGCGCCACATTTAATTCTGCTCTTCCCTTTCATACATGCGCCACATTTAATTCTGCTCTTCCCTTTCATACATGCGCCACATTTAATTCTGCTCTTCCCTTTCATACATGCGCCACATTTAATTCTGCATTGGCTCTTGGGGAGCACAGTTATCACAGCTGCTACGATGACTCTCCACCCCCTTTCCTGGTTCTTTTTGTCATACATGTACTATATCACTACAACAGTTTTATTGAGAGATACCGTATATCTGAAAGAGATACCGTATATACTCGCGTATAAGCCGTTTTTCAGCCCAAAAAAAGGGCTGAAAAAGCTGAACTCGGCTTATACGCGGGTCAATACGGTAGAGGGGGGAGGAGGGAGGAGGGAGAGGAGGGAGGGGGGGACTTACCATCGTCACTGCCGCCATCGCCGCCGGGCCCGTGAGGGTTCCTCCGGCCGGCAGCAGCCTGCAGGGGCCTCCTGCAGGCCCGGGAAGGCCGCGCCGCCACCAGGCCCGCGAGGCTTCCTCCGGCCGGCAGCAGCCTGCAGGGCCGGGAAGGCCGCGCCGCCGATTCGCCGCCTCTCCTGGTGAGTAGGGGGTTCAGGGGCTCTTCCCCCTCCCCCCTTGGATGGCACTGGGGTCAGGGTGGGTCGGGAGGGCCTGGGAGGCCGGCGGGAGGGCGACCTGGGGCAGGGGCGAGACCATCCCTGCGCTCTAAAATGGCGGCCGCCATTTTAGAGCGCAGCATTACCAGTAAAGGGAATTTCTTATTGACCCTCGGCTTATACGCGGGTCAATAAGAAATTCCCTTTTCTGGCCTCAAATTTGGAGGGGTCGGCTTATACTCGGGTCGGCTTATACCCGAGTATATACGGTAAGTGGCAATAGATAGTTATATCATATTGCTACCACAACCCCAAATACTACGCAAACCCCAGCAGTTTTTCTTTTTCCAGTGTTTACCAGTATGCAGACACTGCTATTAACTTGATGGAGGGGGGACTTAAAAAACATATTTTTTCCACAAGCTTGAGAGGTTCCTCCCAGGTTTGTAGACTCTGTGGCTGGCTCCGTTGTGCAGAGTTGCCTCTTTGCAAGGGGCCAGCCCTCAACTGTTAGACACTGGGATTTGCATGAGGCTAGGGAGGCCCATATTTTGCCAGTTAATTAGCATTCTTGTTTTAGCTTTCTGGTTTTAAGATGCACTGACCAACAGAATATCTGGGCATCAATACAGCAGCTTACTCTTGACTCAACCACTGATATCAGAAAGACATGAAGGTTTCACTAACACGGTGGAGTAGATAATAAGTGTCACCCTGTTGTTCACTGTAAAGTATGTTAAAGCAAGTTTGGGCACGACGCACTAGGATTATACTGCTTCAGCTCAAAAGACCAGGCAAAAGTGAAAACCTTACAGTATGGAATATTCCTGTACTTTGGGAATCTGTTAAAAAAATAGCTGGCTTTGGACCATTTGCAAAGAATAAAGAATGTGATGCTTCAGTGATAAACAAGAACACCTGTTCACTGAAGGATGTTCTTTGATACTAAGCAGAGAAAAAAGAATACAAAATCAATAAAACTATTTTGTATGAGCTTGGCTTGAAAGCACAAGCAGCTAACACGTTTACATGATAAATATATCCATTAACAATACTAATTATGCCAGTGAAGGGATTTGTACTCTCCCTCCTTCTGTTTTTTCTTTAATGTATTATTATCCTGTCCAATGCTGTTTCGAGAGAAGTTATAGACTAAAGGCCAACTCCCCCACACACATAATATTTATGGTATCCATTTTCATAGTATTGATCAACTGCAAAATAATCAGATGCACTTCTTAAGGGGCAATCAGATGTTCATAATGATAGCTCACACAGCCAGGACTGGAAAAGGTACAGAGCTGAAAGGTTTTATTATGCTATTAACAATATTGTCAACGCTGTGGAATCACACCAGCCGGGCTCATGGGCTGTACCATCACAAGCACAATACAAACTAAATTGTAGAGTTGTTCTGTAAGAGATTCCTCTTTCCCTCTGTGTGTCCCGCCCTTCCTCCAATTTCGGAGCCCTATACATTGTCCTGCCTTCTTCATTCTGTTCTCAAACCAGCCTTGTGAGGTGGGTTTAGACTGAGAGAGTGTGACTGGCCCAAGGTCACCTAGCACAGCACAGTAGAGGTTTAAACCTCGGTCCTAGTTTAAAACCCTAACTACACATTGCCTCCAAGACAAAAAAAATACAATTGGTAAAAAGGAACAATGTATCCAGGAAATCTTTATTATAAGAGCTTGGCATAAGCCATAGATAGAACCACGCGTCTTCATAAGATTAAGCTTACAGAGAAGATGGTAACATTGCTGTCTAAAACAGAGCTTAACAAAAAGGTACTGCCACAGACAAATCTTACAAAAGAATGGAAAAATTGGCCGTTTCCAGTAGGGTGTGAAAACAAGGTTCAGGAATCCCATGCGGCTCTTCCTGAGACGGCCATAAATTGTATGGATTTTACAAAGCTTTTCAGTACCCAGGTGCATTTGGAAAGATCCGATAGTGATTCTACATGTCAAAGAACCCTGTTTTTTCCAGTTGCAATTTAGTGCAAACAATTTTTCTCTCAATAACGCTCTTTTCAGCCTAGCAAGATGATAAAAGGTTGCAATGTTTAGTTGTATTTCAAAGAATCTGCCCATGAACAAGGAATGCTCTCTGTTACTCATTACAGCAAACTTTAAGAACAACTGACATAACCTGCGAGAAGAGGCTAATTCCAAATTGGTCTGGTTTTCATCGTATATCACAGACGTACTCAAACTGGGTTTACAATAATGTGAATAGGTTTGTCAGATGCCCAGCTCAGTAGAATGTCCCCCATTAGACATGTGCGAAAACTGGCACCATTGCCTATGTCTATTCCTTGGATATGAACACCTGGGAAATCACATGTCCAGTCACTATTGACCAATTCAAACCAGGCTGACAACCAAAATCAGCTGGTTTGGAGCAAGCCCAAAGAAAAGTTGAGTGAACTAGCTTCAGTGGGATTTAGAGTACAATCCTCAGCTGGTCTACTCAGTATCCTACTCAGGTCTATTTAACGAGGCTTCAAAAGGTAAAGGTCCCCTGTGCAAGCACCGGGTCATTCCTGACCCATGGGGTGACATCACATCCCAATGTTTACTAGGCAGACTTTGTTTTACGGGGTGGTTTGCCAGTGCCTTCCCCAGTCATCTTCTTTTTACCCCCAGCAAGCTGGGTACTCATTTTACAGACCTCAGAAGGATGGAAGGCTGAGTCAACCTTGAGCCGGCTACCTGAAACCAACTTCCGTTGGGATCGAACTCAGGTCGTGAGCAGAGCTTA
This sequence comes from Euleptes europaea, assembly GCF_029931775.1. Lineage (NCBI taxonomy): Eukaryota > Metazoa > Chordata > Lepidosauria > Squamata > Sphaerodactylidae > Euleptes > Euleptes europaea. The sequence goes on along the minus strand of NC_079319.1, from coordinate 24,161,305 downwards.
TCACTCTGCACCACGGGGCTCCTCCCATGAAAATGTTCTTCATATGGCAACTAGTAAGCTGCCGGCCTTAAACCACTTTCCTGAGAGTAATCCCCGTTGAAAAAAATGGGATGGGACTTACTTCTGTGTAGACCCACTTAGAATAGCTCTCCAAAATTATTCTCCCTCCAGATGTAACTTCTTTGCATGAAGAAAGTCCTAGACTTGACCCTGGAATCTCAGGAAGAAGTTGCTAGAAAGATCGTTGCCTGAAACTCTGGCGACTCCTTGCCAATCAGGGCAGACAATACTGAGCTAACTGGATCAGTGGCACATATCGTGGCCACAGAAGCCCATGCATAATGGCCTCAGCAAATTTGTCAATGAGAATAAATTAATAAGAGCAAAAGAATTTATTGCATAGTAGGGAAATAAATAATTATGATGGGACCCAGCCTTGACGGAAGACCGAGCTTAGCTTCACTGCTGAAAAGTAATTGGTCTAATTGGACCTGTGCTAACCAAAATGACAAATGTAGTGAGAACTCAGCCATCATGTTGCTGCTCAGCATATAAGAACAGTGACCTGAGAGGCGCAAAATGGAAACGAAGAATGAGTCAATGCCTGCAGCATCTCTTTTTCCATTGTTTGAATTTCTTATGCAACGTAAGTTCATGTACAATCTATCTTTTGAAAGGGAACATTTCCAAGGCTCAACTTACATGAGAACCTTTGGAATGTCTAAAAAGTCGGAAGCATTGTTTTGTGTTGCTGTCTTTGTGAGTCAAAGGAATCCTAAAAGCAAAAAAAGGGGGGAAATTCAGCTACAGTTTCAGTTCAACATGTCCATCTCCATTTTTTCTATTCATTGACACAAGGGCCAGCAAGTAAACTATTTTACAGCCTCCTCTAATATAAAGTGATATAGTCTTCTTTCTTTTACTTTAAAAAAAAAGCGCGCCAGAAGTAAAAGCAGATTCCTGATTCTTCCGGAGCACCTGCTAGAGATATTATGTTCAAGAGTTCACTAGTTCACAGTGGGTAGCCATGTTAGTCTGTCTGCAGTAGTAGAAAAGAGCAAGAGTCCAGTAGCACCTTAAAGACTAACAAAAATATTTTCTGGCAGGGTATGAGCTTTCGTGAGCCACAGCTCACTTCTTCAGATACTGAAGAAGTGAGCTGTGGCTCACTGAAGACGTGAGCTGTGGCTCACGAAAGCTCATACCCTGCCAGAAAATATTTTTGTTAGTCTTTAAGGTGCTACAAGAGTTCACTAGTGTTTCTTGAGCTCTGGAACAAACGCTCACATTGCTATTTTAAACATTCCCAGCAAGATACCACTGAGCTATTTCTAAATTTGCAATTTGGTAAAATGCTATAAAAGTTTACTAGTTTGGGAAGTTTTCCTGTGGCTTGCAGTCAGCCTTATGTTTCACATGGGATTTCAACAGACCCTTAACACAGTAAAATAACACAGTGAGACTACAAAAACATGAATGGCATCCCATCTGGATATTCCAGCTGCACCATAGAAACTTTTACATCTATCTGCTCAAGGTTCTGTGGCCTGCATACTCAAGGCTAGGGTTGCCAACCTCCAGGTAGTAGCAGAAGATCTCCTGCTATTATGACTGATCTCCAGCTGATGTCGACTCAGTGTGCAGCTGCTGTGAAAAAGACAGATTCCACACTGGCCATAATTAGAACAGGAATACAGAATAAAATCGCCGCTATCATACTGCCCTCATACAATTCTCTGCTGAGACCACACTTAGAATACTGTGTACAGTTCTGGTCACCACAGCTAAAAAAGGATATTACAAAGCTTGAAAAGGTGAAGGAAAGAGCAAACAAAATCACTTGTGGGGAGCGCAGGCCGTCTTCCTGCTCGTGGGCTTCCTAGAGGTAGCTTGTTAGCCACTGTGTTATCAGAATGCTGGACTAGATGAGATGAGCCTTTGGTCTGATCCAGAATAGCTCTTCTAATGTTGTTATGTTCTTCAGTTACCTCTTTCCTCCGTTTGTAACAAACCAGTTGACTGGATTCTTTGCCACAGCAGATTTATTTACTATGCCATCGGCCACTCAACTTTGAAGTGGGCTGCAGCGGCATGCAAAACTAGCAGCTTCGACTTGAGGAAGCCAAGTTGCTAGCCATAAGATGCCTGAATAAAAAATTGTTGCCATGTGCCTGGCAGTCATAGGAATTGGCATTGCCATCGTACAGTCCCTCTGGAATGCAAACCAGCAGCACAGACACAGAGCATCTTAACTTCTCATTGCTGTACTTAGTGATCCATTTCCTGATCCTAGCCCTTTCCAGAGGGCAATCTGGAAAGAACTAAGGAGTAACTTGGCTGTTTGCATGCATAACATCTGAGATGCTAAATTCTCCTCCAGCTTATGCTGGTTTAATATATGTTATTCACTAAGGTTCTGAGAGCCCAGTGGAGCAACCCCTGCGTCTTACCAAATACACGCTTCTTTACATACTTGGAAAGATGTTTACAAGGACTATCACTAAGAAATGAAAGTGGGGCCACACATCCTTGGGAGAAGGAAATTCCATGGTGGTGTCACACACACCATCCTATCAACTTTTTTATTTGAATATGCTTGTGGCATGAACAAAACCACTATCCACACTTGTTGCTTTGAGAGGGGGAGATGCATTTTTCCAACCAACGTGTCCACCAAAGGAAAACACACATGGACACATGAAGCTGCCTTATACTGAATCAGACCCTTGGTCCATCGAAGACAGTATTGTCTACTCTGACTGGCAGCATCTCTCCAGGGTCTCAGGCAGAGGTCTTTTACATCACCTACTCACCTGGTCCCTTTAACTGGAGATGCTGGAGATTGAACCTGGGACCTTCTGCATGCCAAGTAGATGCTCTACCACTGAACCTCAGCCCTGGAAAAGTATTGTCCAGATCACAAATAAGGGCCAAACTAGAGGTGACAGCAGGGATGTGGCAGCAATTTTAAAGCCTAAGATGGGCAATTCAAAAATCCTGCAAAGGGACTAATCCTGATTGGGCCTGCAGCACATTGGGGTGAGGCACTCTCCCCCCCCCCCACGCTGTCCTAATTGTTGAAACACCCCCTTCCTTTCCTGTGGCCATTTCAGCGCTTGAAAGGGCATGAGAGAACAAGAGCACCTTGTCCCACCGTGCTGCAGTCCCAATCAGGATCAGGCCGTTATGGCATTTTTAATACCCCATTGTAGGCTTCAAAATGTCAGCAGTGGTTTCAGGCAGAACTGAGGACACCATCACATCTAGCGAGGCTCCAAGTGAGCAATCAATGCAGGGAAAAAGCCACAATGTTTTGGAAAGATATGATATACAGTTGCACGAATGCAGGCTACTAATACCATCATTCTTCTGAGTTCTCAGGGTGGCGTACTAATTTAAACCACTAAAATGCAAAACAGGGACACACATAAAGATAACGAAAGTCAATAGCAGTTTAAAATAACTATAAAATGTCTTGCTCCGTAGAACACCAACAAAAGGAGCAATAAAAACCAGACAGTTAAAACCTAAAAATTCAACAGACATTTCTCCATAAAATCCAATAAGAAGCAAGAATATAAAACAAAAAAGAAATAAACCACAACAAAAAGAAGCTGGCATTAAAATAATCACTTCCTATTTTTCAACAATCTTCAAAGGCCTTCCAAAAAAGAACCATCTTCACCAGCTTTGATGAACATAAGAAGAGCCATGTTGGATCAGACCAAAGGCCCATCTAGTCCTGCATTCTGTTCATACAGTGGCCAAACAGCTGCCTCTAGGAAGTGCTGGATGGCAAACCATGACTGAGCAGGCTGTCTGAACCTCTTGAAGAAGTGAATTCTGGAACCTGGATGTCACTGAAAAAGCCCTCTCCTGTATCCTGACCAACTTCCCCTTGCTTAAGATAGGCGCACAAAAAAAGAAGTACCAGTAGATCTTAACTTCTGGGCAAATCTTAAGTTACAGGCAAGTCACGAATAGCAAACCAAATGCCTACCAAGAAGACATACTTCAGTGGTTAAAAAAAAAAGATATACTTTTCATGCGGAAATGATGTTTACCAAAAAGGATGAAGATAAAGCTGAAAGGCAAATGAAAGGAATTCCAGAAGATCACATACTTTTTCATCTAACGTCAGGATTTCAGCTCATGTTTGAATGAGAGACACTTCTTCACAAGGGTCCCTTTGGGAAATGCTGCATTCCATAATTCCTGAACTCTAGTTTCTAATTATATTTCCCTAACCTATTCTTGACTGAAATGCAAATCTGGCTACAGAAGGGATTTGATCTATGTAAAATAATTACAAAATTACTGTTCTTCATTCCTCAACTTTTACTCCCTGCTATTTAGGAAGATAAATTTAAACTGCAGTAAGAACATAACCCAAACATATCTTTCCCCGCCCTGTGCACTGTTGCAACTCCAGTCAAGACTTTAGACCCCTGCAAAGTGGTCTCTTGAGAAAGTAAATGCCAAAAACATTTTGGAGTTGGATTTTTGTGCTTAAGATTCACAAAGACCATAAAGCAGTAAGTGAATCTACATTAACAATACCACGTGCACAACATCTGGATTGATTTATAAAGCAAGTCTTGATGGTTCCAAAAGTTCCACAGAGTTCTTGCTAATGCTGGCAGAAGGCATTAAACACCTGCTTTTTAGTGCCTCCCCAAAATAGTGGTTTACCTGTCTGATTCCAATAGGGTTCCTGATACCGCTTATACCTGCATAGTTACACTTGTTTAAAAGAATGGCAACCAAAAAAAGGAGTCATCCATCCTCAGAATCAATGGCCTTTTGTATGTTTGACAACAAGATGCTTGAAAGCGTTTCAAATTCATGTTAAAAATTACCTGACCTAATGTATAAAAACAGAATCCTGTGCACAATCCATTATCTTCACACAGGAACAGATCCTGACAGGAAGCTATTGAGACTTTCCCAACTGTTACCTTGTTCTAACCTCCAGACATGTGATATACCCAGGTGCACAGTAATGTACTGGGGATGTTATCCTGTCTGTTTTGACTTGAAAAGCCCCATTTCAATTTTCCTTCTCTCTTGGACAACTCTAATCCAGGAATCTTTATTTCTGTGCCGTATTCCATTTCTTTGTGCCAAATTTCCTCCAAGATGCAATTTTGAACATTGTTTTGCACCAATTCCTAGGCTTCCCATTTACCTACCCAGGCGGAGTATTACCAGCCCCCAGCTCCAATTTCCTGCCCCTGAGAAACTGAGGAGCAGGAGAGAAAAAATGGCCTCCATACAGTAACCCTCCAGACATTTCCCTTAGTCTCTATAGTGAAGACCATAGAGACTAGGGGAGGCCACCCCCTAGCATCATCCAGAATTGACATCATATCCTCCTCAACTTGACCCTCCCCAAGCACAATCCCCCAAATGTTTTGGCATTTGCCAATGCAGTGTTGGCAACCATACCAATTGAGCAACTGAGAATATAAATGGTGTAAAAGAATCAAATACATTGGGAACATTAGCAAAAAAAATCAGCAAACTGAAAAAGCTCACTATGGTTACATGAAAACCACAAAACAGGGCAAATGTGTGCACCCTATAACG